>NC_054477.1:24492755-24802040 GCF_017639515.1 Carcharodon carcharias
TTTCTATGAGATCCCTCCTCATTCTTCTGATCTCCAGCGAATGTAATCCTAACCGACCCAACCTCTCCTCATATGTCAGTCCCGCCATCCCAGGAATCAGTCGGGGAAACCTTCGCTGCACTCCCTCTAGAGCAAGAACTTCCTTCCTCAGATAAGGAGACAAATACTGCACACAATATTCCAGGTATGGTCTCACCAAGGCCCTGTATAATTGCAGCAAGACATCCCTGTTCCTGTACTCTAACGCTCTTGCTATGAAGGCCAACATGCCATTTGCCTTCTTTATGCCTGCTGCACCTGCATGCTCACCTTCAACAACTGGTATATGAGGACACCCAGGTCTCATTGGACATTCCCGTCTCTCAATTTATAGCCATTCAGATAATAATCTGCCTTCCTGTTTTTGCTACCAAAGTGGATAACCTTGCATTTATCCACATTATATTGCATCTGCCATGCATTTGCCCACTCACTCAGCTTGTCCAAATCACCCTGAAGCATCTCTGCATCCTCCTCACAGCTCACCCTCCCACCCAGCTTTGTGTCATCTGCAAATTTGGAGATATTACATTTGGCTCTCTCATCTAAATCATTAATATATACTGTGAATAGCTGTGGTCCCAGCACTGATCCCTGCGGTACCCAACTAGTCATTGCCTGCCATTCGGAAAAAGACCTGTTTATTCCTACTCTTTGTTTCCTGTCTGCCAACCAGTTTTCTATTCATCTCAATACACTACCCCCAATCCCATGTGCTTTAATTTTACACACCAATCTCTTATGTGAGACTTTGTCGAAAACCTTCTGAAAGTCCAAATAAACCACATTCACTGGCTCTCCCTCATCAACTCTATTAGTTACATTCTTGAAAAATTCCACTAGATTTGTCAAGCATGATTTCCCTTTTGTAAATCCATGCTGACTTTGTCCGATTCTGCCACTGTTTTCCAAGTGCTCAGCTATTAAATCTTTTATAATGGACTCTAGAATTTTCCCCACTACCGACGTCAGGCTGACTGGTCTATAATTTTCTGCTTTCTCTCTAACTCCATTTTTAAATAGTGGGGTTACATTAGCTACCCTTCAATCTGTAGGAACTGTTCCAGAATCTATAGAATCTCAGAAGATGACCACCAATGCATCCACTATTTCTAGGGCCACTTCCTTAAGTACTCTGGGATGTAGATTATCAGGCCCTGGGGATTTATTGGCCTTCAATCCCATCAGTTTCTTCAACACCATTTCCCTATTAATACTGATTTCTTTCAGTTCCTCCTGTCCACTAAACCCTGTGTTCCCCAGCAGTTCTGGTATGTTATTTGTGCTCCTTTGCGAAGACAGAACCAAAGTATGTATTTAGTTGGTCAGCCATTTCTTTATACCCCATTATAAATTCCCCTGTTTCTGACTGTAAGGGACCTACATTTGTCTTTACCAATCTTTTTCTCTTCACATGCCTTAAGAAACTTTTACAGTCAGTTTTTATGTTACCTGCATGCTTACTCTCGGACTCTATTTTCCCCTTCTAAATCAATCCCTTGGTCCTCTTTGCTGAATTCTAAAGTGCTCCCAATCCTCAGGTCTGTTGTTTTTTCTGGCCAATTTGTATGCCTCTTCCTTGGATCTAATACTATCTCTAATTTCCCTTGTAAGCCATGGTTTGGCCACCTTTCCTGTTTTACTTTTGCGCCAGACAGGAATAAACAATTGTTGCAGTTCACCCATGTGCTCTTTGAATGTTTGCCATTGCCTATCCACCGTCATCCCTTTAAGTAACATTTCCCAATCCATCATAGCCAACTCGGGTCTCATACCATTGTAGTTTCCTTTATTAAGATTCAGGACCCTGGTCTCAGAATCAACTGCGTCACTCTCTATCTTGATGAAGAATTCTATCATATTATGGTCGCTCATCCCCAAGGGGCCTCGCACAACTAGATTGCCAATTATTCCTTTCTTATTACACAATACCCAGTCTAGGATGGCCTGTTCTCTAGTTGGTTCCTCAACGCATTGGTCCAGAAAACCCTCCTGTATACACTCTAGGAATTCCTCCTCTACAGTATTGTTACTAATTTGATTTGCCCAATCTAGATGCAGATTAAAATCACCCATAATTACAGATGTTCCTTTATTACATGCATCTCTAATTTCCTGTTTAAAGACATTCCTAACATCACCACTACAGTTTGGGGGTCTATATACAACCCCCACTAATGTTTTTTGCCACTTAGTGTTTCTTAGCTCTACCCATACAGATTCCTCATCGTCAGAGCTAATATCTTTTCTCACTATTGCATTAATTTCCTCTTTAACCAGCAATGCAACTCCACCGCCCTTTCCTTTTTGTCGGTCCTTCCTAAATACTGAATACCCCTGGATGTTCAGTTCCCAACCTGCAGCCATGTGTCTGTAATCCCGTCTAAATCATACCTGTTTACATCTATTTGTGCAGTTAATTCATCCACTTTATTGCGAATGCTACTTGTGTTACGGAACAAAACCTTAAGGCTTGTCCCATTCCCACTATTTTTCACTGAGGCCCTGTTTGATTCTTGCCCTTGATTTCTCTGACTATCACTTTTCTTATTCCCCTTTTTGTCTTTTGTTCTTGTCCTTGATTCTCCCTCCTCTGACTCCTTGCATAGGTTCCCATCCCCCTGCCATTTTACTTTAAACCCTCCCCAATCACTCCAGCAAATATTCCCCTTAGGACATCAGTCCCGGTCCTGCCCAGGTGTAACCCGTCCAGTTTGTACTGATCCCACCTCCCCCAGAACCGGTCCCAATGTCCCAGGAGTCTGAAACCCTCCCCCTCACACCACCTCTTCAGCCACGTATTCATTCGATATATCCTGTGATTTCTACTTTGACTAGCACGGGGCTCTGGTTTTAATCCTGAGATCATTACCTTTGAGGTCCTACTTTTCAACTTACTGCCTAACTCCCTATATTCTGCTTTTAGGACCTCATCTCTTTGTTTACCTATGTTGTTTGTACCAATATGTACCACGATCACTGGCTGTTCACCCTCCCCCTTCAGAATGTCCTGTAGCCACTCTGAGACATCCTTGGCCCTAGCACCAGGGAGGCAACATACCAGGCTGGAGCCTCATTTGCGGCCATCGAAACGCCTATCTAATCCCCAGGAAGTTGATAGGGAGAAACTGTTTCCACTGGCAGGGGGGCTCGGTAACCAGAAAACACAATTTAAGATGATTGACAAAAGCACTTGAGAGGAGATTAAGAGAATTATTTTTACACAGCATGCTGTTAGGATCTGGAATTTACTGTCTGAAAGGGTGGTGGTGAAGTGTTCTCAAAATTCCCATATTTTTCATATCATCCACAAGGATATGACTTTTGGACTTTTATGGCAGAGGACCCAACTGCTGGGTTGTGTAGAACCCTGAAAACAGGAGGCTAGGACAAGAGAAGACAGGATATGCATTCTTCCCTTTAAAACAATCAACCCAGAGAAAGACTTCATCGTACATGAAACTAAAGCCCATCAAAATCTTGCATAAATAATCGTTACTAACTACTAAGACAGGAAGGCCACAATCAATGCAATTATGCGAACCCATCAATACTCCACATATACAATGGCTTTCAGTTCAAGACTAGTTACAGGGATAGGAAGACAATGATAAACATCATGCGAGCCCATTAAAAATGAGACAACAATCACCTGAAGAAGCCCACCCAAATCAGACAAAGAACTAACCTTGATTTGGTTTCAGATAAGAAATTTAAAAAAAAACAGTATAACTGGACCACCAGTTATGAAAGGGGAGGAGAGTGGGCAGTTCTGAAGGGTGAGCAGTTTGGAGTGGTTGTAGCTGAGCCAAGCAGAGGAAGGAGATCTGGAGGTTTGCAGGCCCGCAGGCAACATCACGGCGAGGGGCACGGGGTGGCAGGCTCAACTGAAGACAACAAGGCCGCAACCACAGCCCTCCACGAAGATCAACCACCCACATCTGCGCCCTCCACCCAACTGAAGAACCTTAGCAGATTCCACAGACCAGGACCACATGGGGACGGCAGGCCCCAGAGGACACAAAGAGCGTACCCCAAAACTGCAACTGGCTTACCTGGCTGGATTTCAAACTGTCTAGGAACCCTGGTTGGTGAGCATGATCCCTGACCTCTCCTCGTTCAATTTAGTTAGGTTTTGGGGGTGGGACAAGGGTAAGGGGATTAGTAGCGTGATTTTCCCTCGTTATGCCGTGTGTTCCCCATTCTTAACTAAGTGTACTTTGTAAGTCTGTATAATCTCAGTGTAATCCTAATGTTATATGTTCATTTGTGACTTCAAGAAACCCAGTTCTTTTCTTGCACCAAAACCAGTTGTCTGCTGCACTTTGTCACAACCCCCAAATAAGTCCAAGGTCTAGAACCCAGGGAGTGGGAGCGATTCAGACCGCTCAGAAGTCAGTGGTGAAGCTGACACACACCACCACCCCCTACAGTGGAAGCAGATTGAATAATAACTTTCAAAAGGTAATTGGTTATATACTTGAAGAGGAAAAATGTTCAGGGCTATGGTGATGTAGCAGAGGTGTGGGACTAATTGGAAAACTCTTCCAAAGAACTAGCACTGGCAAAATGGGCAGAATGGGCCCCTTCTGCACTGTAAAATTCTATACTTATGCATGAGGTATCATACTACAGTAGTACTCCTGGTCACATTAGCTGCATTTCCAGGGGCCTTCTGTGTCATTTTCCAACATGAGTGCATTCTGTATTGACTGCAGAGCAAATGCTTGATTGCATTGGGTAATGTCAGACAGTGTGATCCTCATCCACACTTTTACTCCACAGAGCAACAGTCAATTTACTAACCCTGGCCTTTATTCTGAGGTTATTTTTGACCCTGTGCAATAAATTGTTCAAGCAGCTGTCCATAGACTGAGCTCCAAAGACCATTATAATAGGCGGCATTGTGTTAAAATTTCTACTGCACTCTATTTGCCCTTCTTGCCAACATAGCTTTTGTCCTGCGGTTTTCCCAACAGATTAACTGAATTATTTGTGTAACTGGAGTAATTTTATGAAAAGAACATAAGAAGTTTAATAATATTGCTACAGAGCCAGGACACAGTGCTGGGCACTCTATTTTTTCGAAAAGGTTACCTTTATTGCCCACACCGAGTGAAGACAAATTTGGAATCCGATTCTCGGCCCCAAATAAATTTGTCCGTAAACCAGGATTTAACGGTGCCTGGATACTATTGGAAAATGAACAGGAAACATATGTGCGGACACTTGACTGGCCCACACCTGGAGTGCTGCATTCAAATATGGGACCCAACCCTGGAAGGGTACAGTGCAGGCTCACCAGAATGATACCAGGGCTGAAGGAGTTTAGATTATGAGTAAATGTTGTGTAAACTGGGCTTGTATTCACTTGCATTTAGAAGGCTGACTGGTGATCCAATTGATGTTTTCAAAGTAATAAAATAATTTTATAGGGTCAACACCAAAAAAATATTTCTCCTGGTGGGGGTGGCAGAAGAGGGATTAATCTCAGAATCAAAGCGAAGCCAGTAAGGAGTGAAAATCAGGAAGCACATATTCACAAATATAATGGAAATCTGAAACTTCCTCCCCAAAAGGCTGTAGATAGGGGATTAATTGAAATTTTCAAGATTGATAGATTTTTGCCCACAAAAATGCATGTTGTAAGAAGATTTTTTTTTAAAAGGTTGTTTCTTCAGTTTTAAGACTGGTAGGCAGGTGAAAGAAGTGCATTCCACACATACATGACCAATAATCCACTTTTTTTATTTGTTCATGGGATAGGGGTGTTGCTGGCTAGGCCAGCATTTATTGCCCATCCCTTGAGAGCTAGACCATTTCAGAGGGCATTTAAGAGTCAACCAAATTGCTGTGGGTCTGGAATCACACCCAGCCTGTAGCCTGGTGCTCACCTCCATGCACCAAGATTGGTCCCCGCCAGTGCGGGAAACTTGAGGTCAACCGGAAAGAGGCTATTTATTCTGCCATAGGTTAATATGTCAGTTGGCACATCCTTACAAGAGGTAGAGTCAGTCTATTTCAGCAGATGGCATTATAGTAAGCTGCCCTTGCCCCTCTACTTTTAATAGTTACAGCTTATAACATTTAACATGTAACAATGGACCTATTGCTAATGTTCAAACAGCAGATGGTTTAACTAACTTTGCTCACAGCTCCCAATGTATAAAAGCCTGAGCTACATGTGACTACATTTCTGTTAGAAGTAGATGGTAAAATGACTGCCCTATGACTTATCGCAACGAGGGAGGAACACTGCACTTATTAATGAAATTCACACAGATAAGTCCAATGTCAGTTTTGGTATTGGTGTCCTGTGCTTCACTTGTGATTTTTTCAATACGTTAAAGGCTGTACTCATGAATTGCAAAGTCTGTGCCAAATGAAAGTTTTCTTTAATGAAAGGACTCTCAAATGTTTTCAGATCTTTAACCAGTTTCATTCTAAACTCTTCCACAATTAACAAAAAAAAAGTTTCATAAAATTCTTGCAAATAGCAAACTTCTTTTTGATAATTGTGGAAGAGTTCAGAATGAAACAAACTTGATTTTGAACAAGAAATCTTAATTAGCGAAGGGTTGGCACTGATATTCAAAACAGAAAAAAAGCCAGATATGGCAGCAACAACAATCTGCATTCATATAATGCCTTTAATAGAGTAACACATCCCAAGATGCTTCACAGGAGCAATTATCAGACAACAGTTGACATTAAGGCAGTATTAGGACAGGTAAGCAACAGCTTGGGTGGGTTTTAAGGGAGGTCTTGGAGGAGGAAAAAGGAAGAGGTTAAGGGAGGGAATTCAAAAGGCTAAGGCCTAGGCAGTTGAAGGAATGGCCACCAATGGCAGAGTACCTAAAATTAGCGATGTACAAGAGGCCAGAATTGGAAGAGCACAGATATCTCAGACAGTTGTAAGTCTGGAGAAGTCTATTGAAATAGGGAGGGGAAATTATAGTTAAATTACACCAAATTTAGGTTTCATAAAACATCTGGTAGAGGGAAGGAAAAAAAACTGAGGAAGAGCTCAACAGTTTTGTGTTCCTTATACATCGGTCTCCCAGTTGTCAGTGTCAATGTCCGCCATCTTCATATCTTACTTGCGGATTTCCTTGTTGCAGAGGAATGGGTGCTCAGGCGGTTGTGTAAAAATAAGGGTGTTTTGTGTTCAAAGACAGCAGCAGTGCTTTTTCAGTGGGCATTTTTATTGAACTGATTGTAAGATGGCAGCTTACAGAGCTCCCCTCATGGCAGAGGTCACATGACTACAGCAAGTCAGATAGGAATGTATCACTGTTGCAGCTCAAATCCAATATCCCCCTTTTCATAACGAATAAAATATCCAAAGGGGAACAGAACCCCACACCCTCCCTTAGGTCTGAAACAGGGGTCTAAAGAAGTGGCTGCCCTGTAGATATGCCAACTAGCCAGCTAATGCAATCTCACCATTCAAACACCCCGATTGGTTGCAGTAAAGAACAGTGTGATCATTCTTTATGTCAACATCCTTTGTATAAGTGATACGTAGAACAATGTATTTGTAGTTTTGGAGGAGAAGCAAGGGCAATGAAACAGAAACTTCCCCCTTTGATACTATTAATAAGTAAGACTATAATTTAGCAGAAGCTGCCTGAACTCACCAAGCAGGAAAACTGACACTCCTGCAGCATCTGCACAAACTCCTCTACCTCTACTGGAGGGAGGAGGCAGGCAATGCCCCAAGTTGCGTGATGCAAAGATTGTGACCCTGTACAAGAAGAAGGACAACTGCAGCAATTGCAACAACAATGCATCTCCCTGCTGATCATCGTGGGAAAAGTATTGCTGTGTTGCCCTTGTCAGACTGCTGATCCTGGCTGAACGGTTGAATCGCAGTGTGGTTTATGAGCTAGAAGATCTACAATTGACATGATCTTCTCAGTCCAGCAGCTCAAGAGAAATGCTATGAACATGCTATGCATTGTCTTCAACCGTGTGACCCGAGGCAGATCGTTTAAGCTGCTGGAGAAAATTGACTGCCCATTGAAGCTGCTCAATGTGACCTCCTCTTTCCATGACAATATGTTATGTGAGGTTAATGATGACAGAATAACATCAGAACCCTTTGTGATCTACTGTGGAGTCAAGCAGGGTTGTATTGTGGCACCGACACTCTGACATATTCTTCTTTTTGCTGTCGTCATATGCCTTCAGGCCATCTATAGAATGTGTCTACTTACATACCAGCCTTGGTCGCTTGAGATCCAAGATAAAGGTGCGCCAAGTCCTCATCAAGAGTTGCTCTACACTGACAATGCTGCATTAGTATCCTATACTGAGGAACACTTTCAGCGGCAAATTGTCAGACTCTCTCAAGTCTGTAAAGAGTTTTGTTTGACCATCAACATCAGAAATACAGATGTCATGGTCCAGGATGTCACCATATCACAATCTATCAGCATTGACAATGTCGAGGTTATTGATAGCTTCACATATCTAGGCTCCACAATCACCAACAATCTGTCACTTGATGCAGAAATCAATACACACATCACAAAAGCTGCTGCTGTTATGTCCAAGCTGAGTGAGTGTGGAACAACAGCAATCTGATTGAGGACACCAAACTGCGAGCCTACCAAGCCCGGGTCCTTATCGCACTCCTCTACTGTGGTGAGAGCTGGACAATAAATGCTAGGCAGGAGAAAAGGCTGAACAGTTTCTAACTTTGCTGTCTCAGATGTATCTTTGCCATTTCTTGGCAGGACAAGGTCACCAACTCAGAGGCCCTTCAGCGTGCTTGTTCCATCAGCATACGCCCATTGCTAAGCCAAAGATGTCTGTGTTGGCTCGGCCATGTTCATCAGATGGGTGACAGTTGTATACCCAAAGACCTTATGTACAGTGAATTGGCCACTTGATCACAAACTTCTGGGCATCATGCCTCTGTGAAAAGACATCTGCTAGCAAGATATGAATATGGCAAGCATTGACACTGATGGCAGCCAATTTTCTCCAGCAGCTTAAATAGACTGCCTCTGCTCACATGACGACCTCTGGTGGCTGACTGTTTGGAAGGGCATTGGAAGAGGTGAGCAGAAATGAAAGCTCAGCTGACCGAGAAGAGGGCCCAGAGAGTTCAGAGGCCAGTGAATTGTGCACCTTCTCAGCCCACTGTCTTCCTCTGCAGCAAATGCAGCAGAGGCTGCCATGCTAAATTGGGGCTCCTGAGTCACACTAGACAATGCTTAACATGGGGTTGATCAGCATGACCTTCATCTTACGAGATGGAGGGCTGCCACATACAGAGTATATGTAGGGGTTAGAGTTTAGGGGATATAGTAATGTAGTAGTTGGTCCAAGACTAGTATTTCAAACTTAAATAAGGGCAATTATGTGGGAATGAAAGCAGAGCTAGCTAAAGTGAACTGGCAAGGGTGATTTAGAGATTGGTCAATAGAGATGCAGTGGCAGAAGTTTAAAGGGATATTTCAGAATACACAGAATAAATAAATTCCTAAGAGAAAGTAAAATTGCAAGGGGAATTCCAAGGGGACCCACCATCTGTGGTTAACTAAAAAAGTTAAAGACAGTATCAAACTTAAAGAAAAAGCATATAATTGTGCAAAGATGGGTGGCAGGTCAAAAGATTGGACAGAATATAAAGAACAGCAAAGAATTACCAAAAGATTAATAAGGAGCGAAAAATTAGTGTACAAAAGAATGCTAGGTAGAAATATAAAGATGGATAGTTTGAGTTTCTATCGATACTTAAATAAGAAAAGTTAAAGTGAGCATTGGTCATCGTTCTGGCAGCAGCTGTGGAGATAGAGAGACAATGAGACAGCGAGGCAGACAGAGAAACAGACAGACAGAGAAACAGACAGAGATAGATCCATCAATGGTCACATTGGTCCTTAGTACTCCCACATTTACTAAAGGGTATAAAAAAGGATCAGCTCATTTCATATTTACCCAGAAGCTGCAGATCTTCACGAATGTACAGAAATTATTGTGTGTAGCGAACAGTGTTACATTAGTACCTCCATCAATGCGTTGCTGATTGTAATCAATGTGCTTTGGGCATTAAGAGACTGTCATATGATAATAAAAGAAATGAGATCGCATTGCTGATGGTTTGGTGCATATTAAATTCATTCAGTTCCAATTTTTCCAAAGTTGGCGATGAATGCATAATCCAAAACTAGCAAATTTACAAAGACACAGTTGGACAGGTAAAACTACTGGTTGATGATGAAAATGAACGTTGTCTACTTCAGACAGCCTCAACTCTTCCAAGCAATTCATGGTAGCAAGACCTGTGAGATGTTTCAATGTGGGATGGTGCCATATAACCAAAAACAACTTTTATATATATATAGCCTTTAACGTAATCTAACATTCCTGAAGGTCTATGGCTTGTGGATAAATAGGAAATGAACTGATCCCTTTTTTTACTCTTTATTAAATTTGGAAAGACCAAGGATACCTGCAGTCATGATGTGACCATTGACTGCTCTCTCTTTCTCTCTCTAGCTGACTAAGCATAAGGGGAGATGGTGGCTTAGTAGTAATGTCACTGGACTAGGAATCTAGAGGCCCAGACTAATTTGCTGGGGACATGGGTTCAAGTGCTGCTGCTAGCAGCTGGAAATGAATAACTTTGTAATTGAAAGCTAGTCTCAGTAATGATGGCCATAACAAATATCATTGATTATTGTACAAACCCATCTGGTTCATCTTTGCTAAGGAGAGTTATGAAACAAAATATGACACCAAACCATACAAGGGGATATTAGGCGAAATGTCTGGTCATAGAGGTAGATTTTAAGGAGTGCCTCAGGGAATTTCAGAGCTTAAGGCATGGCCATCAATGGTAGTACAATTAAACTAGGGTATGCTCAAAAAGGCCAGAAGGTAAATTATTACAAAGAAATGTGAACTTACAAAACTTGTAAAGTTACACAGATGTTGCAGCCTCTCTACTTGCAAAGGCAAAAAAAAAACAATGTTGAAAACAAACACGAACAGCAGTTTGATCAACAAAAGAAATTCACTTTTCAAATAGGATCAGAATTTAAAATAAAATATTATTTATTCTCGGTGCGCGGGCAAAACTGGCATTTATTGCCCATTCCTTGTTGCCATGATTGAGTGGTTCACTGGGGCACTTAGGAAGGCAGTTACGGGTCAACAACATTATACTGGGACTTCAGTTAAGTATAGGCCAGGCCGAGTAAGGACAGCAGGTTTCCTTCCGTAAGGGACATTGGTGAATCAAAGGGTTTTGTAGCAACAATCCACCAGCTTCATGGTCATTTTTAAAGGTACCTGCTTTTTATTTCCGGATTTTAAAAAAAAACTAAGTTTAAATTCTCAAAGGGGTTTGGGTGGCCAGGGATACAAATCACTAAAAGCTACTGGACAGGAACAAATTACAATCAAAAAGGCTAATGGAATGTTGGCCTTTACCTCAAGGGAGCTTGAATACAAAGGACTGCAAGAATTATTCAATTTGAATATTGCTGAAAAGGGCCACATTGCTGAAACTTTTCATCTCGTAATCATCAGGACAAACGCAAGAATGTCAAATTTTTAAAATCACATTAAGAGGTTCTGATTGTTTGGTTAGTCGACTCTGATTACTGAGGCCTTGCCATGGAGAAAGCAACGGGGAACCAAATGCTCCCCAAGCTCCCGGGTAATTCAAAAAAAGCACAAGGCTTGAACATATTGCTTTTGTTTTCAGAGAATGGGCCCCTGTGTATGCGCATATGTTGTTTACAGTCATAGATAGAGTCATATAGGTCTTCAGCACAGAAAAAGGCCCTTTAGCCCATTGAGTCTATGCTGGTCAAACAAATACCTAACTATCCTAATCCCATTTTTTAGCACTAGGCCCATAGCCTTGTATGCCATGTCTATGCAAGTACACATTGAAATACTTCTTAAATGTTAAGAGAGTTTCTGCCTCTACCACCCTTTCAGGCAGTGAGTTCCAGATTCCCACCACCCTCTGGGTGAAAAAATTCTCCCTCACATCCCGTCTAAAACCTCCTGCCCCTTACGTTAAATCTATGCCCCCTCGTTATTGATTCCTCCACCAAGGGGAAAATTTCTTTCCTGTCTACCCTATCTATGCCCTTCATAATTTTATACATCTCAATCATGTCCCCCCTCAATCTCCTCTGCTCCAAAGAAAATAACCCCAATCTATCCAATCTCTCCTCCTAACTAAAACTCTCCAGCCCAGGCAACATCCTGGAAAATCTTCTCTGCACTCTCTCCAGTGCAATCACATCCTTCCTATAATGTGGATTCCAGAACTGCACACAATACTCTAGCTGTGGCCTAACCAGCGTTTTATACTGTTCCAGCATAACCTTCCTGCTCTTGTATTCTATGCCTCGGCTACTAAAGGCAAGTATCCCATATGCCTTCTTAACCACCTTATCTACCTGCCCCGCTACCTTAAGGGACCGGTGGACATGCACACCAAGGTCCCTCTGATTCTCGGTACTTCCCAGGGTCCTACCTTTCATTGTGTATTCACGTGCCTTGTTTGTCCTGCTCAAGTGCATCAACTCACACGTATCCAGATTAAATTCCATTTGCCACTGATCAGCCCATCTGACCAGTCTGTCTATATATTCCTGTAATCTAAGGCTATCCTCCTCACTATTTATCACTCCAATTTTTGTGTCTTGGCAAGTATAAATGAGCCATGCTACCAGAGACAGATTATCTTAAATTGGATGTTGGTGTAGCTATTAGTGCACTCAGGATTGTTCAGAAAGTGCTGTCCAATCATGGAATCACATCTACCAGTAGATGTTTTGGGTTTTGCAAGTGCAGGTTGGCTGAGTACGGTCTATAATCTGCCCATTACCAACAATCAAAGGAACTTGCTATTTGATTCGACCAGGCAATTGTTTGAAATTAGAAAAATTAAAATAGAACTTATAAAATTTCTCTAATATCTTGTGACAAGGTTACAAGGTTAGGTTGGAGAAACTGGAGTTGTTCTCCTTAGAACAAAGGAGGTTGAGGGGAGATTTGATAGAGGTGTATAAGATTATGACAGGTTTAGATAAGGTAGCAAGATAAACTGTTCCCATTAGCTCATAGTACACAGACTAAAGGACATAGGTTTAAGGTTTTGGGTAAGAGATGCAGGGAGAATGTGAGGAAGAATGTACGGTAATGACCTGGAACTCACTGCCTGCTAGGGTGGTGGAAGCAGAGGCAATCAGTGATTTCAAAAGGAAATTAGAGGGCACTTGAGGGAAATTTACTTCCAAGGCTATTGGGCTAGAGAGGGGAAACGGGACTGACTGGATTGCTGCACATACAACCAAAATGGGCCCATTGGGCCAAATGCTTTCTTGTGCCTAAATGATTTTATGGGCTGGATTTCACGGAGATTTTTCCCCCACCACCGTCCCCCCCTGCCAGTCCCAGTTGCAAGAATCAGCTGGCAGTCTACACACCGAAAAGAAACCCGCCCCACAGCTATAGTGCGCTGCTGGAGGGCTGAGCAGGCCAGGAGTGGGATGTTCGCCTCTCAGTGGGATGGAGTCCTGCCCTCGAGAGCTGCTGGGCCATTTCAGAATGGCTGGCAATGCAAGCAGTCCCACCAGCGCCAGAACTGAGTAGTGGGCACTGTTGGAACTGGAACTGCGAGGAGGCCCACAAAGAAGGCACCCTTGACACCCAGATCCAGGCAAGTTTGGGTACTTGGATGGTGAGGGATTGGGTAGCCTAGGGAGGGTGAGGGTGGGGGGGGCTGGGGGTGGGGGAAGAGCCTGTTTTGGAGGTCAGATGGGGAGAAACAAACAGGTTGGTAACATCTTGAGGGGGGGGGGTTGGAGCCCTCGATGCGTAAAGGGCATCCCCTGAATGATGTACCTCTCCCTTCCTTCCCGTCTTTACAAAAAATGTTTTAAAAAGTGGCCTGCCCTAACCTGCTGTTGTTTGGCATTGGTAGGGTATTATATGGGTCAATTGGTTTGTTAACAAACACAATTGACCCTTAGTTATTTATTTAAAAATGGCAGCTGATTTTGGCACCCATCCACCTACTGCATTATGGGGGACAGCTCAGGGATGGGCAGGAAGGTAGTGGGCGTGCTACCCCCTCATATTTTATGTGCATTTCTCCTGTCGAAAACATGTCCGGCGGGTGGGGACTGGATGAGGCTGTAAAATCCAGGCCTATGACTCTAAGATACACACTATGGTTACTGATTTTCAAAAAATGTTATGCCCTTTCATTGAGCCCATTGTTTACCCTCTTCCAGTTCCATCTTACATGCCCTCCATTTATTAATTAGTTGCTTGCTGCTAAATACTCTGTTATTTCACTTGTCTCGAGAGAGAGGCAGGAGAAAGACTTGCATTGCTTGGAGGGATTAGAGAAGTTAAGGTCCAAAGTTGACTATTTCTGATAGGATTACTGAGATATTCAGGCTGAAAACATTTGACTTCTTCAAAGTAATCCCCAAGGCTGATCAGAAACACAATGAGGCACCAATGCCGGGCGCTGGAGGCTAATTGACGATATGGAAACTACATAGTGAGAGGACTTAAGAGAGAAAAAAAATGGAATATTCTACGCTGAGCCATTAAGCACCTTTAAGAGCTTTATGTATTAAATACTCATTAGCGGCTAAGCAGCCCCAAGGCTAGGCACAATGGTGAGAAACTGATGCTGAGTAGCTATAACTCGACACAATGGTGGTGGTGGTGGTGGTGGTGGTTGCGTTTTAAAGGCAAAGAGAGTTTTAGTGGGACAGCTCTGCTTCTGTGAAATACCTGTTTGAAACATATCTCTTCATTTGGAACGTAGGAACAGGAGTAGACCATTCAGCCCCTCGAGCCTGCTGCACCATTCAGTTAGACCACGGCTGATTTGCATCTTAATTCCATTTACGCATTTTTAAAAAAATCATACAAGGGATGTGGGCTTTGCTGGCTGGGCCAGCATTTATTGCCCATCCCTAGTTGCCCTTGAGAAGGTGGTGCTGAGCTGCCTTATTGTACCACTGCAGTCCATGTGGCGTAGGTACACCCACAGTGCTGTTAGGGATGGAGTGCCAGTATTTTGACCCAGTGACAGTGAAGGAACGGCGATATATTTCCAAGTCAGGATGATGAGTGACTTGGAGGGGAACTTCCGGGTGGTGGTGTTCCCATGCGTCTGCTGCCCTTGTCCTTCTAGGTGGTAGTGGTCGTGGGTTTGGAAGGTGCTGTCTCAAGAGCCTTGGTGAATTCCTGTAGTGCATCTTGTGGATGGTACACACTGATGGTACATACTGTGCGTTGGTGGTGGAGGGAGTGAATGTTTGTGGATGTGGTGCCTGCTTTGTCCAGGATAGTGTCAAGCTTCTTGAGTGTTGTGGGAGCTGCCCTCATCCGGGCAAATGGGGAGTATTGCTTCCATTTCTTTTAATACCCATACCTAACAATAATCTAACAAATTTCAGTTTTGATATTTTCACTTGCCTGTGCAGCTTTTTCGGGGGGAGAGTGTTCCAGATTTCCATCACCCTTTGAGTGAAAACTCCTGACATCACCCCTGAACGGTCTAGCTCTAGATTTAAAGTTTGTGCCCTCTTGTCCTGGGCTCCCCCCAATAGAGGAAATAGATTAGATAGAGAGAAACTTATATTAGTTAACCATCTTAAACACTTCAATTAGATCACCACATAATCTTTTAGCAGAAGCTCCATGCGTTTTACAAGAAAGGGCTGAAGAAAGGAGCTAGTAAAGCAAGCAGCATTTCCTGGAATGAACTGCAATTTTCTATCAGGATTATATTATTATATGGTGCTAATGAATAGTCATTATATTGTTTGTCAAAGTACTGAAGTAGCTGCAGACAGATATTCTTCCAGATCTGTTCTTCCAGATTTCAGATAGAAAAATGGGATATTAAACCTCTATGACTGTTAGAAATTTAATATTTACTCCACTTATTCTCTCAGGTTTAGCCACACTGTTCACTCCAGCATGTGAATCTTGCCTCCCTTAAACCAGGTATTCACCCTGCCCTGTATTAAGTTATACAATATTAGGATCTGCTAGTGTAATAATGACACCCTTCTTTGATATCTGGACTGAATTGTGTAATCCTCCACATGTGCCTTCATCAGCACTCCTGCAATATTCTAATAGGTAGACTGATGCACATTTTAATGAAGAAGGTCTACTTTATCATTTTTCCATGGTTAAGTGAAGAAAGAAATATTTGATGTAAGTCACCAAAATTTGATTTGATCTCATATTTCTTTATGTAATTATTAAAATTATGCCACACTGCCAATTAAACTGGCTACCCCATTTAGGGTGAGATCTGCCTAGTAATGAACTCCTGATGTTTTGAGAATGAATAGTGATTTTTCCAACACAAGTAACCTGGATGGCAATTCACATGAACAACCACGAACGTTAAAGAGGAAAATATGGACTATCGAATGCCATCCCCCATCCCTTGCTGCTGACACCCTCTGCCCCTCCCCTGTGAACCCTACCCCAAGACCTACTTCCCACATCACCTCACGTGTGCCTGGGTCCCTCCTTTGTCCAAGGCCTTGGATGGGTGTTTTACCAGCAGCAGCCACCGTCGCCCCAGTGGCGCTGCCATTCAGTAGAGCTGCCAGCCTCTGATTGGCCGTCAGCTCTTGGTGGTTAGGATTTCCGCTCCCCAGTACTTGATCCTGGAGTGGAGACAGTTCTTAGGTAGAACACATTCTATTTATTTACAAAGGAACTCAGCAGCTACATGTGTGTGCTTTCAACTCAAACCCTGTCTCTACATTATAGACTCTAACTATAGACTACCGACCACTGAGGTAGCCTGCGTTGCTCTGTTATTGGATACTAAGATACCTTCTTAAAGGTATATTACACATCAGATTACCACATCCCTCCCCCTTTACTCTGAAATCTGTTTCACAGTTACAATTTTTCTCATAATATCACATTATTTACACAGTTAAGTTATTTACAAATTCAGTCTTTCTGGGGGTTTCCTAATGCGTGTAGAACATCTCAGCTCTACAGCTTCAGATGCTTTGTCAGGAACCTCCTTTTCTGAAGTTGTCTGGACATTAGGTTTTTCTGTGAGCACCTGCAGATCTGTTTCCTCAACTCTTGCAGGTACAGCTGATCCTTCAGACACATCTGTACTCAGCTGAGTTCTTTCAACAGGAGACATTGACTCAGTCGTCAACACCGGTGGTATCATTTCTTGGTACTTTGTTTCTCTCCTCCTGATAGGATCCACGTGTCTCAGTTTAACTCAGTCTTCCACTTTCACTGCACTTATTTCGCCCGATAACCACTTGGGTCCTTTCTCCAAAATTCTTCACATATACCGCCTCTCCTATATTAAATTTCCTGTCACGACTATGCCAGCCATGTCCAGTTTTCTGACTTCCCTGACTCCTTTCCATCTTTCCCCCCTAAATTTGGCGCTATTAAACTTAATCTCGTTTTGAGACGGCGTTTCATCAACAATTCCGCAGGAGTTGTGTTGGGGGTGGTCCTATAATGGAAAGTAAAGCATGCTGGCTTGGTTGCTATTGATTCTCCAGTTAATTTCTTCATGCTGGCCTTGAATGTTTGAGCCGCCCTTTCAGCCAGTCCATTTGAGGAAGGGAGATACGGTGAAGTTTTCACATGAGTGATACCATTGAGGCTGATAAGATGTTGAAACTCAGCGCTTGTGGATGCCGTGCTGTTATCAGATACGGCCACTTCTGGTAGTCCGTTGATGGCGACACTTTGATGTAGCTTGTCAATTGTAGCAGAAGATGTTGGTGAGTTCACCTCATATATGCCCATCCATTTTGTGTGTGCATCAATAATAAGCAAAAACATCGTTCCCATGAAAGGTCAATGTGTAATCACACCCATGGCCTTCCTGTCCACTCCCGAGGGTATAACGGAGCTATTGAAGGTAACTTTTGCACTTGCTGACACTGCATACAACTCCTCGCTAAGCTCTCTATTTCTCCATCCATCCCAGGCCTGCATAGATAGCTGAGTGCTATGACCTTCATTTGGGAAATTCCTGGATGTGCACTACGTAGTTCAGTTAACAATGGCTTTCGTCCTTTTGGAGGAACAATCACTTGTGCTCCCCACAATAAGATACCCTCCTGGCTGGTTATTTCATATCTTCTGTGAAAATATGGTTTAATTTCTTCGGATTCTTGCTCTTGTGACCAACCATGACGAACTTGATCTCGTACTTTGCATAAGACTGGTTCTCACCTTGTCCAATCTCTGATCTGTCGAGCACATACCGGTGATGAATCGAAGAAGTTCAATAATAAAACAAGCTCTTGAAGGACTGGAACATCCTCATTGTTTTCTTGCAAGGGCAAACGAATAAGTGCATCAGCGTTTGCAATCCAATTTCCAGCCCTGTGGATGAAAGTATATTCATACGCTGCCAGAATCAACACCCATTCCAATTTAATTTCCTTCAGTCAGTTTCAGCCAAGGATGCTTGGCCCCTTGCCTGCTACAGCCATCAGGGTAGTTTTACCGATTGGCTTCCATATTGTACAGTAACCTTGCTTATGCCTTTGACTTTGATGTCTTCTCCTGTGTAAGTTTTCAGTTCGGCATCTGTTTCTTCCAAATTTAGTTTATGTTCCCCATAATTCAAATATTTGAAAGTATGTTCACCAATTACTGTAGCGGAAGGTCCTGTGTCCATCTCCATTCTAATAGATCTATCATTCATTCTGACTGTTACATAGATTGGTTCTGTTATTCCCGCCTTCAACTTACACAAGAAATAAATATCGGAATCTGTTACTTCAGGCTCTTCTACATGGTTGATCTCGCAGGATATTTTCTTTTGTTTGAAAGACAGCCTGATTTATCTTTGCAAGGTCTCATGAGGTGTCTGTTTCAATGACAGCAAAAACATTCGATTTTTTTGAACTTCCACTCATTACAAAGGTTGTCTGCTTCCACCTCCATTCCCATTATTCCATGTTTTCGCTGCTAAGTCATTTCTTTTTATTTGTCTGCTAGTGGTGTCTGCTTCCTGCTTCTCAGCAGAGCCTTGCATTTTCGTGCCCTTTTTGGCTGGGGCTTCCCACCCAACATAGAGGAAGGTGCCATTTTGCACTCCCTCTATGGCTTCCGAATCCTTTACTGTGCTTTCCATGGCCAGTGCTATCTCTAGTGCCTTCTTACAATCCAAATTTGTTTCAGACATTAATCCTTTCTGAATTGTAACTTAATTTATGCCGCATGCAAAACGATCTCTAAGCATATCATTTATAGATGTACCAAACTCGCAATGTTCTGTTAAGTGTTTCAGACTAGGCACTTAAGAAGCAACTGTCTCCCCAGGGGCTCTATTTCTTGAGTTAAATTTGAGCTGTCGCATCGTTACTGAGGACTTTGGCTCTTTACGAGTTTCGCTAAGTCATCAAAACTTTTCGAACCTGGTGCACTGGGTGTCATCAAACTTCGAATCAATCCATAGGTCTTACTCCCACAAGTGGATAAGAAGATCACTCGCCTCTTCTCCTCCCCCACAAAGTTGTTTGCTTGGAGAAAGTTCAATATAATGAGACCAATCGTCCACAGCTGGATTGAAAGGATCAATTCTTCCCAATTGCAGTATGCTTTTGAGGGGATTGCTTTGATGATTAGGATGGAAATTCTACTTACATTTACCATGTGAGATATGGCCCAATTTAGTTTCTCTTGATTCCTTTCATTAACTTGTTTTATCCTTGAAGCCAGCTTACTGTATTTTCACTTTTTTCTCATCCTTCATTGCTTTTTTTTGTTTTTTCCTCATCGCCAGTTTGTTGGATCCTAGTCACAATTTTGGTTGGACTTACGGACACAGGTTGCATGCTTGTTTTGGGATGGCTGTGTTGGTAGCATAGACAGAGTAGATCAGCAGATGGTTCTTAGGTAGAGCACATTCTATTTATTTACAAAAGAACTCAGCAGCTACACTTGTGTACTTACAACTAAAACCCTGTCTCTACATTACAGACTCTAATATAGGCTACTGATTACTGAGATAACACACGCTATTCTGCTATTGGATACTAAGGTCATGTGATCTTCCATTATAGAATTCTTCTTAAAGGTATATTACACATCAGATTACCACAGGAGGGGAGGGGGGTGGGGAGGGGGGAGCGGGAGAGGGGAGGTGAGAGGTGGAGGGGAGGGGGACAGTGGCAGTGGAGGTGGGGGCTGAGGGGAAAGGCCCGCTGCTGGCCTGTCAAGTGCTTCGAGTGACAGAAGGTGCAGCAGATTTCCCTCAGTGAAGTGACACGGGGCTCTCCCTGGCCCTCTGGCTGGTGGCCAAGGCCCCTGTCACATCCACAGGATCCCGCCCTTTCTGTCTCATGAGGAATCTGGTAGGTGGTCGAGCCTTTGAAGAAAACACTGGGGCCCTTATTCATTTGGGGTGGGATTGGTGAGTTGGCGGGGTCCGGTATGTCAGGTGGCAGCGCACCTAAAATTGCATCTGCCTCCTGCCCAAAGCTGGCAGGAATTAAATTGTGTCCAGGCTGCTGGGTGGGAGTGGGAGTC
This sequence comes from Carcharodon carcharias, assembly GCF_017639515.1. Taxonomy (NCBI): domain Eukaryota; kingdom Metazoa; phylum Chordata; class Chondrichthyes; order Lamniformes; family Lamnidae; genus Carcharodon; species Carcharodon carcharias. The sequence goes on from NC_054477.1 coordinate 24,513,357, forward strand.
CAGGGGCTGGACATGGGCGAGTGCATCAAGAATAACTCCTGGCATAAGCTGGTGCTCGGGGGATAGGAGGCGGTGTGAAAGAGGGGGTGAGGTGGAGTGTCTGACCCGATGAGGGGGAGGGAGAGGAAAGTGCATGTCCAGAGTCAAAAAGTGGGGGACAAAGTGATGGAAACTATATGCATTGTGCAGCATATTGGAGTGTGGCAGGTTCTTATCTTGCAACTGTGATAGGCCACATGCTGCTTCAGTATGAACCATTCAATTTGGGAGAGGTGCTGAGTTGAAATCAGGTGATTTGAGAAAGGCCTGGGCTTGAGGGAAGCAGGTCACAATGCTCTTCATCTGAATCCAATTATACAGCAGCGCCTGGGATTTGGGATTAAATCTCCAGCCTATATCCGTGACCAAAGCAAGTGTGTAGAGCAGAAACCTGGAAGCAGGAAACAATTACAAACTCAGAAAATTGACCAGGGGTGAGACTTATCGTCCATTCATAGTTTACAGATGGAATATTTAGCCCAAATGGATTTATAATCTTACAATAGCTGACTTGGGTGCCACTGGAGTTAATTAATCTAATTGTTGTCAAACAACATTATTGAAAAAGGTTCCCCTAGTAACTCAGTTGAGGAGCTGTTGCCCATGTGTGGAACTGAAATGTAAAGAGCAGTTAGGGTCCAAGTTTAATCCCCAGTCTGTACTGAGGTATTGGATCTCAGCTGATCCGGTGAAAGACCTGGTACAAACAGGGCCTAATGGTTAGGCTCCACTCCATAGGGTTGGGATTGGAGGTGTGGGTTCTAAAGATGGCACTGCAGACAGCGTGCTAGTTGCCTGGCCCTATCCCACCCCTAGGTCATTTCCCTAGAGGCGGGATGGAAGACGACAGTACTACCCAACCAACAAGGCAGGTGGACATTAACAGCTGAGGCCTGTTGACGTGGCCTAATTAGGATCTTCCAATCGGCCAGGTCTCCACAGGCATCAAGGGCCTGGAGAACCAGGGAACCAGTGCTCCAGGTAGGCCTAGAGGTTCCCCCACCTGTCTGCACAGCAGATCCCCACGCATCCCAACAGTGGTAGCCAGCCTGCGAAAGACATTTTTAAATTTAAATTTAAAAAAAAGTTGGAGAGAGGACACCTCCATTTTGAAGCCCCCTCTCCCTTAATTACCTTCCATTGAAGTCAGGCTGCTGCTCCTTTCAAGCTAGAAGGCCTCTGATTGGCTGGCTAGCTTCGAGATCCCACCCGCCGCCCTTAATTGGACGGCGAGCCCATCTTCTGGTTATTAATTGAATACTCTGGGGAAAACCACAGGTGAGTGACTGTGTCTGATCCACATTTGAGCCTGACCATGGGGATCAGAAGCCTGCAGGGGCCCTTAACCTCAAAACAAAATCAGACTTGTTGCATTTGATTGCTTCCTGGTGATCCCTGCTCAAAGCGCTGTGTGTTGATTTTCGGTGAGTACAGGATTGGGAAGCCACGCACAGTCAAATAGCCAAGTGAGTAACAGAGAGCAATTTGTGTGAATGGAACTACTCAGCACTATGCTTCAGAGAAGAGATGTAGAAAACTGGGAAGAATGCGATAAACTTCCAAAAAAAAAAAATTTGGCTAAGTTAGGAACCAGTTTGGAAATGTTGGCTCCCTCTCCTTGGTGTTCTGGGAGTCATCTGTTGTTCCTTTACTTGTATTGGCTCCTTTCCTCTCCACTGACTCCATGAAGCTGTAGCTATGTACGCATCTGGTACACTGAGCAATTAAGCACATCTGCACAAACATCCTTCCGACTTAGAAATACAAGTTTTTGAAAATGAAGGGTGCCTAAGAGGTTTAACTTTTCACACTTTTGCTCGACTGTGTTACTGTAAAGCTTTCAGTTTGCTGAGGCACTTGAAAGCTATTTGCTCCTCAAAGTCGTGTGTAACTTCTAATCCATCATCCCCGGTCTACCAGCCTATGGGCCAATAGCGCTGGTTATACAAGGAATAGTCAATGTGGCAATCAAATGCACAATTTGCTGTTAATTGGCCATCACATGATGGCAAACCCAGGGCAGTCAGACTTATCCATGTGTGCTGAGAAGGATTCACTCCCAGTTACTACAGGATACCAGCTGCAGTGAGCTGAATCCAGTCCAACCCAGCCCTCCTCCATTCTAAAATTACAACCAACTTTACCTTCAGGGAATTTTTGCTGTTCGTTTATCTGCTGCAATTTGAAGGATTTTTGATACTCCAATAACTGCATTTGCACCAACCTTTGTCTGTGGAACTGAATGTAGAGATCTCCAGCATTTGTTGCCCTGAAGTTCTTCAACAGAATAATTTGCACAGGTAAAATAAAATAAAGTTCTTTTGGTAAATTTTATAGAGCACTTTCCTTTACTTTTGCCTTCAGTTAGATTTGTTGATGTTTTAATTTTCTAAATAAAATGGCCTTGTTTTTTCTTGCGTGTTCTCCACAATGTGTGCCCCTTCTCTTTAGACTCCGGCTGAGTACAGCTTCTTGGGTCTCATCCCTTTTTGTGAGTCTGCATGCTGAGTGGCAGCAAGCTCTTCAACTACAAGGGGCTTTGCAGCTCAGTCTGGCATTGTCTACCCACAATTTTCTTCTTAATTGCCGCAGCTTATCTCTGTGACAAATTAGTTTGGATTGCAGGCATATCTTGTGGTATTTTGAATGAAGTGGCTTTACATAAGGAGTCAACACTTCTTTTTTTTCCCATGCCTACCTTCTCATGCATTCCTCTCGAAAGGACAAAGTGATAGTGACACCCTAATCTTCAAAAACACTCAAATGAAACCACTTCACACTCTGAAATGTTGTTCAGCAAAGGAGGAAAGCCAGCCGTCAGAATTATCAGCAGTAAGCTCTCACACTCCAGCAGTGCAATAAATCAATGAGTACGTTTGTAATGACCATTCCCATCTTTAAGTTTGAGAACTTAATGCTAGCATGACTAAACAAGCAGGGATAATGTGTTTCAGTTCCATTGAGAATCGCTGTGGCTTTGATTTAATTACCCTTGTGAAAATGGAATGCGGCATTACAAACAACGTTCGCTGTAACTTTGTCCCCCCCCACCCTGGTGTTCGGGCGTTTTATTTTAGTGCACGGCTCCTTTAAATTTTAGTGCACTGCCAAACACGCGCAATAATTTAAAGGGGCCACATTGTGTATGGCCCACACAGGGACTGTAGAATGACAATGCAACTTCGAGGGATTGTGAATAAATATCTCATAGAAACATCAAAAATGGGACCAGCAGTAGGCCATTTGGCCCCTTGAGCCTGTTCCACCATTTAATGCAATCACAGCCGATCTTCTATCGCTATACTCCCACTCTCTCCCCATACCCCTTAACGTCTCTAGAGTCTAGAAATCTATCTATTTCCTTAAATATATTCACTGACTTGCCCTCCCCAGCCTTCTGTGGTAGAGAATTCCACAGGTTCACCACCCTCTCAGTGAAGAAGTTTCTCCTCATCTCAGTCCTAAATGAGCTGTCCCATATTCCAAGACCGTGACGCCTTGTTCTAGACCCCCAGCCCCCCAGCCAGAGGAAACATCATCCCTGCATCCAGTCTGTCCATCCCATTGCAGATGCATAAACAAAGCAAATGCAATTCAACCCACCACTGTTAACTGATCAGTGTTTACTTAACAAGGGCAGCAGATAGATGGGAACACTATTGCCTGGAAGTTCCCCTCCAAGTCACTCACCATCCTGACTTGAAAATATATCGCGGTTTCTTCACTGTCACTGGGTCAAAATCCTGGAACTCTCCCCCTAACAGCACTGTGGGTGTACCTACACCACATGGACTGCAGCGGTTGAAGAAGGCAGCTCACCACTACCTTCTTAAGGGCAATTAGGGATGAGTAATAAATGCTGGCCCAGCCAGCGAAGCCCACATCCTGTGAATCTTGTATTAAAGCAGTTCTTTCAGTAGACTGTGCCATTTGACACATTTGGAACATATAGGATACAGGAGCAGGCCATTCAGCCCCTCAGTAACAACAACTAACATTTATGTAGCACACTTAACATCGTAAAACACTCCCAAGGTGCTTAACAAGATGCGAATTAAAAAAACATTTTTAACTTTTTTTGAAACTGAGCTATAGAAGGTGAAATCAGGAAAGCTGGACCAAAGGTTTTTAAGAGTATCTTAAAAGACAAGATAGGGATAGAGAGGTGGGAAGTTTAAGGAGGGAACTCCAGAGTTTAGGATCAAGGTAGCTGAAAGCGAGGCCACCAATGGTGGAGCAATTAAAATCAGACGTGTGCAAGAGGCCAGAATTGGAGGAACACAGGGATCTCGAAGGTTTGTAGGGCCTGTTCCGCCAATCAGTATTTTGAGATTTTATTGTCATAATAAGTGTCATGAAAGAAAATGAATCAAATTCTCAGGAAAAAGAAAAGCAAATGTACGGCAGTCCAGTCAACATCTGAAGGAGAAAAGCAGTTTAATATTTCAGCATAAGTCTCTTCATCACACCCTATAGACGCTTCAGCTGGTAGCCAGTGTGCTTCTGTCAGAGGAGACACCAGGCGAGTGAATGGAGCATCTGTCTTAACCCAAAAATGTTTATGTTGATATAACTTTGCTTTGGAGACATATTTAAGACATTTTAAAGAAGTGATTCTTTGAAAAATTTAAGTCTTTTTAAAAAGTGAATGTAGATTGGGCATTCATCTCTCCTGGAAAGTATCACACTTAGGTTTACCTTTACAGACTATGCAACATCGCCTGCAATTCCTATCGCTAGAGGAACCCTGCACTGTTGCAGATCTTGCTGAATTCAACAACAAGGTGCAAAAATGTGTCCAGTCCTGCCTGGGCCATGTATAGACCGTCTGTGGACATGATATAAAAAATGAATTAAAAAAAACCTTGCTGCACCTCTTCTCCAGAATCTATTTTTGTTTTAAGTTGTTAATTTTCTCTCCTGTGCAAATCCCATGCTTGGGAAGCTGTTACCTCCTACATTAGGGTTCCGAGACTCCTTGCTCAAATGGCCATTCATCATATGTGTGTCGGCTGATTGTGTGCAGGAGCGTCACAATTAAGCCTGACTCCGCCCTCACTCTGCACAAGCAAAAGTCACTTGACGGTGAACAAGAGTGGGAGCAGTGTCTGATTCTCCCCTCCCTAACCCATGGTTGCAGAGGATAATCACAGTGCCCCACTGCTTGTAGTGAGTGCATTCCATTGTGCGCAATGTGCTGTATAATGTGGTAGCACTATACGATGAAAGAAAATCATATGTTTATATAGTGCCTTTCACAATCTCAAAAGTCCCAAAGCACAGTGAAATACTTTTTGGAGTGTAGTCACTGCTGCAATGTAGGAAATGCAGCAGCCATGTTGTACAAAGTAAGATCCCACAAACAGCAAAGTGATAATGACCAGATCTTCTGTTATTAGTGATTTTGATTGCAGGATAAATACTCAGGCAGGACAGTGGCACTACTGTTCCTCGGAATAATGCCTTGCGATTTGGTATGGCCACTTGAGAGAGTAAGCGGGAACATGGTTTAACATCCCACCTCTACCAATGTAACGCTCCTTCAGGCCCGCACTGGAGCGTCAAACTCGGTTTTACGCTCAAGTCTTTGGAGTGGGACTTGAACCCACAACCTTCTGACTCCGAGGCTAAAATGCTACCCATTGAGCTGATGTGTGGTCACTTGACAAAAGCCATTCAGTTTATTATGTAGTAAACACATGAGCCTGAAAACTTGTGTAATTCATAAAACATATAAGAAGAATGCTCGTCAGCGTCTCTTGATTTATTCCCTGTGACGGGAGAGGGAAAGTGCCAAGCTGAGTTATTACCATTGGGAATTAAACTCTTTGAATCTGTGTGGAGTGCTGTGTTTTATCATCAGTGTTAAGTTGTGCATTTGTGTAGAGTATTGACACGGAGCAAAAGAATGCAAACTTTGATCTTTAATGCGTGCTCAATCTTAACACTAACCTTTGCTCTCGTTTTATCCTTGATGGGTCTGATTAATTCTGTACCAATTCTGACTGTGAACCAATGGACCAGAGCTTCCAAGGAGTGGCAAGCACAGTTTGGATTGCCACTCCGCTCCTTTATACTTACCTTGGTCAGGAGCTGCACGTTCCTTGCCCAGGCTTTTGACCTGGACCTCGTGAGAAATGTGTAGTGTACCTTGTTCCAGAGCCTTCCAATGCAGGTCAGCAGCATTGGGGGGAAGTGAAGCCACACCCCCTTTTTACGGCACTAGCTGGTGTAAACTGGGTAGGTTTAAAGGTTCCAGCCACTGAGAAGCCAGGGAGAAGGTCAGCATGTTAGTAAGTGGGTGAGGGAATAGGGTGGTCGGAAGGACGATGTGGTCAGGTGGTGTTGTGGCCGAGGCTGGATGGTCAAGGGTAGGGTTGGCTGTTTGGGGGTGGGGGAGTCAGGCAGCGGGTTCAGATGTTTGGGCAGGGAAATGTTGGTTGGATGGGATTGGGCGGGGGTCAGATGATTGGGGGGGAGGTATTAGGTGGTCGGGTGGTCATGGGGTTGTCGGGGGGTCAGTTGGGTGGTTGGGGCATTGGGGGAGTTGGAGCTTAGTCGGGAGGTGAGGCGATAGTTGGCCGGCCAGGGAGGGTAGTCAGGACTGTGGTGGCGGAGTAGTCAGTGGTGGGGTGGTAGTTGGGGTGGGGGGGAGTAGGGGGTTCCAGTGGGAGTGGGGTGGGATGGTGGCCAGTGCTATAGTTACCGAGGAGTTACAAGTGGTTTTAATCCTTCTAACTTTTCCTGGGTAATTATTCTGCTAAGAGAGTCAGAACCATCTGAAGTCTCTGATTTAACCTCAAGACCAGGCTCTTTGTGACTTGTGAAGGCTGTTGCTCTGTAGTAAAGTTACGTGTGGTTGCTGTAGGGGCTTAATACAAAATGGTGCAATAATCCATAAAATTGACACTAGTATAAAGGCGTTCCTTGGCATTAAGAATTAAAACTGGTTGTTTGATTGGAATGTATACCAGATTGTCATTATTAATTTGGCATTAAGTTGGAGTAAAAAGTCTGTCAACATTTCTCTTGACTCAAGTTGTTCCACAGCTGTCGTCTTCAAACTCCCTACAATTTGACGCACAATAAAGATGTTAATTTCATGTGATGGGTATATAACCTTCTTTCCTTCTGCACATGATATGATCTGGTGAGCTGTTCACGACAGCCATTGTGAGCTTGGCAGTATTTCTCTGTCACATCTAAGGGAGAAAGTTCAGTCTCTGTCTTTATTCAAAGATGCCTTTGTTTTGTTGTTTACACTTCGATTAGAAAAACTCAGGCCCAGAAAATCCAATTGTATCTTTCAATGAATGCAAAGGATGGTGAGGCTTGTTCTACACAGCTATTTATGTGGTCCTGAACTTGGTGGGTAATCAGCCAGCGCTATCTGCAATTTTCATCGGCTACTTGCCTATTGAGGGTGGAAGGCAAGCAGTTGGGCTGCACTGAAGACACTTAAAGGCAGCCAAAATTACTTAAAAGAGGCGACGCACTCTGGCTGCAGGCAACAGAGAAATACTTTTGAATATGGAAATACATGGAAGAAGTTCAGAGAAGGCACCCATGTTCTCTGATGCCATCTTGGAGGTCCTGGTAGATATACTGGTCTGAAGGAGGAGGTAAAAATCATTGAAGAAACCTCCACCTCAAGTTGGAAGAGGTTGCAGAGGGAGTTAATGCTAGGAGTTTAGCTCCCAGGACTGAAAGTTTTAATGATCTCACCAGAGTTGCCAAGATGATTCTCCCTCCCAGAACCATGATGGGGTCCCCTTTGTCCTCACTTGTCACCCCACCAGCCTCTGCATGCAAAGGATCAACATCCGCCATTTCCGCCAACTCCAGCATGATGCCACCACCAAACACATCTTTCCTTCACCTCCCCCCCGGCGGCATTCCACAGGGATTAAAAACAAAAAACTGCGGATGCTGGAAATCCAAAACAAAAACAGAATTACCTGGAAAAACTCAGCAGGTCTGGCAGCATCGGCGGAGAAGAAAAGAGTTGACGTTTCGAGTCCTCATGACCCTTCAACAGAACAATTCTGTTCCACAGGGATTGTTCCCTCGGGAACATTCTGGTCCACTCCTCCATCACCCCCTACACCTCAACCCCCTTCCCATGGCACCTTCCCATGCAATCTCAGAAGGTGTTACACCTGCCCCTTTACTTCCCCACTCCTCACCGTCCAAGGGCCCAAACATTCCTTTCAAGTGAAGCAGCATTTCACTTGCACTTCCCTCAATTTAGTCTACTGCATTTGCTGCTCACAATGTGGTCTCCTCTACATTGGAGAGACCAACGCAGACTGGGTGACCACTTTGCAGAATACCTTCAGTCTGTCCGCAAGCATGCCCCAGACTTCCCTGTTGCTTGCCATTTCAACACTCCACCCTGCTCTTATGCCCACATGTCTGTCCTTGGCCTGCTGCAATGTTCCAGTGAAGCTCAACGCAAACTGGAGGAACAACACCTCATCTTCCAACTAGGCACTTTACAGCCTTCTGGAATTAACATTGAGTTCAACAATTGCAGATCATGAACTCTCTCCTCCATCCCCACCCTCTTTCCGATCCCCTTTTTCCAATAATTTACGAATAATTGGTCGCTATGGGACCCAGTGGTCATTGCAGCCCCGCTGTCGCCCGCCCACTCCCTCTGTCTTCAGCAACGGCGTTTCACACTGGGCAGGCCTTAATTGGTCCATTCACGTAAAATGGTGGCATGGACCCGATAGGCAGAAAATTCTGTCCAATGTGTTTAATTTTGAGTCTGTTTGCAATTGATGCTCGCTGTGTTTGATTGGTTAAGCCTGGGTGTGGGCTCTGAAAAGTAAACAAAACTGTAGAAAGAGCTGGAAGCCAGAGCTGAAGCATGGATTAGACATTTCAAAGCACTGTGAATAAAACATGTTACACACACACATAAACGAGTGTCACCTCTGCATAGATATGAGATATAAAAAAAACAACACTGTGAAACTTAACTTTCAAAGTTACGAAAGTTCATTTTTGTGGAAAATTTAAGTCTAGCAATATGTTATTTTAGCCAAATAAGCTATGGAATCCAAAAATCTACTTAATATTTAAATGAAATCTTGAAAAATATTGTGCATGTATATCTGTAAAGTTAACATGGATTGGCAATAGCTCTCAATTCTCACCGCCAGAAGTAAAATGTAACTTAATATTCAGTTGTTTCAGATTTAGGGAACAGACAGGTTTAAACGTTAAGTTGGTGGTATTTTTATAGAATTGCTGGTTAAATCCTTTTTTATTGATGTAAATCAGGTATGATGGTGTCAGTCCTGGCTCAGTTGGTAGCACTCTTGCCTTGAAGTCAGAAAGTGTTGGATTCAAGTCCAGAGACAAAATCTAGGCTAACGCTCCACTGCAGTACTGAGGAAGTGTTGCACTACTGGAGGTGAGGCGTTAAGCCAAAGCCCTGTCTGCTCTCTCAGGCGGACGTAAAAGACCAGTGTCACTATTTCGAAGAAGAGCCGGGAAATAATCCATGGTGTCCTGGCTAATATTCATCCCTCCTTCAATATCTCAAAGAACAGATTATCTGGTCATTCTAACATTCCTATTTGTGGGAGCTTGCTGTGTACAAATTCGCTGCTGCCTTTCCTACAGATCGGCTTTTAAAATTCAAAAAAGTACTTAATTGGCTTTAAAATGCTTTGTGACGTCATGGTGTTGTGAAAGGAGCTTTGTGATTGGGAGTCTTTTTCTTTATGTCAAAATGTGTCTTGTCATTCAAAATGTAACATCGCTTCTGATTCCTATCCACTCAATGGGAATTTGGATAGATTTATACTTTCTAGGTCATTTTGCGGGTCGTTAAGTTAATACCATCAAACAACTTATTATGATGATATAGCAGCAGGTGGAGCTCATATGGCACATTTTTCTAAGTGGTTTTATTATTTCTATTGATCAGATCCGGTAAACAAAGATGCGTTCAACCGGTTAGCCTGACATCAATTGTGGGCAAACTCCAGGAGACAAAGGGCGGAATCACCTGTGCCCGCTGGCGCCGGGCGTGTTTGGTGGCGTGAGCAGACCATATGGCAAGAAGGCCAAAAATTGGTTTCACGACATCGTGAAACCAGTTTGCGCTCATCCGCTTTGCCGGCTGATGGACCGCGTTTCCCGCCATTGGACGTGGGGAACCTCATTGTAGTACATCTGCATATCATTATAAGCCCAGCCCACCGGAATCGTAACAACATCTCCCCCCCAAGCCCCCCACCCCCCCGGTTGGATCGTCTGCCCAAGTTGGCGTGTTTGCCCACTGATGTGTTTCACAACGGTATATAAAAGGCGAGCACTTGGCAGGCTGCACTTTGAGGGGAATTCGGAGGTGAGTGCACAGTAATGTTGCGGGGCACCTGTTTGGCTCGCCTGTTGGAATTCAAGGTTGAGGCGTATTTGGGTGGTGGGGGGTGTTGGTGGCAAGGGTTGCTCTGCGGTTGAGGTGCTTGTGGGGAGGTGGGGCAAGGGCAGCCTGCGGTTGTAGGTAGCACACAAACATGTGTGGGGTGGGGGTGCTGGGCGAGGGAAGTGGCTTCGGACTGGGGAAACTTTGTATAAAGTGACCATCCCTCTGCAGCTGAGACAGTTCAGGCGCAGCCGTTGATATGATTGGAGTCGGGCCCTTGGCTTATCTGCTCACTCAAGCAAGGCAGAAGCATCAAAATGCCACCAAGTGCCCGAGAGCTTTTCAGCCCTCGGTTACAGACTGCAAAAATGTTTTAGTGGACAGCAGAACAGTTGGTCATCTGGGCACATTGTACAATCTCCTTACTAAAGTGTTGGATCAATCACTGGCGGAGACTCTCACAGCCCTTTGCAATGTCATCACCCAGGTTTGGATCAGCCTCCCCCATGGTTCAAGCTAACAGAGCAGCCTTGCAGTGCAGGTTAGGAGAATGCCTGTGCCTGAGCTGAGAGCACAGCGTGCAGTCCAGTGGGAAAAGCTGCCACCAATCAGTTGGGTGGAGTGGGGCGGAGGAAAGGAGGGTGGGGTTTTGGGCAGCCATGCAGTGCACTAATCTTTGGCCATCCAAGTGGTGGCCTGAACACTCTGGGATGCGTTAAGGGGCCTTCAGACTTAACCAAAAGAGATTCTTTGTGCACCCATGCTAAGCCACATGGCTCTCTCTTTCACCCTGCAGGAGGAGGGCATCAGGAGCATGGAACCCAGTGACCTAGCTGTATGCCTTGTGGCTTACAGAGAACAAAGATGACTGAGAAGAGACTGCCTGAGGAACCTGACTGGGCAGAGGAAGGAAAAGCACCTTTTGGAAGAAGAGGCAGCTGGGGCTCCCACACACACTACTGAAAAGCCACAATGAGCCATTGCTGGTCGGTGCCCAGCTAGACCCAGAGCCTGCAGACGCCACCTTTTATTCCTGCAGATGACTGAGAACCAGTGTTGCCGAAGACTGCACATGTCTAGTGGTCTGGTCGGTCACATCTCCCAGCTACTGCAGGATTTGGCCCACGGGGACATGGAGGGCATCCACTGCCAGTGGCTATGAAAGCGACAGTGGTGCTCAATTTCTAAACAGTGGCTCCCTTCAGGGCTTCACAGGTGACCTCTGTGGGATATCACAAGCCTCCACCCATAAATGCATCCATGAGGTCATGGATGCCATCTTTGCGAGGGCACACAACTTTGTGCATTTCGCCCAGGACCAGGAGAGCCAGGGTGCAAGAGCGATTGGATTTGCCTAGTTCTCAGGTTTCCCACAGGTACAGGGTGTCATCGACTGTGCTCAGATCTCCATCGTAACATCAGGTGAACCGCAAGGGATTCCAATCACTGAATTTGCAGCTGGTGTGCGACTACCACAATCACATCCTGCGGGTCTGCGCATGGTTTCCAGAGAATGTGCACGAATCCTACATCCTCAGTTGGCCACAGATCCCTGAAGTCTTCCAGGGTCCACAGAGGCTGCAGGGATGGCTCCTCAGGGACAAGGTTGGGCCGTGCTAACGATACCCGTGCGGCAGCCTCAGACTGCAGCAGAGCAATGGTATAACGAGGCTCATGCTGCAACTTGCAACTTGGAACAAACCATCAGGATGCTGAAAATGAGGTTCCGGTGCCCGGACAAGTCTGGTGGGGCCCTGCAATACAGTCCACAGAGGGAGTCACACATTGTCATCGCCTGCTGCGCCCTTTACAACCTGGCACTGAAACAGGGAGAGGAGCTGGCTGAGGAAGAGATAGAGGAGCTGGAGGTCTCCTCTGATGAGGACGCCGATGGGTTGTGGGTGAGGATGTCCTCAAAGGCGATGTTGAGGCCCTCGCACTGGCCTGACAAGGCAGGCGTGCTCAGGAGGCCCTCATAGTTATAAAAACAAAAAAACTGCGGATGCTGGAAATCCAAAACAAAAACAAAAACAGAATTACCTGGAAAAACTCAGCAGGTCTGGCAGCATCGGCGGAGAAGAAAAGAGTTGACGTTTCGAGATCATCTTTTGATGATCTGCTTCTATCACTGCTTGTTTGTCCCTACAACCACACCCCCACTCCACCTCTCTCTCTCTCTCTCTCTCTCTCTCTCTCTCCGCCCCCCCACACACACACCTTTACCAGCTTATATTTCAACTCTTTCTTGGACTCGACCTCAAGTTCTGTCGAAGGGTCATGAGGACTCGAAACGTCAACTCTTTTCTTCTCCGCCGATGCTGCCAGACCTGCTGAGTTTTTCCAGGTAATTCTGTTTTTGTTTTTGTTTAGGCCCTCATAGTTGTTAGATTTGTGGAGGATGATGATGACATGCAGTGAGGAGACACCATAAGATCCTCACATTGCATCTATGAAATTTTGACTCCAGTCTGGCTTACGGCAGTGCGAATACACTCTGAGAATGTTCCTGTCATGGAGATACAGTGGAGGCCCTAATAGTCACTCGATTGCAGGAGGATGATGATGACATGAAGTGAGGACACTCCATAGATCTTCACATAGCCACTGAGAATCTCTGATTCCTGTCTGGCCGAGGGCAGCTTGCTTGCGCTCTGTGATCAGGGTCATATCATAGAGATGCAGCCCTGAAACTTTAAAAGCACCTGATCCTTTGTCCGCCTTCAGCACCTGACCCCTTCAGGAACACAGTGTCACTGGTCACAGATGCTGAAGAGATGGGGGCCAGCCCCACCTTAAAGGTGCTGAGAGCACACAGAGAGAATGATGGAACTCTAACTGTCCATTACATTCTGGCAGCAATGTCAAGCACCATCGAGGTGCAGGCATCAGTAATGTTTCCAGGGAATGTGAGGCCGGACTATCACTGTGGTCTGAAGGCTGCACAAAGCACAGGGAAGAGGCCCTGGACTGAGACACCTGTCTTTATCTTGTGCAGAAAGGTTTCATATCTGAGTGACACGAGCACTGCTCATCAGAACAAGCAGCCATAGGGAGGGAGACATTCTTGGGAGTTTATTGACAATAGTGATTAGTATGTACGAGCGATTAACACCCATTCCCAGGCTGTGCAACAACATCTTCTTAACTTTCCTAACCCTGCCGCTACATCTTGGTGCTCCCCCAATATCCACACAGAGGCGGAGGCAGCCTTCTGACTGCTAGCCCTATCTGTGATGACCTTGGCAGGCGTCCTCTGGAGGGCCGAGACCTGGAGGGCCCAGGCCTGCTTTTGGGCTTCCGTTGTGTTGCAGAGGCACTGTTCTTGGCCTATGGAGCTGGAGCTGCTGAGGTCACAGGAAGAGGGGATTCGGATGGGTCGGACACTCCCTGAATCATCTGGTCGGATGGCCCTGGTTTGTTGGGGGTGGGGGGGTGGGTACACCTGCTGATCCTTCTTCTTATGGGTGTCCAAGGTCCTCTGGCTGACTCCTCGAGGAAAAGAGGTAGCTGGAGTGAGATTGAGCTGCCCTGCACCCCTCTTGCGTACATGCTTTTGGAGGCCAACTATGGTGTCAGCGATGAAGTTGAGCCCGTGCAGCAGTGCAGGAGTGACGTCCTGGGCCAAGGTCTCCATGGTGGCCGCCATCCTACCAATGTTGACCTTGGTGTATTGACATGCTGGCGCTATCACCTCAGCCTGAAAGTGGATGGATTCTTCTGTTGTGCCTTGCAATCTGAGGAGTGCAACGGACATCCCTTCCTGATGCTCCCCAGCTTGCCTTTGCAGCTTCAGAAATTGTGACATGACTGAGTCCAGACACTCACCATCTAACTTGGACTCAGCAGATTTCTGGCTGCCAGCAGTCCTCTGGAGTGCCTTATACCTGGAAAGTCCCTGCTGCAGATCAGACGGTGTGATGTGCTCACCAGATTGTGATCCTGAGACTACTGTAAAGCTAGGTCCCACTGAGGTGTGTGTCTCTACGCTGGTGGAGGGTGTGGGTGAGCACTGGGATTTCTTTGGGGCTTGATTGGAGGCCCTGGGTCATGGACTTTGTCGGCTGTTTGGCAGATGCAACTGTGAAAGCAAAGGGAGATATAGTTCATGGCAGTGGTCTGTGAAAGAGGACACTTCACTCACAGCATGGTTGTCTGATGGATGTTGCACTGCTGGATCCTCACTTGGTAGAGCAGCGCTGACCTCACCGTCAGTACAGGAATGGTCCAGATCCTTGGCTGCCAACTGGATGGCTCTGTTTTCAAAGTCCACGAGGACCTTAACTTCGGGCATTCCTCCACCAGTCTGCGGCCTCTCCCTTTTGTTGTGTGCCTGCTTGTCTTGTATGAACAGAGATGGAGAGAGTGTGGAGAGGATGCCTGCCAGTCCAGATGATAAGTATGTGTAGGTGCTGAATGGTCCCATAGATGGGATGAGGACAATGAAGGAGTGTGTGAGAGAGTGAGTGGTGATGTCCCTTAATCTGGCCGCAAGTGAGATGTGTGATGGGTTTGTGAGTGTGTGAGTTGACAGTGATGAGAAGAGTGACTTACCCTTGTGGAAAGGGGGTAGATCATTCATCCTCTTGCGTCACTGGGTAGCTGTCCTCTTTTGAAGGGCGTTGGCACCACCTCCCAGGCCAGATTAATGAGGTTGCTGCCCATTCTGCAGCCAGAGCATGAGTAGAGGACATCATGGAGGGCCTCCACTGTGTCCAAAAGGCGCTTGAGGGATGTGCCATTGAACCTTAGGGGCTGCCTTTCATGGCCATGTCTTCTTTGCAGCGACCGTGGGCTGGAAGCACCGAGATGTGTGCATGTGCTGGACTTTAAATATGGCGTCTGGCGTGCTGAAGCAACGAAGTGATGGCGTTGTGGTTGAACGAGAGCCCGCCCGCCATTGAAACGGTGTGTTTCCCGGGAAAGCATAATTAGTGTGGCGGGTTTGGGATGAAACTGCGTCAAAAGCCGTCATTGCGGCCGACGGGTAAAACATGATTTTAGCAGTCCACTACCGCACTTAGTGCAAATCTGGGACGATTCCGCCCAATGAGTAAGAATGTAGAAATACAACGATTAAGCAAGAACAGTTGGCACGGATTTGTTAAAAGTCATTCATGTTCGACAAGTTTAACAAAGCTTTTTGAGAAAGTACCTGATGGTCATTTGTAAGGGGAAATCCAACTGAAGTAGTTGCATGTGGATCATTAAAGGGGGTTCAATGGAAATGAAAATTGGAAGTGATGCTACCAGTTTACTATCACTTAACTTATACTATCACGCAAATTGAGACTAACTCCTGCTATCCATCAAATTCTTTCATGGGCACCCTTACATCCACTTGAAAAACTGGAACAGGTAGACAGGGGGCTAAAGTGGATAGACCCTGAAAATGGGCACGGCAATTGTGATGGATGATTAGCCCAGAATTAACGATTGAAATGCAGGCAGTGTGCCAGCTTCATGCTGTCTGCTGTGTGCAGCCAGCGCTGACCATGATTTTCATTAGCTGCGCAAATTAACTGCTGCCTTTCCTACAGAACAGTTATTACACTTCAAAAAAAGTACTCAACTAGCTGTAAAATAGTTTGTGACGTCATGGTGTTGCGAAAGGGGCTCAGAATCATAACTTCCTGGCACCACTTAAAGCTAGCCAGCACTGCTTAATGTCAGCCAGCACTGCTTAATGTCAGCCAGCGCTGCTTAATGTCAGCTAGTGCTGCTTAATGTCAGCTAGCACTGCTTAAAGCTAACCTGTAACAAGGGACGTGCATTCATGGCTGGAGCTGCTGCTGGGATTCTTGCACGTGGTGAATCTGACCTGGGACACAATGAGGACTGGCACAACCCTAAGAGAGTGTGGGCCCCGAGATTTTTGGATGCTGCACTGGTATCCTTGGTGATGGAAGTGGAAAAGAGGAAAGGTGTTTTGTATTCACCGGCGGGGAAGTGGTAACTGTGGAGTTCAATGCCAGGAACTAAGCCGCAAGGACCTAAATGCAGTGAAGCAAGATGTTAGTTGGCCATACGAGTACTCAATGTCAGTGAATGCATCTTCAAATGCCTTATCCAGGGTTCGGGACATCTGCTCTGGGCTGGGGAGGAGCTTGCGGTGGGAATGAGAGGATCCAGTTGTCGTGGTCCATGTAGGTACCAACGCCATAGGCAGGATTAGGAAAGTGTTTCTGCTGAGGGAGTCTGAGCAACTTGGGGCTAAATTTAAAAAGCAGAACCTCAAGGCTAATAACCTTTGGATTATTACCTGAGCCATGAGCAAATTGGCGCAGGGTAAATAAGATTAGAGAGATGAATGCGAGGGTCAAAGATTGATGTGTGGGAAATGGGTTTCAATTCATGGGGCATTGGCACCAGTACTGGGGCAAGTGGGAGATGTAGCACTGGGATGGTCCCTGAGCAGTGCTGGGACCACTGTTCTTGCGAATCATATAATTAGGGTGGTAGAGAGAGCTTTAAGCTAAATAGTGGTGCGAAGGGAGCATGTGAGAGGTAATATAGTAAAGGGAGACAACAAAGTAATAAACCAGGGCAGCAATTTGGATAATGATTACCACAGAGTGACAGGAAGGGACAGAACATACAATCCTTGGAGTGCACTAGCAGATAAGGCTGGAGATTGCAAAAATGGTAAAGAAATAGGGTTTAAGGCCCATTATCTGCAGCTTTTGTAACAAAAGGGATGAATTGTTAGCACGGGTAGAGATGTATATGTATGCGGTGTTAGGCATTACAGAAACATGGTAGAAAGGTGGCCCAGGCTGGAACCTGAATGTTGAAGGGAATTTGACATATTGGAACAACAGGAAGCTAGGAGAAGGTGGCGAGTAACTCTTATTAATTAAGGATGACATTAGTTCAGTGCTGAGAGATGACCTTAGTTTGAAAGATCAAGATGTAGGATCAGTTTGGGTAGAGACAAGAAATAAAAAAGGTAAGAGGTCACTTGTGGAAGTAGTTTATAGGCCCCCTTAACAGTGGTTACACTGCAGGACAGAGCAAACAGGAATTAATAAATGAGGCATGTAAGAAAAGTACTGCAATAATCATGGATGACTTTAATCCACATGTAGATTGGGAGAATTAGATTGGCAAAGGTTGCCTGGAAAAAGGGCTCATAGTGTCTTCGGGACAATTTACTAGAAATTCTGGAGCCAACCTGGGAACAGGCTATCCTAAATATAAACAAAAATTCCTAGCCTCTGACCTGCTCTTGTAGCCACAGTATTTATATGGCTAGTTCAATTCAGTTTCTGGTCAATGGTAAGCCCCCAGAATGTTGATAGTGGGGAATTCAGCAAAGGTAATGCCATTGAACATCAAGGGGTGATGGTTAGATTCTCTTTTGTTGGTCATTGCCTGGCACATGCATGGCGTGAATGTTACTTGCCACTTGTCAACTCAAGCCTGGATATTATCCAGGTCTTGCTGCATTTGGACATGGACTGCTTCAGTATCTGAGGAGTCACAAATGGTGCTGAACTTTGTGCAATCATCAGCGAACATCCCCAGTTCTGACCTTATGATGGAAGGAAGGTCATTGATGAAGCAGCTGAAGATGGTTGGGCTTAGGACACTACCCTGAGGAACTCCTGCAGTGATGTCCTGGCACTGAGATGACTGACCTCCAACAGACATAACCATCCTTCTTTGTGCTAGGTATGACTCTAACCAGTGGAGAGTTTTCCTTCTGATTCCCATGGACTCCAGTTTTGCTTGGGCTCCCTGATGCCACACTCAGTCAAATGCTGCCTTGATGTTAAAGCCAGTCACTCTCACCTTGGGTCATGACTAGTGTTTTAAACCTAATTTAAAAAAATTTTCATTGTTCATTCATGGGATGTGGGCGTCGCTGGCTAGGCCAGCATTTATTGCCCATCCCAAATTGCCCTTGTTCAGAGGACATTTAAAAGTCAACCACATTGCTGTGGGTCTGGAGTCACATGTGGGCCAGACCAGGTAAGAACAGCAGATTTCCTTCCCTAAAGGACATTGGTGAACCAGATGGGTTTTTATAACAATTGACAATGGTTTCATTGTCATCGTTTGACTTTTAATTCCATATTTTTATTGAACTCAAATTCCACCATCTGCCATGGTGGGATTTGAGGCCGGGTCCCCAGAGAATTACCCTGGGCCTCTGGAATACTAGTCCAGCAACAATAAAGGTAATGAGGGTATGAAGGCAGAGCTAGCTAAGGTGAACTGGGAAACTAGGTTAAAAGGTAGGACAGTAGAGATGCAGTGGCAGACTTTTAAGCAGGTATTTAATAACTCTCAGCGAAGATTGATCCCCATGAGAAAGAAAGGCTCTTTGAGAAGGGTGCATCATCCATGGCTAAATAAGCAAGTCAAGATTAGTATAAATTGAAAGAAACACTGTACAAACCTGCAAAGATTAGTGGAAGGTCAGAGGTTTGGACAAACTTTAAGAGCCAACAAAGAATGACTTAAAAAGATAATAAAGAGGCAGAAAGCAGAGCATGAGAGAAAGTTAGCTAGTAATATAAAAACAGATAGTAAGTGGTTCCGCAAGTATTTGAATCAGAAAAGAGTAATTAAACCTGGTGTTGGTCCTCTAGAGAGTGAGTCTGGGGAATTGATAATGGAAAACAAGGAAATGGCAGAAGCTTTGAACAGGTATTTTGTGTCCGGCCTCATGGTAGAACACTTGGAAAACTTCCCAAAGATAATTGAAAATTAAGAGGTGAATGGTAGCGAGGAACTTAAAACAATCACTATCACCAGGGAAAAGGCACAAGGAAAACCATTAGACCCAAAGACTGACAAGTCCCTAGGATCTGACGGCCTGCATCCTAAGATCTTAAAAGAATTGGCTGTACAGATAGTAGATGCATTGGTTATAATCTTCCAAAAGTCCTTAGATTCTGGAAGGATCCCAGCGGATCAGAATATAACTTATGTAACACCTTTATTCAAGAAAGAAGGGAGGCAGAAAGCAGGAAACTATAAGCCAGTTAGCCTAGCATCTGTCATAGGGAAAGTGCCAGAATCCATTGTTAAGAAGGTTACAGCAGGATGCTTAGAAAATCATGGGCAGAATTTTGCCTTTGGCGGGTGGGCTGGGTGGGGGTGGTCTGGAAGCCGACTGCTGCCCACGATTGGCACCACACTGCGATTTCACGCTGGCAGGCCAATTAAGGCCCACCCTTAATTAAACATGAGGGGCAGCGCTGAGTGCTGCCTGTGCAGGGTGGGGGGAGAGGCGGGGTTGGGGGGGAGAGTGTGAGCAGGCCGAGTGTGAACTTTGTGCATGCGGGCGAGTGAACGCTGCATAATCTCCCTGAGGCACGGAGCTGCCTCAGGGAGACAAAGAGGTATGATAAAAAAGATAAAGATGTAATCAAACATGTCCCCTCTGTCACATGAGCAGGGACATGTTATTAATGAAAAATTAAAGTTTTTGTTTTATTTTTATTTGCTTTTGGAAACTTCATCCTGCCTGTGGCTGAGGTTTCCAAAAATATGCAAAGGCCGCTTGGCCTTTTTGTCTGCCCTCCAAACGTTACCGCTCACTCGGCTGACATCAACGCGCATCATTTCACGCTCGAGCGGGTCAGGCAGGTGCTCTATCCACCAGCCGAGCGAAAGTTTTTGCCCCATGATGTGATCAGGCAGAGCCAACATGGCTTTATGGAAGGGAAATCGTGTTTAACTAACTTGTTAGAGTTTTTTTTTTGACAATGTAACATTCAAGGTAGATAAAAGGAAACTGGTGTGCTTGGATTTTCAAAAGGCATTTGATAAGGTGCCACATTAAAGGTTGCTACACAAGGTAAGAGCACATGGTGTAGGGGTAACGTATTACATGGATAAAGGATTGGTTAGCTAACAGGAAGCAGAGAGTAGGGATAAATGAGTCTTTTTTGGATTGGTAATTAGTGGAGTGCCACAAGGGTCCGTGCTGAGTCATCAACTATCTACAATCTACATCAATGACTTGGATGAAGAGACTGAATTTGCAGATGAGATAGGTAGGAAAGGAAGTTGACAAGGCGTTAGAGAGTTTGCAAAGGGATATAGACAGGTTAAGTGAGAATTCCTTTGACCACTAATTCCAGTGACATTGTAAATGAACATATGAACGTTTTCTTTCAGGTGCTTTGGCAGTGTTTATGATTTTGCTAGAATTACCACTTGGAAAACATCTTCAAAAACACATTTACATTTAGCAGTCTCCTTTTGAGAGAGCTCCCACAATGTCCTCAAAATAAACAATAATCAAACTCTGCCTATTGCTTAGGAAATAAAGCAAGTCACACCGATAGTCTTTGCTAATCGTATGACTTTTAGAAGCAAGCTGCTCCATAATAGTTTAAAAATAGGAAGTCATTTCTTTGACAATTTTTACAAAAATGTTATGCTATTCATTTTCCCGAGCTCTTCTGCTCTTAGTTCGCTGCCAAAGTTCCCAGCTCATCAGCAAACCAGATATCCCAAAGATAATAGGGCAGGAAAAGGTTGTACTGAGGACCAATGAGTTATCCTCCAATTATGAAAAATATAGAAATAACCCAGAGTGCCAGCATGAGGCATTTTAGTTAAAGATGCTGTATAAGTACAAGTTGTGGTTGTTAACTATAACTGGTATCTTACAAAATATTTCACTTTAAGGCCAAAATGCAAATAACTAACCTCCTGTTACAGTTTTTTTTATCCGTTCATGGGACCTGGGCGTCGCTGGCGAGGCAAACATTTATTGCCCATCCCGAATTGCCCTTGTTCACGGGGCATTTAATAGTCAACCACATTGCTGTGGGTCTGGAGTAATATTGTGTTTCAACTGTTAACTCCCAAACCCCAAGGTTTAATTTTGTCAAACAACCCCACAGAAAGACATCAATTATTGAGGTTATTTAAAGGCATCAAAGAAGGACACTTTACGGATGGTTTCATCCTTTTGATGAAGAGACAGCTTAGCCTTCAGTAGATACAAGTCTCTGCCGGCGCCCTATTTGTATGATGGCCTAGTAGGTTGTTTCAGCAACACACAAGGCTTCCCTGAAACAAGCAATGCCTCTGTTACTGAATCAGAATTAATGCTTACAACGTGAGTATTGCTGGCAAGACCGCCATTTATTGCCCATTTCTAGCAGCCCTTGACTGAGTGGCTTGCTGCGCCACTTCCAAGGATAATTAAGAGCCAACTAAATTAGCATGGGACTGGAGTCCCATAAAGGCCAAAGGCAGGATGGTAGGTTTCCTTCCCTAAAGGACATTAGAGAGCCAGTTATGTTTTTATGACAGTCCAATATCTCCATGGCCACTTCTATTTTTGGATTTTTGTTAAAAGCAGGATTCAAATTCTCAGTGCCACAGTGGGATTTGAACTCATGTTCTCTGTGTTGTCTAGTTCAGGCCTCTGGATTACTAGTTGAGTAACAGAATCACTAAACCCCCTGTACCTTGTTTGCGCTTTGTTGAGCATCCTTTCTCTTTGCTTCAGGGCAAGAATGCAAAGTGTCTTGTCACACAAACTCTCCTGCCTGAACTCTGGGGGTCTATTTAAAAATGTTTGACAGTTTGAGGCTTTGAAAGGCCTCGAGCAAATATGCAGAGAATGGAAAACCCAACTCAGCAGCCATTAGAATCCTGCATGGATCCGAGCTGCTCCATTTTGTCACTGCTTAAAGTTAGTTACAGCTAATTAGAGGCTTTCCCATGAGATTTTATTTAGAAATCTCTGCTAAAGATCATTTGAATCCCGCAATTACAGTAAACTGTAAGATTAAGTAGAAAATCTGGTGCGAAGATTACTAAACTGTAATAAGAGCAGTGCTGCCGAGAGGAAATCAGCTCTCTTAATCCGGATAATACATTTCAAGGTAAAATGCTGCAGATAGGGACCAGCTGTTGGATAATATAGTGTTGTCCTAGTCCCAGACAGATCTGTTAACTGCCCACCTAAATAACAACTCTAACAGCATCCTGCTGTATATTCTCAACATTAAAGTGGAAAGTTATAAAGAAACATGAGTGTTTCTATCTACTCCTATCTCTCCTGTTTCTCTCTCTCTCTCTCCCTGTCTACTACCTATCACTCTCTATCTATCCCACTCCAGAGCTTGAGCACAAAAACCTATGCTGACAGTCCAGTGCAACACTGAGGGAATGCTGCACTGGAGGTATTCCCTAGCGTAGGTCAAACCCATGCCCCATCCATCCCCTGAGGTGGGTGCGGAAGATCCTACAGCACTATCTCGAAGAGGAGAGCAGGGGTGTTATCCCAGGTGTCCTGACCAATATTTAGCCCTCAATCAATATTGCAAAGACAGCTTCTTTGACCATTACATTGCTGTTTGTGGGATCTTACTGTACCTGAATCTGCTGCCACATTTCCTACATTCCAACAGTGACTACATTTCAAAAAATACTTAATTGACTGGAAAGTGCTTTGGGATGTCTGGCAGTTATGAAAGGCTCTATATAAATGCAAGTCTTTTGTTTCTTTTTATCTTTCCATCTACATGAATAACCTTTGTTAGAAAAACAGTTTCCTTGGGCCGAGTTTTGCAATTGAAATGCTTAACTACTGTTTAATAAAAATAGAATTTGATTTATTCACAGTCTCTCTAAATCAATGGCGCTGATGCTTTTCTCATTTTATGGAGGAGGCTGCATTTAGTGCCAATTTCTACTCACCAATAGCATTTCTTTTAACCATTGGCTTGGCCATTGCACTTCAGTGAGCACGGAGGGACAATTGGAGACTGGAGTCACGCTTGGGTATCATTCATGAAATGTAGACATTTTAATTACAGACTGCTGCAAGACAGGAAAGATATTACATTAATATTGCTCCTCAGGATATCCTAGAGAGCTTCAATGCCAATTCATTCTTATTTCTCAAGTGTAGTTATATTTGTTACTGTAGCAGCTAATTTTCATGCAGCTTGATCCCACAGATAGCAATGCAGTAAATGACCAACTAATCTGCTGTTTACTTTTGGTGGTGTTGGTTAAGAGGTAAATGTTGGTTAGGGCTACAAGGAAGCTCCTCTGCTCTCCTTTGAGTGCTACCCTGGGATCCTTTCCATTTATATGAACAACTGGGATAAATTTGGTTGTTGAAGTTGACGGTAGCTCAAACCAGGTGATGATGACTTGCGATGGAAAAGATAATTGGGTGAGGCAGCTGCCATTTTGTCATTGTGCTACCAACCAATACCACTTCCACTCCCCACACACTCTGTTTACTTGCCTCGTGTGAAGGACAACACTTCTAACAATAGAGCATTATCACCGCATTGAAGATAAATTCAAAAAGCGGGTGCAGGGGCAGAAGGACCTGGGGATGCTTCTGCACAATTTGTTGAAGGTTTCAGGACAGGTTGAGAAAGTGGTTTAAAAGGCATGAGGGAGTCTGGGCTTTATAAATCGAAACATCGAATGCAAAAGTGGCTGAGGTATGATAAAGTATGGTCTCAACCGGAGTATTGGGTCCAATTCTAGGCACCTTACTTTAGGAAGGATGTGAAGGCTTTAGAGAAGGTACAGAAAAGGTTTGGGAAGGCTTCAGGGATGAGGGACATGCATAGATTGGAGGAGCTGGGGCTGTTCTCCTTAGAGGAGAGAAGGTGGAGAGGAGACTTGATAGAGGTGGTCAAAATCATGAGGAGTCCGAACAGAATAGATAGGGAAAAATTGATCCCTTTGGTGGAAGGTTTGAGAACCAGAGGACACCGATTTAAGGGATTGGCAAAGGAATGAACGGCAACATGAGGAAGCATTCCTTTGCACAGCAAGCGGTTAGGATCTGGAAAGCACTGCCTGAGACTGTGGTGGAGGCAGGTTCAACTGAGGCTTTCAAAAAGGAATTGGATAATTATCTGTAGAGAAACAATTTTCATGGTTAGGAAAGGGCAAGGCAGGGGTCTAGCTGAATCGCTGTTACAGAGAGCTGGTGTGGACTCAATGGGCTGAATGAACTCCTTCTGTGCTGTAGCTATTCTATAACCCTAAGTATTACTCCATCTTAGGTGGTCAAGTCCTGGAGTGCAGGGTTGAACACATGACCTTGGAGTGAAGAGTGTTACCTCTGAACCAATTTGATATGGTTCCAAACTCCCCTGCATTTTATTAGTAACTATACATAAAAAGTACTTTATTGGCTGTAAAGGCCTTTGGATGTCCTGGGGTCCTGAAAGATGCTGTATAAATGTAAGTTCTTTCCTATATATTGATTTGCACATGGAGGCAGAGGGAATAGCTGAGGTGTTAAATGAATACTTTGCACCTGTCTTTACCAAGGAAGAAGATGCTGCCCAGGCCATGGTGAAAGAGGAGGTAATTCAGACACTAGAATGGTTTAAAATTGATAAGGAAGAGGTATTAGATGGCTGTCTATATGTATAAGTTGACAAAGCAGCAGGACCAGATGAGATGCATCCAAGGGAAGTGGGAGTGGAAATTTCAGAGGCACTGGCAATAAATTTTCAGCCTTCCTTAGACTCGGGTTGTGCCTGAGGACTGGAGAATTGCAAATGTTACATCCTTGTTCAAAAAGGTATGTAAAGATAAGCCCAGCATCTACAGGCTAGTCAACTTTAGCAGTTGCGAAACTTCTAGAAACAATAATCCGGGACAAAATTAACAGCCACATGGGTAAATGTGGATTAATTAAAGAAAACCAGCATGGATTTCTTAAGGGAAAATTGTGTTTAGCTAACTTGCTAGAGTTTTAAATGAGGTAACAGAGGGTTGATGAGGGCAATGCTGTTGATGTGGTATACATAGGCTTCCAAAAGGCATTTGGTACAGTGCTGCACAAATTTGTGAGCAATGTTATACCTCATGGACTAAAAGGGATAGTAGCAACATGAGTACAGAGTTGGCTGAGTGACAAGAAACAGAGATGTTTTTCAGGCTGGAGGAAGGTTTGTAGTGGAGTTCCCCAGGGGTCAGTGTTGGGACTGTTGCTTTTCCTGATATATATTAATGACTTAGACCTTGGTGTACAGGGCACAATCAAAGTTTGCGGATGATACAAAATTCGGAAGCATTGTGAGCTATGTGGAGGATAGTGTGGAACTTCAAAAGGACATAAATGAATTGGTGGAATGGGCAGACAGGTGGCAGATGAAGTTCAATGCAGAGAAACATGAAGTGATTCATTTTAGTAGGAAGAATGTAGGGAGACAATATAAAATAAAAGAGTTCAACTCTAACGGAGTGCAGGAGCAAAGGGACCTGTGTTATATGTGCATAAGTCATTGAAGGTAGTAGGATAGGTTGAGAGTGCAGATAAGAAAGCATACCTGGGAAAATTCAGCAGATCTAACAGCATCTGCGGAGAGGAACACTGTTAACATTTCGAATCCATATGACTCTTCATCAGAACTAAGGAAATAGAGAAATGAGGTGAAATATAAGCTGGTAGAGGGGGGTGGGACAGGTAGAGCTGAGTAGGGGGGCCAGTGATAGGTAGACGCCTCTACCTGTTGATGTTTCGAGTCCGTATGACTCTTCATCAGAACTAAGGAAATAGAGAAATGAGGTGAAATATAAGCTGGTACAGGGGGGTGGGACAGGTAGAGCTGAGTAGTTTTTCTAGGTATTTTTGTTTTTGTTTCAGATTTCCAGCATCCACAGTATTTTGCTTTTAAACAGTATCCTAGGCTTTATTAATAGGAGCATAGAGTACAAGAGCAAGGAAGTTATGTTGAACTTGTATAAGACACTAGTTTGGCCTCAGCTGGAGAACGTGTCTAGTTCTGGGCCCTGCACCTCAGAAAGGATGTGAAGGTATTACAGACTGCAAAAAAGATTCACAAGAACGGTTCCACGGATGAGGAACTTCAGTTCTGAGGATAGATTGGAGAAGTTAGGACTATTTTCCTTAGAGAAAAGAAAGCTGAGAGGAGATTTGATAGAGGTATTCAAAATCATGAGGGGTCTACATAAAGTAGATAGGGAGAAACTGTTCCCATTCCTGAAAGGGTCGAGAACAAGAGGCCACAAATTTAAAGTAATTGGTAAAACGAGCAAAAGTGATATGAGAAAAATTTTTCACTCAGTGAGTGGGTAAGGTCTGGAATGCACTGCCTGATAGTGTGGTGGATGCAGGCTCAATCAAAGCATTCAAAAGGGAATTGGATTATGAGCTGAAAAGTTAGAATGTGCAAGGATATGGGGACAAAGCAGGAGAATAGCAATAAGGGAATTGCCTATTCGGTGAGCTGGTGCAGACACAATGGGCCAAATGGCCTACTCCTGTCCTCCTGTCCTGTAACAATTCTGTGATTCTGTGACATATAAACAAAACCATTGGAGAGCTGCTTATTAATAAAAATGAGGGAAGAGAACATCATGGCAAGACATTTGCTCTGAATTCACTAGTTTGTATCTATCACACAGTTTGTACAGTGTAGTCAGTGCCCTGATAGTTAGTGTTATTCTCAGATCAGACAGAATGTAAAACACAGAAACAAGCCATTCAGCCCAACTGGACAATGCTGACACTCATACTGTACACTTGCCTTCTCCCAGTCCCCTTCACCTAACCCTATCCCCATAACATATCATGTAGCACCTTTCATGACCACAGGGCTTCCCAAAGCATTTTAAAGCCAATGAAATACTTTTTGAAGTGTGGTCATGTTGAAATTTAGTGAACTCAACAGCCATCAGGATCATTAACTGTAGCCTTTAACTGTAACCATAAAAGTAGGGTGGTCTTTCTATAACTGTACAGGGCATTGATGAGACCACACTGAGAATACACTGAGTGTACAGTTTTGGTCTCTTTACTTAAGGAGGAATTTACTTATTGGAGGCAGTTCAGAGAATGTTCACTAGGCTGATTCTTGGGATGAAAGGGTTGTCCTATGAAGAAAGGGTGAACAGGTTGGGCCTCTACTCATTGGAGTTTAGAAGAATGAGAGGTGATCTTATTGAAACATATCCTGAGGGGTTTGACAGGGTTGATATTCTGAGGATATTTTCCCTTGTCGGGGAATTGAGAACTAGGAGACACAGTCTAAAAATAAGAGATCTCCCATTTATGATGGAGATGGGGAGGAATTTCTTCTCACAGAGGGTTGTTGGTCTTTGGAACTCTCTTCCACAGAGAGCAGTGGAGGCTGGGTCATTGATTATGTGCAAGGCTGAGTTAGATAGATTTTTGGTTGACAAGGGGCTCAAGGATCATGGGGGACAGGCAGGAGATTGGAGTTAAGGCCACAATCAGGTCAACGATGATCTTATTGCACTGTTCCCCTTGGAGAGGAGAAGGCTAAGAGATTTGATAGAGTGTTCAATATCATGAGGGAGCTGGACAGAGTAGATAGGGAGAAACTGTTTCTGCTCACAAAAGGATTGAGGACAAGAGGACACAGATTTAAAGTGATTTGCAAAAGAAGCAAATGTGATGTGAGAAAAAACTTTTTCACACAGTAAGTGGCTTGGGTCTGGAAGGCACTGCCTCAAAGTGTGGTGGAGGTAGCTTCAATTGAGGCATTCAAGGGGGAATTAGATGATTGTTTGAATAGAAACAGTGTGCAAAGGTATAGGGAAAAGGCAGGAGAATGGCACTAAGTCATGATGCACATTCGGAGAGCTGATGCAGACACGATGGGTCCAATGGCTTCCTTCTGCACTATAACAATTCTATGATTCTATTGAAAGATGGAGCAGGCTTGATTTGTCAATTGGCTTACTCCTGCTCTTACTTCTTATATTCTTGGCATGTTGTGTATGCACAACTATCCATGATGTGATGGTCACGCGCTTGCAGCACATGCATTACACAGGAAGGGGTTCTTAGGAAGCACAAGAAACTGTAGAACCACAGTTCTCAAACATGACAGATAACTGGCTATTATATTGGCTCTGTGCTCCCCCAACCCCCCAAGCCCCTCCTCCCCGCAACACCAGGAGCTGCACCAAGGTCTGACTTTGAACAGTGAATCGTGTTTCACAATATAAATTTTTAAACAGCCTCAAAATTTTAAAGAAACACAAGTAGCATCAGCATCAAACCATTTCCTGCACAAATCCCAGCCAGCTCACTTACCTTTGTTGAAGATGAGACGCTCATTTTTTTAATCTATGGTCAGGATTTTGCAGTTGGCGTGAGGGGTGGGCCCGACATGCCGCTGCGTAAATTGATGTGCGATGAGGTCGGGCGTGTGTCCCGACATCATTGTGCTGCTGTGCGATGCTTTGTTTGGCGGGCGCTGGAGTCAGCTGCGTGCCCGCTGATAATTGGTAGGACTATTAAGGCCGTTAACATATTACTTTCAATTTTACGCTGCCCAGACAACCTTGTGGTCGGCGGGCGGGCGAAAAGGCCAAGCGGCCTTTCCGTTTTTTTAGGAAAGATCATCCGCCAGCGGGATGAGGTTTCCTAAAGCTTTTACGAATGAAATAAAAAGCTTTTCTGAAAAATAAAAACACGTCACATCTCATGTGACACAGTCACACGGGGGGACATGTTTCATTAAATTTTTATTACATTCATTTATTTTTTCAAGAGCTCTTCAATCTCCCTGAGGCACGGAGATTGAAGTGCTCGTTTGCGTGCACGTGTGAAAGAGCGCTGGACCCAACTCTCCCTCCTCCCCCTGCCTGCGCAGGTAGCGCTCAGCACTACCGCTCGCCTTAATTGGCCCGCCTGTGTAAAATGGCGATGCGGAGCCGAACGCGGGCGGCGGTTGGCTCCGTGACCGGTCCCACCGAGCCCGCCCGACACGGGAAAAATTCAGGCCTATGATTTTTTTGAGGGGGCCATGGGAGAGTTTGAGGGATTGTGCCCCCTTCAAGGTGAGCTGTCCCAAAGTGATGTACATGTAACTCTGTGGGTAGCAGTCTTGCCTTTGAGTCAGAATGTCGTGGATGCAAGTGCCACTGCAAAGACTTATGCACAAATCTTAGTTTGGCACTTGACTGCAGGCTGTTCTTTCTGCTCCAGGTTTACCCTTTTGAACCCCTCGACTATCTTCTGACATGCCCATCCAAAGCCTGCTTTACAGAATGAAAAACCCAGGTTCCTCAAACCTTTCCTTGTAGTTTGGACCTTTGGCACAAGGCTTGAAATATAATATGATGATATTTTGTTAAAATTGCTCCCTGTCAGATTAGCCATGACCTCATTGAATGGTGGTACTGGTCTGGAGCTCTCAATGGCTTAATCCCTTTCCTGTGCTCCAGAATTAACCTTAAAACGGTCTTTGCAATGACATGCACCTAATGTTCTATTCCAGAAAGCCAGGTGGCAAAGGATAGAACTGGAGCCAATCTTCATACACTTTTATAAGCTGTTGTTTATAGAGATACACATTACAAACATGTACCTCTTCAACCCGGTCACACAATTTCAGTTTGTTCCGTTTTTATAGGGGGACAGATGAATCTCCAGTTAATGGCCACCACCTGAATATACTTAAACATAATTGATATATAATTTTAAGGAAGGGAGCGAATACTTAGATTAATATAGTGTTGTAGTATACATTTAAGTGGCCTGTCTAAAACTGCTTTGCATCACCAAACAGGATGTGACATATATACTCAATGTAACCATTGGGCAGATGATCAAAGTCATAGAGAGCAGACATGTTAACAATTCTCAGATATTTTATATAGTTTCATCTCTTCAAATAAAAGAACCCACCCAATTAAGTTACCTATCCTCAACAAAAATAAAAATACCTGGAAAAACTCAACAGGTCTGACAGCATCTGCGGAGAGGAACACAGGTAATATTTCGAGTCTGTATGACTTTTCATCAGAACTAAGGCAAAATAGAAAAGAGGTGAAATATAAACTGGTTTAAGGGGTGGGGTGGGACAAGTAGAGCTGGATAGAGGGCCAGTGATAAGGTGGAGATAGCCAAAAGATGTCATAGACAAAATGACAAAGAGGTTGAAGGTGGTCTCCACCTACCACTGGCCCTCTATCCAGCTCTACTTGTCCCACCCCTGCTTAAACCAGCTTATAGTTCACCTCTTTACTATTTTTCCTTAGTTCTGTTGAAGAGTCATATAGACTCGAAACGTTACTGTTCCTCTCCGCAGATGCTGTCAGACCTGCTGAGTTTTTCCAGGTATTTTTATTTTTGTTTTGGATTTCCAGCATCCGCAGTTTTTTGCTTTTAAGTTACCTATCCTTGTTGTATGATCGGCGTGTTTTTGTGAGGCTGAAAACACAGCAAACGAAGATAAGAACAAGAAGCAGGAGTAGGCTCTTCCATTCAATAAGATCATGGCTGATCTGATAGTAACCTCAAATCTGCATCCCGCTTACCCCCAATAACCTATCACCCCCTTGCTTACCAAGAATCTATCCACCTCTGCCTTAGAAATATTCAGAGACTCTGCTTCCACCGCCTATTCAGGAAGAGAGTTCCGAAGACTCACAACCCTCTGAGAGAAAAATATTTGCCTCATCTTAGTTTTAAATGTCCGGCCCTTGATTTTTAAATAGTGACTCCTAGTTCTAGATTCTCCCACAAGTGGAAACATCCTCTCCACATCCACCCTATCAAGACCCCTCAGGATCTTGCATGTTTCACTCAATTCATCAATTCACCTCTTACTCTTCTAAACTCCAGTAGGTACAAGACTAGTCTGTCCAACCTTTCCTCATAAGGCAACCCGCCCATTCCAGGTATTAGTCTGGTAAACCTTCTCTGAACTGCCTCCAACACATTTACATCCTTTCTTAAATAAGGTGACCAATACTTTTTTAAAATTCATTCATGGAACGTGGGTGTCGCCGGCTGGGCCAGTATTTATTGCCCATCCCTAATTGCCCTTGTTCAGAGGGCATTTGAGAGTCAACCATATTGCTGTGGGTCTGGAGTCACATGTAAGCCAGACCAGGTAAGGACAGCAGATTTCCTTCCCTAAAGGACATTACTGTGTACATACTGTACACAGTACTCCAGTTGTGGTTGCACTAGTGCTCTGTATAACTGAAGCATAACCTTCCTACTTTTGTATTCAATTCTCCTCACAATAAATGATAACATTCTATCAGCTTTCCTAATTACTTGTTGTACCTGCATATTGGCCTTTTGTAAATCTTGCACTAGGACACCCAGATCCCTCTGTACCTCAGATCTCTGCAATCTCTCACCATTTAAATAAATATGCTTCTCTTTTATTCTTCCAGCCAAAATGGACAATTTCACATTTTCCCACATTATACCCCATTTTCCAGATCTTTGTCCTATCTACGTCACTTTGTAGCCCCCTTATGTTCTCTTCACAACTTACTTTCCTATCTATCTTGGTGTCATCGGCAAATTCAGTAACCATTCCATCCATCTTTTCATCCAAGTCTTTTTTTAAATTGTAAACAGTTGAGGTCCCAGCACTGATCTCTGTGGCACACCACTCGTTGCATCTTGCCAACCTGAAAAAGACCCATTTATGCCACCTCCCTACTCCCTGTTAGCCAGCCAAACTTCTATCCATGGCAATATGTTACCCCCTACACCATTAGCTTTTATTTTCTGCAATAACCTTTGATGCGGCACTTTATCAGATGCCTTCTGGAAATCTAAGTACAGTACATCCACCGGTTCCCCTTTATCCACAGCACATGTTACTTCCTCATAGAACTCCAAGAAATTGGCTGAACATGATTTCCCTTTCACAAAACCATGTTGACTCTGCCTGATTACCATGGACTTATCTAAGTGCCCTGCTATAACTTCTTTAATAATAGCTCCTAACATTTTGGCTATGACAGATGTTAAGCTAACTGGCCTGTAGTTTCCTGCATTCTGTCTCCCTCCCTTTTTGAATAGTTGAGTTACATTTGCTATTTTCCAATCTAAATGGACCTTCACTGAATCGAGGGAGCTTTGGGGCAGAATTTTGCCCTTGGTGGGCATGTGGGCCCCACTGGCTTGGCAGTGGGCAGACAGCCGACCCCCACCGCTGAAATGGGGCCCGCCGCCATTTTGAGTGGGTGGGCCAATTAAGGCCCGCCCAGCGGCCTGACCGACAGGAAGCGCTACGAGCTCCCTGTGCAGGGGAGGGAGGGAATCCCCAGCCGTCAGAGTGCGCTCTTTCATGTATGCACGCGAAAGAGCGCACTGCTCCCTGAGACTAAGTGCTGTCTCAGGAAGATTAGTGACAGTGCACAAAAGTTAAAAAATAGAAAAATAAAAATATTATTATCATGTCCCCCTCATGTGACAACGTCACACGGGATGGGACATGTTAATAAAAACGACATCAACTGTATTAAAGTTTTTACCGCCAGTGGGTGAGGTTTCATGTATTATCAGGAGCCCACTGGGGCTCCTGGCCTGCCCGCCAGCCTTAAGGTTGGACGGGCAGGTCTTTAATGATCTTAGTTAGCCTGCCAATGGCCTTAATTGGCCATTGACAGGTCGGCAGGCGGACGGCTGATTTCGCTGTCCACCCGCCTTCCTAAAAATTTAAACGGACAGGGATGACGTCAGGGGTTCCTCCCGACATCATTCCGCGTCATTTTCCCATCAGCGAGCGGGCCCTGCCCCCAAAT
Organism: Carcharodon carcharias; assembly: GCF_017639515.1. Classification (NCBI taxonomy): domain Eukaryota; kingdom Metazoa; phylum Chordata; class Chondrichthyes; order Lamniformes; family Lamnidae; genus Carcharodon; species Carcharodon carcharias. The sequence goes on from NC_054477.1 coordinate 24,546,292, forward strand.
CGCTGATGGGAAAATTCTGGCCTTGGAAAATTAAGACCAATGTAGCCAATATCCCACTAGTCCCTTCTTTTAAGACCCTAGGATGAAGTCCATCAAGGCCTGGGCACTTGTCAGCCTGCAGCTCCAGCAATTTACTCAGCGCCACCTCTTTGAGTAATTTTCCTGAGTTCCTCCCTCCCTTCCATTTACAGCTGGCCCTGGGATGTTACTTGTATTCTCTATAGTGAAGGCTGATGCAAAATACCTGTTCAGTTCATCTGTCATCTCCTTGTTTACCATTATCAATTCTCCAGACTCACTTTCTATAGGACCAACTCTCACTTTGTTAACTCGTTTCATTTTTAAATGTTTCTAGAAGCTCTTACCATCTGTTTTTATATTTCTGGCTAGCTTTCTCTTGTATTCTAATTTTTCCCCACCTTATTAATCTTCTAGTCATCCTTTGCTGTTCCTTATATTCTCACCAATCTTCTGACCTTTCACCTGTCTTTGCACAATTGTATGCTTTTTATTTAAGTTTGATACTATCTTTAACCTTTCGAGTTAACCATGGATGATGTTTCCATCCTTTGGACTTTTTCTTCCTCGTTGGAACGTATCTATTCTGTGGATTCTGAAATATCCCCTTAAATGTTTGCCATTGCATCACTATTGACCTATCCCTTAACCTAATTTTCCAATTCACTTTAGCCAGCTCTGCTTTCATGTCCTCATAATTGCCCTTATTTAAGTTGAAAAACATGGCCTTGGACCCATTCCTCTCTCCCTCAAACTGAATGTAAAATTTAATCATATTATGGTCACTGCTACCTAGGGGTGCCTTCATCATAAGATCACTAATTAATCCCACCTCATTGTACGATACCAGGTCTAGTATAGCCTGCCCTCTGAAGGGTTTCAGAACATGCTGTTCTAAGAAACTATCCTCAAAACTTTCTAAGAACTCATCTAGGCTATCTTTTCCCATCTGACTTTCCAGTCTATATGTACATTAAAAGCTCCCATGATTATTGCCATGCCTTTCTGACAAGCTTCCATTATTTCTTCCTTTATGTTCCACCCTACCATGCGGTTACTGTTAGGGGGCCTGTACACGACTCCCACAAGTGACTTCTTGTCTTTGCCATTGCTCATCTCTACCCAAACCATTTCCACATCCTGATTTCCTGAACTTAGGTCATCCTCTCTATTGTGCTAATGCCATCATTAACTAACAGAGCCATCCCTCCATCTTTTCCTCACTTCCTGTTCTTCTTAAATGTTTTGTACACTTCAGTATTCAGGTGCCAATCCATGTCCTCCTACAGCCATGTCTCTGTAATGGCTATCAAATCATACTTATTTATTTCTATGTGTGCTCTCAGTTCATCAGTCTTGTTTCGAATGCTTCATGCATTCAGATACAGAGCCTTAGCTTCATCCTTTTATTCTTTTCATAATCTCTAGTCTAATCTGTTGACTTACTGTTAGATCTGTACTTTCTACCCCTTCTTGTCACAGCCTGTTTTTCATTTCCTGTAATAATACCTTTTGTTATGGTACAGCTGATGGTAAATGCTGAGTTGTTCGAATCCCAGAGGGAAACTTGAGGCAGCTGCCACAACTATTTTTGCAATTTGTATGTTTCGAGATGTGGGCTTTGAATTCAGCAGTAATAAGACCACTGAGCCTTTTAGGTTTATACAAAACTAGATTAAACATTTATTAATAAGAAAAATGATTTTAAGTACATACACAGGTCTACAAATTACTAGTATAATAACTTCTAAACCCCTTAATTAATCTGACTCCCAAATACACCTCCGTTAAGGCATCAGTAAAGCATATACATTTTAAAAGACCACGATACCCTGGACAGTCAAATTCAAAGTGAGCCTTTTTGCACCTTCGATTCCTTGAAGACAGCAAGTTGAGCCTTAGAGGCTGAGGGCTTTTCACACTTGTTAGATTTAGACTGATGGCCTTCATATGCAGCCTTCTCTCCTTTATGCATATTTTCCCCTTTGAATGCCAAATTCCCATTGTTTCACTATGTCTTTGGACTTTTACCTTCTTACTAATAATATCTATCATAGCACCAATTTAACCAGTAATGTTTGAGAAAAGTAAACCCACTGGTCAGGATTTTACATTTGGAGTGTGGGGGCGGGCCAGACATGCCAGAATGTAAAATGATGCGCGATGATGTCAGGCGTGCATCCTGAATTAATTAAAAGGCTATTAAAGCCACTAGCATCCTCATTAACCGGAAATTTATGCTGCCTGTCCAACCTAATGACTGGCCGAAAAGCAAGAAGGCCAAGCGGCCTTTATGTTTTTTAGGAAACCTCATCCACGAGTGGGATGAGGTTTCCTAAAATTTTTACAAATTGAATAAAAACTTTTTTTTGAAGAATAACAACGTTTCATTAAATTTTTAATTTTTTAAAATAATTTCTTCAAATGCACTTCAATCTCCCTGAGGCAGCTCCATGCCTCAAGGAGATTGAAGCACTCTTTTGCGTGCATGCGTGAAAGAGCGATGGGCCCGAATGTCCTTCCCCACCCTCTCTACTTCCCTAGTTATGCAGCTCAAGAGGACACCAGCCCCAGCACGGTTCAGGTGTAGACCATCCCAATGGTACAGATCCCTCTTTCCCCAGTACTGGTGCCAGTGCTCCACAAACTGGAACCCATTTCTCCCACACCAGTCTTTGAGCCACACATTCATCTCTCTAATCTGATTTGCCCTAAACCAATTTGCGTGTGGCTCAGGTAATAGTACAGAGATTATGACCTTTGAGGTTCTGCTTCTTAATTTGGTGTCTAGCTCCTCATACTGACTATGTAGAATCTCCTTCTTTGTCCTGCTTATTTTGTTGGTACCTACATGGACCATGATGACTGGGTCCTCCCCTCCCACTGTAAATTCCTCTCCAGTCCCAAGCACATGTCCCAAACCCTGACACTGAGTGGGCAACACAGCCACCTGGATTCCCATTCTTTGCTGCAGACAATGTGTCAATCCCTCTGGCTATACTGTCCCCCACTATCACTAAATTCCTCATTACTCACCCTGCTTGAATGGTTTCCTGCACCATGGCCAATGGCCAGTTAACTCATCTGCCCTGTAGCTCCCCCCACCTGCACTCTCATCCAAAGAAGCTGAAAAGACCTCAAACCTTCTAGACAATTGCAAAGGCTGAAGCTCCTGCACTCCTGCCCCCTGGGTCCCTTTATGTGCCTCACTTTCAGTCACACCCCTCCTGTCCCTGACCACTGACCAAATGAGAAGACCCTTTCCTAAGTGGTGTGACCTCCTTCTGGAATAAAGTGTCCAGATAACTTCCCCCCTCCATGATGTGCTGCAGTGTCTGCAGCTCGGCCTCCAGCTCAATAACTTCGAGCTCAAGTTCCTGCAACCACAAACGCTTACTGTAGATGTGTTTGCTCTGGATCATACCAGTATCCAGAAGCTGCCGCATCCTGCAATCACTGCATATCACTCATAGACTCATAGACATCTACAGCATAGAAGGAGGCTATTTGGCCCATTGTGTCTGTGCCGGCCAACAAAGATCTGACTACATTAATCCCATTTTCCAGCACTTCGGCCATAGCCCTGGAGGCTATGGCAATGCAAGTGAGTATCTAAATACTTCTTAAATGTTAGAGTTTCTGACTCAACTGTCCTTTCAGGCAGTGAGTTTCAGACTCCCACCACCCTCTGGGTGAAAAACTTTCTCCTCAACTCCAGTCTTAGCCTTCTACCTCTTACCTTAAATCTCAGAAAGAGGTTCTGCTGAGGTACAATGAGCAGCTCGGGGCTAAATTAAAAAGCAGAACCACAAAGGTAATAATCTCTGGATTACTTCCTGGTGATTAGTGATATAGGTGCAATAGATCGTGACGTGGAATCAATTTGGGTAGAAATAAGGAATAGCAAGGGAAAGAATACATGGGTGGGTGTCGTCTATAGGCTCCTGAAGAGTTGACTCACTGTAGGATAAAGTATAAATCTGGAAATAATGGAGGCATGTAAGAAGGGCATTACAATTCTCATGGGTGAATTTAATCTGTATATTGACTGGACAAATCAGATTGGCAATGGTAACATGGAAGGTGAATTTATAGAGTGCATCAGGGATTGTTTCTTAAAGCAATATGTTGCAGAGCCTACCTGGCAACAGGCTATAGATCTAGTAATGTGTAATGAAATAGGATTAATAAGGGATCTCATAGTTAAGGATGCTCTAGGGGGTAGCGATCACAACATGGTAGAATTTCAAATTCAGTTTGAGGATGATCAACTCAGATCTCAGACGTGTCCTCAATTTAAATAAGGGCAATTACAGAGATATGAAGAAAGAGTTGTCTAAAGCGGGCTGGGAAAATAGGCTAAGGGGAAGGTCAGTGGATGAGCAGTGGCAGACATTTAAGCAGATATTTCATAACGCTCAGCAAAAATTCATCCCGGTCAAAACGAAGGACTCGATGAGAAGGATGAACCACGCATGGTTAACAAAGGCAGTCAAGGAAAGTATCCAATCAAAAATTAAGGCATACAAAGTGGTGAAAACTAGTGGCAGGCCAGAGGATTGGGAATTTTTTTAGGAATCAGCAGCAGTTGACTAAAAAACTAATAAAGAGGGAGAAAATTGATGATGAAAGTAAATTGGCAAGAAATATATAAACAAACAGCAAGAGCTTCTACAGGTATATAAAAAGAAAGAGAGTAGCTAAAATGAGTGTTGGATCCTTGGAGGATGCAACTGTAGAATTGATAAGAGGGAACAGGGAAATGGCAGATAATTTAAACCAATATTTTGCATGGTCTTCAAGATGGAGGACACTATAAACATTCCAAAGATATCAGATAAGCAAGGAGCTAATGGGAGGAAAGATCTTATAACAGTCTCTATCATGAGGGGCAAAGTATTTGAGAAATTAATGGGACTAAAGGCAGACAAGTTGCCAGGACCTGATGGCCTGCATCCAAGGGTTTTAAAGGAAGTGGCTGCAGAGATAGTGGAGGCATTGGTCGAAATATCCCAGAACTGACTGGATTCCAGGAGGGTCCCGGCAGTTTAGAAAACCGCTAATGTGATGCCACTGTTCAAGAAGGGACGGAGACAAAAAGCTGGAAACTATAGGCCAGTCAGCCTAACATCTGTCATTGGGAAAATGCTAGAGTCCATTATTAAGGAAGAAATAGCAGGACATTTAGCAAAGCTTAACACACTCAAACGGAGTCAACATGCTTTTGTGAAAAGGAAATCATGTTTGACAAATGTGCTAGAGTTCTTTGAGGATTTAACAAGCAGAGTGATAAAGGGGAACCAGTAGATGTATTATATGGATTTCCAGAAGGCATTCAATAAGTTGCCACATAAAAGATTATTGCATTATTGCTCATGGTATTGGGGGTAATGTATTAGCATGGATTGAGGATTGGTTAACATACAGAAGACAGAGAGTTGGGATTAATGGGTCTTTTTCAGGTTTGAAAGACATCACTAGTGGATTGCCACAAGGATCAGTCCTAGGACCTCAATTATTTGCAACTTATATTAATGACTTGGAGGAGGGGGCAGAGTGTAATGTATCCAAATTTGCTGCTGATACAAAAATAGGTGGGAGGGCATGTTGTGATGAGGACATAAGGAATCTGCAAGGGGATATAGACACTTTGAGTGAGAGGGCAAAAGCTTGACAGATGGAGTTTAATGTAGGAAAGTGTGAGGTCATGCACTTTGGTAGGAAAAGTCAAAAGGCAGACTATTATTTAAATGGAGAGAGACTCCAAAAAAGTGCAGCACAGAGGGATCTGGGTGTTCTTGTGCATGAAACACAAAAGGTTAGCTTGCAGGTGCAGCAAGTAATTAAGAAGGCAAATTTTGGAATTTTGGCCTGTATTGCTAGGGGGTTAGAGTTTAAAAATAGGGAAGTCTTGTTACAGCTGTAGAGGGTGTAGGTGAGGCTGCACCTGGAGTACTGTGTACAGTTTTGGTCCCCGTATTTAAGAAAGGATGTACTGGCATTGGAGGCAGTTCAAAAGAGATTCACTAGGCTGATTCCTGGGATGAAGGAGTTGACTTGTCAACAACGGCTAAACAGATTGAGCCTTTATTCATTAGAGTTTAGAAGAATGAGGGGTGATCTTATTGAAATGTACAAAGTTTGCGGGGGCTTGACAGGGTAGATGTTGAGAAGATGTTTCCACTAGTAGGGGAATCTCGAACTAGGGAACATAGTTACAGAATAAGGGAGCACTCATTTAAAACTAAGATGCAAAGGAATTTCTTCTCTCAGAGGGTAGTGAATGTCTGGAATTCTCTACCTCAGAGAGTTGTGGAGGCAAGATCACTGAAAGTATTTAAAAAGGAGGTAGATAGATTTTTGAAATATGATGGCTTTGAGGGATATGAGAAGCTGGCACGAAAGAGGTGTTAAGGCCTGGGGACGATCAGCAATGATCTAATTGAATGGTGGAGCAGGCTTGAGGGGCTGAATGGCCTACTCCTACTCCTATTTCTTATGTTCTTATATCCCCTGGTTATTGACCCCTCTACTAATGGAAAAAGTGCCTTCTTATCCACCCTATCTATGCACCTCATAATCTTATACCCCTTCATCAGGTCCCCTCCCAACCCTGGTTGCTTCAAGGAAAACAACCCCAGCTTATCCAATCTTTCCTCATAGCTCAAACCCTCCAGCCCAGGCCGCATCCTGGTAAATCTCCTCTGCACCCTCCCCAGTGCAATCACATCCTTCTTATAATGTGACCAGAACTGCATGCAGTACTCCAGTTGTAGCCTAACCAGTGTTTTATACAGTTCCAGCATAACATCCCTGCTCTTCTATTCTAAGCCTCAGCTAATGAAGACAAGTATCCCATATGCCTTCTTAATCACCTTATCTACCTGTTCCCCTACCTTCAGGGATCTGTGGATATGCACACGAAGGCCATTCTGATCTTCAGTACTTTCCAGGGTCCCACCATTCATGGTGTAATCCCTTGCCTTGTTAGCCCTCCCCAAGTTCATCACCTCTCACTTTTCCAGGTTGAATGCCATTTGCCATTGCTCTGTCCATCTGACCAGTCCATTGATGTCCTCCTGCAGTTTATGGCTATCCTCCTCACTATTTACCAAACTACCAATTCTGGTATCATCCACAAACTTCTTGATCATACCCAGCTACTTTTAAGACCAAAGCAAGGGCCCCAGCACCGAGCCCTGCAGAACCCCAATGGAAACAGATTTCCAGTCACAGAAACATCCCTCCACCATTACCCTCTGCTTCCTGCCTCTCAGCCAATTTTGGATCCAACGTCCCACTTTGCCATGGGCTCTTACTTTCTTGACCAGTCTGCCATGAGGGACCTTATCAAAAGCCTTGCTAAAGTCCATGTAGACCACAACAAATGCATTACCCTCATCAACACTCCTGGTTACCTCCTCAGAAAATCGATCAAATTTGTCAAACACAACCTTCCCTTGACAAATCCACACTGAATACCTCTTAATAAACCTTGTCTCTCCAAGTGCATATATATTCTGTCCTTTGTCTATCTCTTCCTCCCTTTTTTAATAATGGGACAACATTTGCAGTCCTCCAGTCCTCTGGCACCTCACCTGTGGCCAGAGAGGATTTGAAAATTACTGCCAGGGCCCCTGATATCTCTTCCCTTGCCTCCCTCAACAGCCTTGGATACATCTCATCCGGGCCTGTGGATTTATCCACTTTTAAGGCTGCTAAACCAGCTAGTACATCTCTCTCTATGTTAATTTCCTCTAATATTTCACAGTCCTCCACCCTGATGTCTATACCTGCGCCGTCCTTTTGCGTTGTGTAGACTGATGCAAGGTATTCATTGAAGACTGTACCCACATTTTCCGGGTCCACACACACATTACCTCTGTGGTCCCTAATTGGCCCTACTCTTTCCCTAGTTATTCTCTTGCTCTTTATATATTTAAAACACTCCATTGGGTTTTCCTTTATTCTACCCACTAATATTTTCTCATGCATTCTCTTAGCTTTCTTAATTTCCTTTTTAAGTTCCCCTCTGCACTTTTTATACTCCTCCATGGACATCGCAGTACTGAGCCCTCGGTACCTGCCATAAGCTTCTCTTTTTCTCTTAATCCTTACCTTTATGTCCCTTGACATACAGAATTCTCCAGACTTGGTCCATCTCCTTTGTCTTTACGGGAATATATTTGCCCTGTACTCTCGCCATTTCCTCCTCGAATGCCTCCCACTGCTCTGACACAGTTTTATCTGCAAGTAGCTGCTCCCAGTCCACTTGGGCCAAATTGCATCTCATTTTAGTAAAATTAGCCTTTCCCCAGTTTAGAATTTTTATTCCCGGCCCAACCTTATCCTTTTCCATAACTATCCTAAATCTAACTGAGTTATGGTCACTATCTCCAAAAGGCTCCCCTACTGATATGCCTTCCACCTGCTCGGGCTCATTTCCGAATATTAGGTCCAGAACTGACCCCCTCCCTTGTTGGGCTTTCTACGTTCTGGCTAAAAATGTTCTCCTGGGTGCGACTTAAGAATTTTGGTCCCTCCCTACCTTGCACGCTAAAACTATCCCAGTTAATATTTGGGTAGTTAAAATCCCCTACTATTACTGCTTTATTATTCTTACACTTCCCTGAAACTTGATTAGATATTTGATCCTCTATTTCTCCCTGACTGTTTGGGGGCCTATAGTAGACACCGAACAGTGTGTTTGCCCCTTTTGTGTTTTTTACTTCTACCCATATGGCCTCATTTGATGATCCTTCCAAGATATCATCCCTCCTCACTGCTCAAATTGATTGCTTGATCAATATTGCGACACCCCCCTCCTCTTCTATCCCCCTCTCTATCTCGTCTGAATACCTTATAACCAGGAATGTTGAGCTGCCAATCCTGCCCTTCTTTTAGCCAGGTCTCAGTCATAGCTATGACATCATATTCCCACGTGCCTATCTGTGCCCTCAGCTCTTCTGTCTTATTCCGCAGGCTCCTTGCCTTAAAGTATATTCCATTTAGCCTTGCGAACCTCACTTTTTCTTATCTAGTCTATGTTTCCTCTGCCTTCTAGGCTCACTTACTAACATTTCAACTTCTAATTCCATCTCAGCTTCTCTCCCCTCTGAACTGCTTTTCAGGATCCCATCTGCCTGCCAACTTAGTTTAAGTCTGCTCCAACAGCATTAGCAAACCTCCTTGTGAGGATGTTGGTCCCGTTCCTGTTCAGATGTAACCTGTTCAACTTGTACAGGTCCCACCTCCCCCAGAAACGGTCCCAATGCCCCAGGAACCTAAATCCCTCTCTCCTGCACCATCTCTCCAGCCACACATTCATCTGCTCTTTCCTTCTGTTCCTATACTCACTACTGAGTGAATACCGGGAATAATCTGGTGATTACTACCTTTTGAAGTCCTGCTTTTCAATTTCTTACCTAACTCCCTAAAGTCTGCTTGCAGGACCTCATTTCTCTGTCTTCCTATGTCATTGGTCCCAACATGGACCATGACCTCTGGCTGTTCACCCTCCCCCTCCAGAATGTCCTGCAGCCGTTCCATAACGTCTTTGGCCCTGGATCCTGGGAGGCAACAAACCAACCTGGAGACATGTCTATGGCCACAGAAGCACCTGTCTACTCCACTCACTAATGAATCCCCTACCACTATTGCCCTTCCACACTTCTTCCTCCCACCCTGAGCAGCTGGACCACCCACAGTGCCATGGCCTTGTCTCTGGTCGGCCCCCACAGAGGAACTGTCACTCTCACCGTTTTCCAAGGCTGAGAAACGGTTTGCGAGCGAGATACACACGGGGGATTCCCTCACTACCTGCCCGGTGCCCCTCTTCTGTCTGGCCGTCACCCATTCCCTCTCTGCTTGCACTTCCTTAAGCTGCGGGGTGACCAGATCCTGAAACGTGCTATCCACAAAGCTCTCAGCCTCCTGAATGCACCGCAGTGCCCCCAGCTGCTGCCCAAGTTCCAAAAGCCGGAGCTCACCTGCCCTGCCATTCGCAAAATGTGTTAATTAATAATTGCTAATTAATTTATAATTAATAAAGCTTCCACCTCCCAATAGGTTTTGGCACTGCCAGTAAACTTTACAATGCAGTACTGATAAAACTTACAGTTTCTAATAATACCAGTCACTGATTTCCCTGCTCCTTCTGCTGCACCATAGTGGAAACCTAATACTGGAGGCTGAAACACCTTTAACGAACACAGGGCTCCCCCCCCCCAAAGCATTTTTACAGCCAACAAGGCTGGGTCCCCGTTTACTGACTCACCTGAAAGTTGGCTTCTCCAACAATGCAGCACTCAGAGTGTTAGCTTTTGATTTTGTGCTCGAGTCCTGGAATGAGACTTGAACCCACAACCTTCATTAGCATCGGGTGAGGGGGTGGGGGGCACAGGGGAATGGGGTAAGACACCCACACTGATTTTTTTCTAACTGAAAGAAAAGCATGGACCAATGTATGCTGCGTCTTGCAAGGCCATTCAAAATTCATTCACCTGGCTTATGACTTCATTCAACCCTTAAAAACTTTGTGACACAGGTTGCAGAGTTGTCCGAAGAGCACAATGGAAACGTAAGTTCTTGACTTGAGTAAAGTGCTCCTTAGCTGCATTCATGTCAACTATCCCTCACCATCAGATTGTAAAATGGGTAATTCTCATGTCAGTGCTGTTTCATGTGAGAAACTAGGGACATCGGAGCTCCAAAGAAATTCAGCGATTTATGTACATAGGTCACTGAAATGTACCAGTTAGGCAGAAAAATAAAATGAATAATGGAATGTTAGCCTTTAAATTCAGAGGGCTACGAGGAGAGTGTGAGAGGAGGGCCCTGGGACAGGCAGTCAGCAGCACCTAGAGGAGAGTGTGAGAGGAGGGCCCTGGGACAGGCAGTCAGCAGCACCTAGAGGAGAGTGTGAGAGGAGGGCCCTGGGACAGGCAGTCAGCAGCACCTAGAGGAGAGAGTGAGAGGAGGATCCTGGGACAGTCAGTCAGCAGCACCTAGAGGAGAGTGTGAGAGGAGGGCCCTGGGACAGGCAGTCAGCAGCACCTAGAGGAGAGTGTGAGAGGAGGGCCCTGGGACAGGCAGTCAGCAGCACCTAGAGGAGAGTGTGAGAGGAGGACCCTGGGACAGGCAGTCAGCAGCACCTAGAGGAGAGAGTGAGAGGAGGATCCTGGGACAGTCAGTCAGCAGCACCTAGAGGAGAGTGTGAGAGGAGGACTCTGGGACAGGCAGTCAGCAGCACCTAGAGGAGAGTGTGAGAGGAGGGCCCTGGGACAGTCAGTCAGCAGCACCTAGAGGAGAGTGTGAGAGGAGGACTCTGGGACAGGCAGTCAGCAGCACCTAGAGGAGAGTGTGAGAGGAGGGCCCTGGGACAGGCAGTCAGCAGCACCTAGAGGAGAGTGTGAGAGGAGGGCCCTGGGACAGGCAGTCAGCAGCACCTAGAGGAGAGAGCGAGAGGAGGACCCTGGGACAGGCAGTCAGCAGCACCTAGAGGAGAGTGTGAGAGGAGGACTCTGGGACAGGCAGTCAGCAGCACCTAGAGGAGAGTGTGAGAGGAGGGCCCTGGGACAGGCAGTCAGCAGCACCTAGAGGAGAGAGCGAGAGGAGGGCCCTGGGACAGGCAGTCAGCAGCACCTAGAGGAGAGTGTGAGAGGAGGGCCCTGGGACAGTCAGCAGCACCTAGAGGAGAGTGTGAGAGGAGGACTCTGGGACAGGCAGTCAGCAGCACCTAGAGGAGAGTGTGAGAGGAGGGCCCTGGGACAGTCAGCAGCACCTAGAGGAGAGTGTGAGAGGAGGACCCTGGGACAGTCAGCAGCACCTAGAGGAGAGTGTGAGAGGAGGACCCTGGGACAGTCAGCAGCACCTAGAGGAGAGTGTGAGAGGAGGACTCTGGGACAGACAGTCAGCAGCACCTAGAGGAGAGAGTGAGAGGGGGGCCCTGGGACAGTCAGTCAGCACCTAGAGGAGAGTGTGAGAGGAGGACCCTGGGACAGGCAGTTAGCAGCACCTAGAGGAGAGTGTGAGAGGAGGACTCTGGGACAGGCAGTCAGCAGCACCTAGAGGAGAGTGTGAGTGGAGGGCTCTGGGACAGGCAGTCAGCAGCACCTAGAGGAGAGTGTGAGAGGAGGGCTCTGGGACAGGCAGTCAGCAGCACCTAGAGGAGAGTGTGAGAGGAGGACCCTGGGACAGGCAGTCAGCAGCACCTAGAGGAGAGTGTGAGAGGAGGACCCTGGGACAGGCAGTCAGCAGCACCTAGAGGAGAGTGTGAGAGGAGGACTCTGGGACAGGCAGTCAGCAGCACCTAGAGGAGAGAGTGAGAGGAGGGCTCTGTGACAGGCAGTCAGCAGCACCTAGAGGAGAGTGTGAGAGGACGACTCTGGGACAGACAGTCAGCAGCACCTAGAGGAGAGTGCAGAGTTCAGGGAACTGCACCTTTTAAAGTATATGTTGGTCTTGGAATGCAGTATTGATTCACCAGAACGTGGGGAGATGATGGTGTGGCGTTAATGTCATTGAACTAGTAATCTGGAGACCCAGACTAATGGGTTCAAATGCCACCATGGCAGCTGGTGGAATTTGAATTCAGTTAATAACATATGGAGTATAAAGCTAGCCTCAGTAATGATGACCATGACAATCATCATAGATTGTTGTAAAAACCCATCTGGTTCACCCTTAGGGAAGGAAATGTGCTGTCCTTACCTGGCCTGGTCCACAAGTGACTCCAGACCCACAGCAATGTGGTTGACTCTTAAATGCCCTTTGCAGTGTCCCAGCAAGCCACTCCATTCAAGGGCAATTAGGGATGGGCAACAAATCCTGGCCTTGCCAGCGACGCCCACATCCCAAGATAGAATAAAGAAAATAATTGCCAAGACTTCAAGGGTTAAATTATGGGGAGAGATTACATAAACTGGTCTTGTATTCTTTGGAATATAGAAGGTTAAGAGATGATTGGATTGAGATTTCAAGGATTTTGAAAGGAATTGACAGGATAGACAAATGTTTTCTGCCCATGAGAGAGTCTAGGACAACGAGAGATAACCTTAAAAGTCAGAGCCAAGCCATTCAGGAGGCAAGTTAGGAAACTCTTCTACATGCAACGCGGTAAATACTTGTTTAATTATCATAGACTGGTTACAGCACAGAAGAAGACCATTTAACTAAGTTGTGGAGGTGGGGGGAGAGGGGGGGTGGTGCGTGGGGGGATGGTGGGTTGGGGTCGGGTGCACTGGAGAGGAGATTAGAAGGGACATTACAGGAGGATGGAAGTTGTGGAGAAGTTGAAGGGGAGGTTATGTGGGAGGTTTGGGTGTGGATTGGGGTAGGTTAGAGAGGGGATTGTGGGGAGGTTGGAATGGGGGTTAGGGGGCATCGGTAGGGGGAGGTTAGAGGAGAGGTTCGTGGGAGGTTTGAGCGTGGGTTGAGGGGACATTAGAGGGGGTTGGAGAGGTTAGGAGGGTTATAGTCGCTCTGCCTACTGCATGCAGATGTAATGAAAGAAAGACAAAACCTACATTAATACAACACATTTCACGCTGTTTCAAATCGCTTTACAACCAATTAAGTTGAGTTGTAGTCACTGGTACAATGTCGGCAATGTTGTTAAATAGCGGAGCAGGCTGGAGGGGCCGAATGGCCTACTCCTACTCCTAATATGTATGTTTGTATGTCATTCTGAGATGGGTGAGATGAGCTGGGCTATGTGGCCTTTGTCATCTCTAATTATCTTGCGAAAAGGTGGAATCGTAGCTGGAGTTCTGTTTATTTTCTTGCTAATGGACATTTACAATGAGCGAGCTTTATGGGGCGAGATGCAAGGAGTGTGTAATGGGCTTTTAGTGACTCTGTAACTTGTTTTACACTGCACAGTTTTGCTCGGGCCACACTTGGTCAAATGCCGCCTTGATGTCGAGGACAGTCATACTCACCTCACCTACCTAGCATAAAGAAAGATGGTTGTGGTTGTTGGAGGTCAATCATCTCAGTTCCAGGACATCACTGCAGGAGTTCCTCAGGGTAGTGTCCTAGGCCTAACTATCTTCAGCTACTTCATTAATGACCATCCCTTCCATCATAAGGTCAGAAGTGGGGATGTTCGCGGATGATTGCACAGTGTTCAGCACCATTCACGACTCCTTAGATACTGAAGCAGTCCATGTCCAAAAGCAGCAAGACCTGGACAATATCCAGGCTTAGGCTGACAAGTGGCAAATAACATTCACGCCACACAAGTGCTAGGCAATGACCATCTGCAACAAGAGAGAATCTAACCATCGCCCCTTGACATTCAATAGCATTACCATCGCTGAATTCCCCACTATCAACATCCTGGGGGTTACCTTGAGCAGAAACTGAACTGGGCTAGCCATATGAATACCGTGGCTACAAGAGCAGGTCAGAGGCTAGGAATCCTGCGGCGAGTAACTCACCTCCTGACTCCCGAAAGCTTGTCCAAATCTACAAGGCACAAGTCAGGAGTGTGATGGAATACTCCCCTCTTGCCTATATGAGTGCAGCTCCCACAACGCTCAAGAAGTTTGACACCATCCAGGAAAAAGCAGCTGGCTTTACTGGCACCCCCTCCACAGACATTCACTCCCTCCACTACAAATGAACAGTGGCAGCAGTGTGTACCATCTACAAGATGCTCTGCAGAAACTCACCAAGGCTCCTTAGACAGCACCTTCCAAACCCATGACCACTACCATCTAGAAGGACAAGGGCAGCAGATACATGGGAACACCACCACCTGGAAGTTCCCTTCCAAGTGACTCACCACCCTGACTTGGAAATATTTCGCCGTTCCTTCAATGTCACTGGGTCAAAATCCTGGAACTCCCTTGCTAACAGCACTGTGGGTGTACCTACACACAGGACACTTAGAAAACATCAATAGAATTAGACAAAGTCAACATGGGTTTATGAAAGGGAAACCATGTTTGACAATCCTGCTGGAGTTCTTTGAGGATGTAACTAGCAGAATAGATAAGGGAAAACCAGTGGACTTGGTGTATTTGGATTTTCAGAAAGCTTTTGATAAAGTCCCACATAATAGGTTTATGTGCAAAATTAAAGCACATGGGATTGGGGCAATATATTGGCATGGATTGAGAACTGGTTAGCAGACAGGAAACAGAGAGTAGGAATAAATGGATCTTTTTCAGAGT
Source organism: Carcharodon carcharias (assembly GCF_017639515.1). Lineage (NCBI taxonomy): Eukaryota > Metazoa > Chordata > Chondrichthyes > Lamniformes > Lamnidae > Carcharodon > Carcharodon carcharias. The sequence continues at coordinate 24,561,489 of NC_054477.1, forward strand.
GGCAGGCGGTGACTATTGGGGGTGGGGGGTGGTGGGGGGGGGTGGGGTCAATGCTTGGACCCCAGCTATTTACAATATATATCAATGATTTGGATGAGGGAACCAAATGTAATATTTCCAAGTTTGCTGATGACATGAAACTTGGTGGGAATGTGAGCGATGAGGGTGTTAAGAGGCTTCAAGGTGATTTTGACAGGTTGAGTGAGTGGTGGCTACATGATGCAGTATAACGCGGATAAGTGTGAAGTTATCCACTTCGGTAGGAAAAGCAAGATGGCAGAGTATATTTAAATGGTGATAGATTGGGAAATGTTGATGTACAAAGGGACCTGGGTGTCCTTGTATATCAATCACTGAAAGTAAGCAAACAGGTGCAGCAAGCAGTTAGGAAGGCAAATGACATTGGCCTTCATTGCTAGAGGACTTGGGTACAGGAGCAAGGATGTCTTACTGCAGCTGTACAAGGCCTTGGTGAGACCATACCTGGACAATCGTGTGCAGTTTTGGACTTCTTACCTAAGAAAGGATATATTTCCCACAGAGGGAGTGCAGCGAAGGTTCACCAGATTGATTCCTGGGATGGCAGGATTGTCTTATGAGGAGAGATTGGGCCGACCAGGCCTGTACTCACTAGAGTTTCGAAGAATGAGAAGAGATCTCATGGAAACATATATAATTCTGACAGGCATGGACAGACAGGATGCAGGGGTGATATTTCCTCTGGCTGGGGGGCCTAGACCAAAGGGTCACAATCTCAGGATAGCGGGTGGGCCATTTAGGACTGAGATGAGGAGAAACTTCTTCAGTCAGAGGGTGGTGAGCCTATGGAATTCTCTACCACAGAAGCTGATTTCTGGATTTCTGGACTCTAAAAGTGTCAAAGGGTATAGGGAGAGTGGGGGAGTACAGTGTTGAGATAGAGGATCAGCCATGATTGTACTGAATGGCAAAGCAAGCTTGAAGGGCTGAATGTCCTACTCCTATTTTTTATGTATCAATGTATCTATATGTGGACTGCAGTGGTTCCAGAAGGCTGCTCAGCACCACTTTCTCAAGGGTAATTAGGAATGGGCAATAAATGTTGGCCTAGGCAGCGACACCCACATCCTGTAAATAAGTAAGAAAAAACATGATTCTCAAGAGTCTTTCCCATTAACTTTAATCTTGTCCTTTTGTCTACTAATCTATTATCCCTCTCTGTCTTGGTGCTTTTTATGTGTTTTTTTGAGGTATTGAAATATTGTGATAAAGTTGTGTTGCATAGTAGATAATGAAAATATATTGTAGTGAGAAGCAGCAATCAGCAGACTTTAGACTTGCTGATCAAGAAAACACCAATACAACTGTGTACCATTAAATCTTTGTCCTCTGGCACAGAGACACCTGAGGGCTCCAGCACTTCTCACTGACAGTAATGAACTATGTTGTTCAATCAGTCCACTTTCTTGCTCAGGAGTCATTTGATCTTTCTACCCTGTGATACTACTGATAAAATAGAATCCAAGTACACCCTTGTACGAAATAATTATATTGAATAGTGCCATGAACCCAGGCAGAAAAAAAGTCTTCCTCTACCTCTACAGAATGGAAAAGATCTTGCGCAGTTTACCTGGGTTGCAAGTCTTGAATCTTTCCCCTAAATATGAATTTACTGTCACCATGTCCATATGATGCAATGTGTAGAGCTTGTTAATGAGGCTGAGGCAGTCACTGAAATCAGTGTTATCATCTGCACAGTGTTATAAATAACTAATGAGATACTTTCCTGTCAAATTAATAATATTACGCTGCTGTTAAAGTAAAATTTGTACTCTCTGGTTCGTTTAATTGTTGCTGTGGGTTATGGGGTGAGCACAATCAAGCACTGCATTATATATTAATATAATATATTAATATATTGCTGCTTTTAATATTAATGACCCATGCTGCATATATGCTGGACAATATTTGTAACCAGATGCCAATAATGCGCATTATCATTTTACTGGGGCCTTTCTGTGATTGTTTGGTGAATTGATTGGCGAATCTTGAAGGGGGAAAAAATATCATGCATGATTGAGGGGGAGGGTTAAAGTGGGGGTGGGGAGGATTAAGGGGCCCAGAAACAGGAGAAGCACTGGGGCTAATGATTTCTCTCCCTGGCTCTGCCTACAATTGATGATAAAACTGGAATTGTTCAACTTCATGGCTGCAATACTCTTTATATCCACAATGTGGCAGTGTAGCCACACTGTTCAACAAAGCCATGGCATTGTTGAGCTCCCAACTATGTGAAACTGGTTCTGTAAAGAAGTTCAGGCGGCACATGCCTCTAACATGTCTTTTAATGAGTAGCATACCCGAACTTCCTCTGACACACCACATTTCCGTTTGCAATAAACATTGATGTTTACTATTCTTTATTATTCCACTCTCCATAAACTTGGAGTCACCCAATCCTGCGTTTTAACTCATACCAAATCCTGTTCACCTATCATCCCTGTGCTCCCTGACCTACATGATTTAAAAATTTTTGTCCTTGTTTCCAAACTCTTTCATGGCCTCGCCCCTCCCTATCTCTGAAATCTCCTCCAGCCCTGCAACCCTCTGCACTCCTCTAGTTCTGACCTCTGAGAACCTCTGACTTTAATTGTTCCGCCATTGGTGACAGTACCTGCAGTAGCCTCGGTCCCAGTCTGTGGAATTCCCTTCTTACACCGCTCCGCCCCTCTGCCTCACTTTGCCCCTTTAAGCCACTCATTAAAACCTACCACTCTGACCATGATTTGGGTCCAGTGTCATAAAACCATAGAACCATGGAACACTACAGCACAGAAAACAGGCCATTCAGCCCTTCTAGTCTGTGCTGAAATATTATTCCGCTAGTCCCATTGACCTGCACCCTGTCCATAACCCTCCAGACCTCTCCCATCCATGTATCCATCCAATTTGTTCTTAAAACTTAAGAGTGAGCCCGCATTTACCACATCAGATGGTAGCTCGTTCCACACTCTCACCACTCGCTGAGTGAAGAAGTTCCCCCTGATGTTCCCCCTTTCACCCTAAAGCCATGTCCTCTTGTGTTTATCTCTCCTAATCTAAGTGGAAAGAGCCTACTCGCATTTACTCTGTCTATACCCCTCATAATTTTGTAAACTTCTATCATATCTCCCCTCGTTCTTCTATGCTCCAAGGAATAAAGTCCTAACCTGTTTAATGTTTCCCTGTAACTCAACTCCTTAAGACCCAGCAACATCCTGGTATATCCTTATGTGGCTCTGTGACATAATTGTTAATGTTCCTGTGAAGTGCCTTGGGGTGTTTTACTATGTAAAAGGTGCTATATAAATACAATGTGTTGTTGTTGGCGATACACTTTCCAGGATGCATTTATTAACCATTTATAAATTACTGGCTGATTGTGAAAAGAATTAGGTGAATTTGTTTTAATATGATTAATGTTTGTACAAAAATGGGAGAGTGTCTCAGCTTTCAGTTCAGAGAAGCTTTCTCAGGCTGAGGAGTTGAAGTTGGTCCAAGTCGCTTTCACGATTGATTCTTGATAGATTATCTATTCAACCGGTTTATAAGTTACTCACAATGTATTTATTTAATCAGTAGGTAGGATGAGTGAGTTAAAGGGAGCAGCTTTGTGTTTTCTGTGTGTGTGTATGAAGTGGGGATAAGCAAGATCTGTGGTTGTGTTATAAAAAAAGAGAGAAGGTTGATAAAACTCCGCAGGCCTGGCAGCCTCTGTGGTGACAGAAACAGGGTTAATGTTTTGAGCCCAACCTGTCTCTCCTTTGGAGCCTTGTGGTTGGGTTCTTTGACTGATCAAGATGAATTTCTGCTACTGGATTCATCCACTTCTTTAAGGCTAAACCTGGTCAAAACTGGCACAAAACCCTCGTTTGTGCAGACATAACAGGAGGCCTAAATTTTCAGATTAAACATGCTGATTAAACGCAGAAATAATGTGAACGTTAAGAAGTAAGAAGGGTAAAAACTGTATTCAGTCTGCATTGCAAGAGCTAGGATTCAGATAAGGGCTGCTATCCTCGAGATTAGATCTTGCTGGTGTTTAGATCGCTAATGTTTGAAAACTGTTTTGCATTTATTCTCATGAAGGTCATATAACTATTTGAGCCATCTATGCTTCTGTCCTATCTTGAGTGGGGTGGTATTTTAAACAAGGTAGTAGCATTGATGGAAAACCAGCTCCTGTTTAAACTCTCTCTGTTTAAAAGTGAAGAAAACCATCACCATTACCAGCAAGTGAAAACTAAACACAACGCATAGAGCATTAAATGGAATAGTTCAGGTAATCCTGGATTATTACTTCAAGCAAAGTGGAGCCAGAGGACATGATTAGAAATGAATGATGGATCAATTTAAAACAGATCAGGAAAATCTTCTCTAATCAAAAATGAATGAAGGTCTGGAATAATATATCAGAGACAAAAACATTGGGAATTTTAAAAATCTGGTTGTCTGGCGAGGCTTTCTGATAGCACTTTTGCCTCTGAGATAAGTAGGTTCAAGGCCTAGTCCAGGGATTTGAGTACAACATCTAGGCTGACACTCTAGTGCTGCACCTATTGGAGATGCTGTCGTTTGGATGAGACATTGGCCCAGATTCCCCCATTCTCCGGGTTGCCAGAGGCCCAATTGTAACCGCTCCCCCCCCCCCCCCCAACAAGATGTGTATCCAGATGTCACGCAAGCCCTGACGCGCTGGGTTCTGTGGGAAATTCCCGGGAAGTTGGAACTTCGGAAGGGCAATTCCCCTGCTCCCAGGGAGCCTGTGAGAAAGCCTCTGACTTTGAGTTAGTTAGAGTTGGAGATAGTTCTGATGTACTTACCTGAATAGTTACCCAGGAAATGTTAGCCAGAAAATCCTTGGTCTAACTCCTCAATAATTATCCGACTGACACTCTAATGGCTCACATTGACACACCCTTAACCACACCTCTGACCACCCCCCTATTCCCTGATCTAACTCGACTACCACCCCCCAACCCCCCACCCCACCGCCGATCCCCCACCTAACCTGCCTGACCAGCCGAGTACTCCCCGACCTGACCCACCTGATCCCTGACTACCCTCTCCGCCAGGCTTAATTGCTCCCCACCACCCAACTACACACCCCCTACCCGAACCGCCTGGACTCTGACCTGATTACCCCTCCTGACCCGACCCACCTGCCACCCTGCCCACCTGCCATGCCTACCCATTCACTATTCACCCGCTCGACCCTTCGCTTGTTCACTAGCATTCACACTGGACATTCAAACTTGCCGAATGGCAGCTGGTGCTATAAAACGTTGGGGGGGGTGGTTGTTTTGGGGGAGGGGTGTTGTTTTGGGGGAGGGGGGGTGTTGGGCTGGAGGGGGGGTTGTTGGGGGGGAGGGGTGGTGTTGGTGGGGGAGAGGGGGTGTTGGGGGGGAGTTGAGGAGGGGGGAGGGGTGTGTTTGGGGGGAGGGGGGTGTTGGGGGGGAAGGGGATGTTGGGGGGGAGAGGGGGTGTTGGGGGGGTAGGGGGGTGTTGGGGAGGGGGGAGGGGGGGTGTTTGGGGGGGGAGGGGGGTGTTGGGTGGGGGGGTGTTGAGGGGGGAGGGGGAATGTTGGGGGGGGATTTGGGGGGGAGGGGGGGGTGTTGGGGGAGAGGGCCTTTCTTTACTTCCTCGCAATGCTCTGGCGCTGTGACAGAGTTTCCCGAAGGACACTGCGCTCCGCTTTTCTGGAGCAGCCAGGCTCGGAAGACCCTGTGAGAAATGTGGCGCAGCTTCGAGACGTGGGACACTTTGAGTGGGGCGGCTATCCGACCAGGATTGCCTCTCCGTGGTCCATCTGGGCCAATAAGCTGAGGCCCTGTCGGCCCTCTCAGATTGACATCAATGCCTTGGAGAAGGGTACCTGGTAGCAGAGAGGGTTATGTTACTGGATAGTAATCTTGAGGCCTTAACGATCTAATGACATGAGCTCAAATCCTGTCATAGCAGCAATAGAATTTAAATTCAATTAATTAAATAAATTGGATTAAAAAGCCACTCTAAGTAATGGTGACCATGAAACAACCAGATTGCTGTAAACACCCAGCCGGTTCACTAGTATTCTTTAGGTGGCGAGATCTGCACCTTTACCCTGTCTTATCTTCTGAAATGGCCTCTCAGTTGTGTCCGAGACCGTCTCAGGACAATTAGCGATGGACAATAAATGTTGGCCTCGTCAGCGATGCACACATCCTGTGAGTGAATAAAAAATGTGCAGATGAGTTCTTTCTGGTTTCCTGGCCAATCTTTATCCCTCAACAAACACCGTTAAAATAAATAGTGTTGTGGGAGCTGCACTCATCCAGGCAAGTGGGGAGTATTCCATCACACTCCTGACTTGTGCCTTGTAAATGGTGGACAGGCTTTTGGGAGTCAGGAGGTGAGTTACTCATCGCACGATTCTTAGCCTCTGACCTGCTGTTGTAGCCACAGTGTTTATATGACTAGTCCAGTTCAGTTTCTGGTCAATGGTAACCCCCAGGATGTTGATAGTGGGGCATTCAGTGATGGTAATGCCATTGAATATCAAGGGGCGATGGTTGGATTCTCTCTGGTTGGAGATGGTCATTGCCTGACACTTGTGCGGTGTGAATGTTGCTTGCCACTTGTCAGCCCAAGCCTGGATATTGTCCTGGTCTTGCTGCATTTGGACATGGACTGCTTTAGTATCTGAGGAGTCGCAAATGGTGCTGAACATTGTGCAATCATCAGCGAACATCCCCACTTCTGACCTTATGATGGAAGAAAAGTTAAATTTTAACACTTAGTATTCTTGTTAGTAACCTAATAATTTTGCAAAGGAGAGTAAAGAGATGCGATTCTGTTGGCTAAATGGCCCTGGCACTTCTTACCTCCAAACAGAAATTCTAGATGCTCCTTGCACTCTGACTGACCACATGTGCAAGAAGTGCCAGCAGCTACAGCTACTGGGGCTCCGAGTTTCGGAGTTTGAGCGGCAGCTGGAGGCACTGAGGTGCATCCGCGAGGCTGAGAGTTTGGTGGATAGCACGTTTTTAGGCATGGTCCCTCCACAGCTTATGGAAGTACAGACAGAGAGGGAATGGGTGACCATCAGTTAGAAGAAAGGTGTCAGGCAGGTAGTCAGGAAACCACCAGGGTGCAACTCGCTCGAGAACCATTTTTCTGTGTTGGAAAACGGTGAGAGTAATGGTTCCTCTGGGGAGTGCAGCCACGCTCATGGCACTATGAGTGGCTCAGCTGCACACGGGGAGAGGGAAAAGAGGAGAAGAGCAATAGGGGTAGGAGACTCGATAGTAAGGGGAACAGACAGATGTTTCTGTGGCCACTGATGAGGCTCCAGGATGGTATGCTGCCTCCCTGGTGCCAGGGTCAAGGATGTCACTGAACGGCTGCAGGGCATTCTAAAGGGGGAGGGCAAACAGACAAAGATCGTGGTACATATTGGTACCAACGACATAGGTAGAAAGAGGGATGAGATACTGCAAGTAGAATTTAGCGAGTTAGGAAACATTAAAAAACTGGACCTCAAAGGTAGTAATCTCTGGATTACTTCCAGTGCCACACGCTAGTGAGTATAGAAATAGAAGGTTAGTCCAGATGAATGCGTGGCTGGAGAGATGGTGCAGGAGGGAGGGCTTTAGATTTCTGGGGCATTGGGACCATTTCTGGGGGTGGTGGGACCTGTACAAGGCCGATGGGTTTCACCTGAACCAGAATGGGGCCAACAGCCTTGCGGGGGAGGTTTGCTAGTGCTGTTGGGGAGGGTTTAAACTAACTTGGCCGGGGGATGGGATCCTGAGAGGAGGTTCAGCAGGGGGAGATGCACAGCAAAAATTAGAAGAGAGAGCACATGAGTCTGGAAGGCATAGAAATTATAGGCCAGTTAAGGTGCACTTTGACTTTCTGTTTGGGTGTTGGAGGTGGGGATTCATTTAGCTCCCTTTCATTGATGTTGGCCCCTTGGTTTGTGCAAATTATCCCAACTCCACCCCACCCACCCACTTGCCCACAATTTGGGATTGGGGTTTCATCATTATCCGTGAGTGGCTGGGAGTTCTGCTCCCCTGCACTCCTGACAGCAGAACACAAATCTTAAATTTTCTGTCCTAAGCGTTTCTCTGGATAGCTGGAAGAAGGCCTCTCTCATCTCTATGTATAATTTTATGATCCTGTTAATAACACTTGTGATCTTCGCAACTGGGCAAGCTGAGGGCAGTTTGAGATTGACTATTTTCTCTTTATTTTTTAACAAAAAATAAATGTAGATCATATCATCATGAAGATGTACCTGGACAACAAAGGCCAGATTGAGGTGGAACTTACACAGAAGACGGCTTCCCCTCCAAGGAGTTTGAATGGGCACCTCAAACCGTCAGCTGAGACCAGAGGTTTCGGGGATCTGGATCTCCTGGAAGGCTTTTGTGGGGTGGCCCCGAGTCAGGATGTGGAGCAGGGCTGCTATCAGAATGGAGCTATAGCACATGAGCGGTATGTCCTGCATTGTGAGGAATTCAGCCCAGTCATTAAACAGGAGTGGTGAGTCTGATGGCGTTATTAACATGGTTAAGCTGATGTATAGGAATAGTTAGTATAATCACTTCTGCTGGGATGACACACGATGCCTTATCTGAATGTTGGACAACTGGTTGAAAGGGGAATCTTTTTATTCCCTCCCCTCATTTTTATGCCATTAAAATTAATTATATTAGGGCTACAGAGTTTGATGGGAAGTAACAAACTGTGATAAATCCCACAAATTTCCAAACTTACATCTCAATAAGGTCTTGTTGCCTGAGCGCCCTGGTTTCTGAACAAATCTGAGTGACAGCCAGTCACTTGCCCTGATTATAAATATGGGCTTGTGCACTCAACCAGATGGTTCCTGGCTTGAACCAAAAATTCCTTCGAAGTTAATTCCCGGAGAAAGAGATCGGTATAAATGGGACTCCGTCTACCCAATGGCTGCATACATGACAGCATTGTTGGGAAGTCAACAGGAATCCTCTATGAATGTCTTACCCTTGACCACAGAAGATGCACACTTGCCCTCAGACTTCAGCTGCACTGACATCCCTACTCCAATTGCTGACTTTTGATTAAAGGACGGACTTGGTAAACATTGACTATTGATATTGGTGCAACCTAGTTTATTTATTTTGAAACAATCAGTGCTAGTGGCATAGTTTGGCTAATTGAAACGGATGAGGCACTGAATCCGCTAATGCGAGTCAAGTGAATTTACACATTCAAATACCTGTGCTCAAACTTGGACTTAACCATCTCTGCACCCATTACCAATACCTCATCTACATCCAAACTCTCTCAGACATGTGCTCACACACACCATGTATCATGGTGGCATAGAGGTCATGTTATTAGGTTAGTAATCCAGAGGCTAGTAATAATGCTAGTATCAGTAATGGTGACCATGAATCTACCATCCAGTCCCCTAATGTCCTTTGGGGAAGGAATCTGAATTCCTTACCTGTCCTGGCCTACACGTGGCTTCAGATGCACAGCTTTGTGATTGACTTCTGAAATGGCCTAGCAAGCCATTCAGTTGTATTCAAGAAGGTGGCTCATCATTATCTTCTCAAGAAAGATTAGTGATAGATAGTAAATGCTTGGCCTGGCCAACAATGTCAACATCCCATGAATGAATTAAAAGAAAACAGACAAGATCTCCCATAACTAAAATTGTTGGAGAACCCTGGATGTATCTCTGCTGATTTCAGTAGCTCCTCTATTGCAGCCTCCTCGGAATGTCATCAACATGGAATGCTTTTATTTTGAAACTTAACCACATCTGGACAGATTGATCTGGATTCTCATGGAGTCGTAATGACTCCGGGACTATTTAAAAATGGCACGTGGGACCCAATTCTTGATTCCCGCCCCCATTCCCAGCACCCCTGATTTTCGCCAACATAGAAACTAGGAGCAGGAGTAGGCCATTCGGCCCTTCGAGCCTGCTCCTCCATTCATTATGATCATGGCTGATCATCCAACTCAATAGCCTGCTGCTGCTTTCTCCTCATACCTTTTGATCCCTTTCACCCCAAGAGCTGTATCTAACTCCTTCTTGAAAGCATCCAATGTTTTGGTCTCAACTACTTTCTGTGGCAACGAATTCCACAGGCTCACCACTCCCTGGGCGAAGAAATTTCTCCTCATCTCAGTCCTAAAGGGTCTACCCCATATCCTCAGACTGTGACCCCTGGTTCTGGACACCTCCCCCATCGGGAAGATCTTCCTGCATCTACCCTGTTTAGCCTTGTTAGAATTTTATAGGTTTCTATGAGATCCCCCCTCATTCTTCAGAAGCCCAACGCAGAATAATGTTGTGGGATCCCACACTGTGCCTTCCTGACCTGGCCAGCTCTATTGCAGGAGTAGGCATCTCCTAGCCCCCACAATGTTTGTGGAGTAGGACCAGCTTCTCCATGACTTGTGGTTCATGACCCCTTAGAGGGCACTCCCCCAGTACTGTGCTGGATTGACAGCCTAGATTTTTGTGCTCAAGTCCTGGAGTGGGACTTGAACCCACAACCTCCTGGCTTAGAGGTGAGCCCTACCAACTGAGCTGTGGCTGACATATATTTCTCCGAGACAGACATCACTGACACAAAAGATATTGTTATAAATGCTGTTTCATAGCTGGAAATCGATCAACTGAATCAGGCAGCACAAGACATTCTGTGATTCACAACTGTTTTATTGTTAAACTATAACTCAACACAAATACTCTTCCATTCTGAATCCTCTACTTCTCCAGAAGCAGCCTTCCTACTGGGGAAAACCTAGCTCTTATGTACAGCCTTCCATGAGCATCGCCTGCTCTCAGTTCACGCTGGTTTTCTCTTAATGGGACCTGCATTTCTAACATTGTCAAATATCAGACTTAATGAGATGAACATGTTTTAAAATTTCTGTTTTAACTTAAAGTAAAATAGAATGTCCTGTAGAGGGGGATGGTGATCGTACTAAACCCTGCCTGGAGACAAGCCCATGTGATCTGTAACTGAAACCTATCGAAAATTAAGTGACAGTTTTCACACCTTAGCACAAAAGATGGGCAGCTGGTTTTTTGGGCACAGACACACAGCGACAGAGCCATGGACAGGGAGACAGAAACAGCTGTTGCTAATGTTGTAATATGCCTTTAAGGGATAACAACATGCCATTGATAGAAGGGCAGTATGTCATGTCATCCGCCTCAGTTTCACTTTGGCTTGTGAGCAGAGCACAGCAGGCTCAGCTTTGCTGCTGATGTCTTCAGGTTTTCCATCCATGTATATATGTTCTCATGTGCCTAGTTTAAATAAATGATCCTACAACGTATTAATCTCATCCCTTATGAGTGATTGGTGCCTTTATATCATTATAAAAACTCAACAGCTATGAAAATCAGGGGAAAAAATCATGTTCTTTGAGTTAGCCGCAAGCAGGATCTGGTGAGAAATGGCTCTTTGTTCGAAGAGAGGAGACTTGTGGAAATTTAAGGACCAAGGAGTCACGGCATGGGCTTTGCTGCTGGAAGTTGATTCGTGCGGACTCCAGAAGACTGAGTGGAATGATTTTCAAAGGAAACTGTTAGACTTACCCTGCTGTGGCTGGGGCCAGGAAGCCTGCTGAAAAGTCAAGAGGAGTTTGGAAGCTAATCTTCCAAGTTACATATTTGATGGGAGAACAGTGTAAAGTAAAAACATGTCATAAACAATATTGTGGTTGTGTGAAATAAAAGCAAAAGCTATGGATGCTGGGAGATCTGAAATAAAAACAGAAAGCACAGGAAAAACTCAACAGATCTGGCAGCATCTGTGGAGAGAGAAACAGAGTTAACATTTCAAGTCCAATATGAATCCTCTTCAGAGTATAGAATTTCTGATGTAATGCCTCTGCTACTAACTGGTATGCACATAATATAGCCCTTTTTGCTGCTTTGTCGCTTGTTGCACTTTTCTCAGGCAAGAGGGAGTAAACCTCTTGAGCTTTTCCTGTCAGCTTCCTATGTAACAGCAGGAATCAGTATTGCGCTGGTCACTTTAACTGCTGTGCTAACCTTTCGAAAGAGATAAAGAAGGCACCCACATCTTCTTCATCAAACCTAGGGATTAAATGGACATATTTGAATACCTCAGCCCCTTAATCTGAGCTAGAGGTGGTTCCCCTGCCAGGGGTGTCTTCAATGGGCACAGTGGGATCCTCCCTTCTGGGCTCGAGCTGTTTTAATTTAAACTCCCTTTCTGTTTTTTATCTTTCCTGGAATTCTCTCTCTTCCTTTTGTTCCTGCCTCTCTCTCTCTCCTTTTCCTCAAGTTCTAGGTCCAATATCCACTGCTGCAACCTTAAGTTCTCTGCTGCTTAATTTATCTGTCCCAGCGTCCTCAATTTACACCTCTAGATGTTTTGTCAACTGTTTGAAAATTTCTGTTTTCCTGGTTTTGGGCAGAACTCCACCTCTAAGTGCCTAATTTTGTTATCTTTTAATTCTTTCTCGGACATGCCCTTAATTCCTCGCCAGTTATCTTATCCTGTTCTCTGAAATCATTGACCATCGAATGTGTACAGTTTAGCACTTTAGTATTACAGACCCAAGAAAACCTTTTGCAATTTTTAAATTGCTTTTGAAGGAACAGTTTACCTCCCCCACTCCAAATCTTTCATCACTCTGCGGGAACAATTCTGATGAGCTCCCCAATATCATAATGACCAGGTGAGAAGGGGTGACTGGCTCCCCCCTATTCAATCTCCTTGGTTGGTCACAACAGAGGTTTATGCCATCCAAATCAGCATGTATTTAACTATTTAGGCTGTGAGCAATAAGGAGCCAATCAAACAAGGTTTTCTTGAGTCAACAGGAGAGAAAATTGATTAACCACTAAACCTGAGAAAAACAATAAAAAACGTTCAAGCATTTGGCACTCGCACAATCATTTGTACACACGCACATGTGTACACACCAGAAATAAGGGGTGTCAGAGTCCAAATAAAAAAAGGTAAAAGAATATACAGTTAAGTGTACTTTGATTATCTTTGAGGGTAAATTTTAAACGCTGTGGTTGATGTAGAAGATGTTGCAATTATTATGAGTTTGCTGGTAAGTTTCTGGTAGAGTTGGCTCCTTGAACCAGGTGACACTCTTTTTCCAAAAGACAGTGAGGGAGAGAGAGCAGCCCTCAGCTTGTTTCCTCTGCTGAAGACTTTCTTGATGCTGCCTGTGTCACTTGCAATCTCTTTCTAGTGGCTGGGCAGCCTTGCCTTGAAATACTTCACCCATTGTGTATTTCCAAGGGGTTTTGGGTGTGTCTGCTTGTGTCAGCCATCGTTTCAATATCCATTACTTTGCATTTTTAATGTCTCTTCTTTAGACAGTTACACATTTCAATGGGTGTCTGGGCTATAGGAAACGTCTTTCTCTCCACATTTCCTTGAAGGTCATTTGGTTTCTCACCTTCACCTTAGAATGTGGTCTTGCATTTTTAAGCAGTTCCTTTGTCACAGTTCAAATCGCAAAATTTCCAGTCAGTTGAAAGTTGAAAAATCATATTTTCAAAAATAAAGGGGTGCAGTCTCTTAACAGGAAGTACCTTATCAGGAAGGGTTGTCTTATGAGGAAAGTTTGGATGGGTTAGGCTGTATCCACTGGAGTTTGGAAGAGTAAGAGGTGACCTGGTCAAACTTTTAAGATCCTGAGGGGTCTTGACAAGAGTGGATGTTTCTGCTTGTGGGGGAATATAGAACTAGGGGTAATGGTTTAAAAATAATTGGCCACCTATTTAAGGCAATGATGAGGAGAATTTTTTTCTCTCAGATGGTTATGAGTCTTTGGAACTGTCTTCCTCAAAAGGCAGTGGAAGCAGAGTTTTTGATCATTTTTAAGGCAGAGCTAAATAGATTCTTGATTAACAAGAGGGTGAAAGGTTATGGGGGGTAGGCAAGAAGTTACAGTAGGATCAACCATGATCTTATTGAATAGCGGAGCAGGCTTGAAGGACTGAATGGTCTACCCCTGCTCCATATTCATATGTTTGTATGTACCTTTTTTAAAAAAAATTGCATTAGTTGCCTGTTGAGTAATGTTTGGTTGAGGCTGATTTTAGTTTATTTGTTACAGTAAAAGCCTTAAAATGTGAAATCTTGTCCTGCAATTCTTTATGTTGGTTGCTGGGAAATTTATCTCTTGTTTAAAAGTTATTGGTCTCCATGGGGATTGAAGCAACATGTTAAATAACACTAGCCTATTAAACAATGTTGATGCTAACACAGCCAGTACCATCACCATTAAGAAAATATATGTTGAGAATTACAATAAGTACTCATATTATTACTTGTTGGAGATTAGATAAGCATAGGTGCAAATCATGTGCATCAAAATAGCTCATTTTTAGTTAGGCTTTGCTTAATAACAAGATCCAAGATTATGGTGTAGATTAACAAAACTAAGTGTACAGTTACAATTTGTAAATCCTTGTGTCATTGGAACAGGAAAACAGGAGCATCAGCTGCTTGAGCCTTTTCTGCTATTCTATTTGATCATCTGTGCCTCAACTTTATTTACCCGCCTTTGGCTTTATACCCTTTGGGATCTGTTGATCTCAGTCCTGAACATTTCAATTGACCTGGCATCAACAGCCTTTTGGGGAGAGGGCTCTCGATACCAACTCTGACATGTTTCAGCTATTCCTCTGAAATATGAACATAACTCAGGTGAGCTTTTCCTTTTGGCGAGGTTTTCTGTTGTAGTATTGTCGTTCTTTAGGATGCCCAGCTCTTTCCTGGGGATGCTTTCTGTGATTGCCGCCTTCTCATCCTAGTTCACCTAACCTCACACTTACATTATCTCTGAGCATTGTGACTTACTGTATCCTCCCTGGGCCCAGAAGGAGGTATTAATGGATAGCTGACATGCTTTAAAAGTTTTTACTTCTGGTTGATTCAGCTCTTAGAATTTTTAATCTTCAACTTTCATTCTTACCAATTTGGCTCCTTTTTTTACAGAGCTGCTTGAAAGGTTATTTGCAATTTATTCTTAATTTTGCCTTTTAGAAAGTAAGTAAGAAAGTAAGACTTTCTTAGAAATTGTAAATCTCCTTGGAAGCACTCTCTTTTTCTCTCTCTCTTCCTCTTTCTCCCTCTCTCTCCCTTTCCCACTCTCTCATCTCTCTCATTTTTCTGTCTCTCTCCTCCTCTCTCATTTCCCCCTCTCTCCTTCTTCCCCCACACTCTGTTCTCTTTTTCTCTCTCTCTTCTCCCTCTCTCCACCTCTCTCCCTCCCCATCCACTCTCTCTTCTCTCTCTCACTCCTCTCTCTTTTCCCTTTCTCTCACCCCCTCCTCCCTTTCCCTCTTCCTCTACCCTCACTCTCTCTCACACACACGCTTCTCCCCCTCTCTCACTCTCTCCCTATCTCCATCTCTCTCTATCGATCCCCTTTTCTCCCTCTCTGTATTTCTTTACAACTTCCTCTCCCCTCTCTTTCATCCTCTTCACTCTCTCCTCCACTCTCTTTTTCAGTCCAATCCCTGTCCCTCTCTCCCTCACCTCCTCTCCATCTTCCTTCCTCTCTCTCCTTTCTCTTTCTCTCCTCTCTCCCTTCTCCTGTATCTCTTTCTTTCTCCCTTCTCCTGTCTCTCTCTCTCCCTCCTGTCTCTCTCTCCCTCTCCCCCTCCTGTCTCTCACTCTCCCTCCCTCCCTCTTTCTATCTCTCTCTCTCTCCCTCCCTCCTGTGTCTCTCTCCTTCCTCCTCTCTCTGTCTCCCTCCTGTCTCTCTCTCCCCCTCCTATCTCTCTCTCTCTCGCTCTCCCCCTCTTTCCTTACTAGGTTAGGCGTGGAGAAAAGCATAGTTTTATTCTCCTAAATTAATCCTGTGGGCCCTAAACATTAGTGACCAGGTAGGATCTTTCAAATGTGTAATTCAACTGGACAGATCTTAAACCTGTCGTCTATGGCCGTCTAGCTCTTTTATAAATTTTAGTTACACTCACCCATTAACTCTCTGCCTTTTGCTTTTGTGATATTCCTGGACTAGTCCACTACATATGCCTCATTATCGAGTGTAAATTTTATGAATTGCAGCAGGCCAAGGATGGACATGAGGGCATGAGAGCAGGGTGGTGTGTTGAAATGGCAAGTGACAGGGAGGTCTGGGTCATGCTTGCGCATAGACCGAAGGTGTTCCACGCAAACTGGGGGATCAGCACCTCATCTTCCGACTAGGCACTTTACAGCCTTTCGAACTTAATATTGAGTTCAACAATTTCAGATCATGAACTCTCTCCTCCATTCCCACCCCCTTTCCGAACCCCCTTTTCCAATAATTTATAATTTTTTAACAAATATATTTTTCTTTTCCCACCTATTTTTAAATTTATTTCGATCTATTGTTTCATCTCCACCTTTTAGCCCATTTTGATCCCTTCCCCCCACCCCACCCCCACGAGGGCCATCTGCCACTAGCTTGTCCTGCTTGCTACTCTTACTGTCCCTACCATCAACACCCCTTTGTCCTTTTGTCTGTGACATCTTTGGCAGTCTCTTCTTGGCCTCCACTTATCACTAGGCCTCTATCCAGCTCTACCTGTCCCACCCCCTTCTACCAGCTTATATTTCATCTAATTTCTATATTTCCTGGTTCTGATGAAGGGTCATATGGACTTGAAACGTCAACTGTATCCCTCTCCGCAGATGCTGTCAGACCTGCTGAGTTCTTCCAGGTATTTTTGTTTTTGTTAATGTGTTCCATTGCTTCTCGGAACATTCCAGACTCCTTGATTGCTCTCCATTGGGGAGACAGTGGCGAAGTGATAATGTTGTTGGACTGGTAATCCAAAGGCTCAGGCTAATGGTCTGAGGACATGGGTTTAAATCCCACCATGGCAGCTGGCGGAATTTGAATTCAGTTAATAAATCTGAATTATAAAGCTAGTCTCAGAAATGGTGAGCATGAATGTTCTTTACGGAACAAAATCTACTGTCTTTACTTGGACTGGCCTCCATGTGACTCCAGACCCACAGCAATGTGGTTGACTCTTAAATGTCCTCTGAAATGGCCTAGCAAGCCACTAAGTTCTCAAGGGCAATTAGGGATGGGCAATAAATGCTGGCCTAGTCAGCGATGCCTACATCCCATGAATGAATAAAGAAAACTATTATCGATTGTTGTAAAAACTCATCTGGTTCGCAACCGTCCTTTAGGGAAGGAAATCTACTGTCCTTACCTGGTCTGGCTTACATGTGACTCCAGACCCACAGCAATGTGGTTGACTCTTAACTGCTCGCTGAAATGGCTGAGCAAGCCAGTCAGGGTATCTAGGGATGGGTAAAACATGCTGGCCTTGCTAACGCACTTACATCCCATGATAGAATAAAGAAAAAACCCAATAAAGAATTTAAGAGAAACTTCTTTACCCAGACGGCGGGTAGAATTTGGAAATCACTACCACATTGAGTGAGGCTTTAAAGAGAAGTTAGGTGAGGGAGAAAGGAATGGAAGGATATGCAAATGGGGTGAGAGGAAGTAGGGTGAAACAATGTTCGTGTGGAGCATAAACACCAGCATGGAGCAGTTTGGTTGATGACCTGTATCTGTGCTGTAAATTCTATATAGTTCTTCTGTCATTGATTCCAATTTAGTCAAATGATCCTGCATGTTTTGAAATAACCAATCGAAATACGTATCTTCAGGAGCTGAAATCCGGTATATAAATAAAGGTACAAACCCCAAGACCCACTATATAGCCAGATGCCTGAGAATGGAATAAAAATATGACATTGAGAAATAGACTAACTGATCAAGGAAAGAGAGAGAATAACATATTACAGAAATTATATCCTTATAATTATATGATGGGTTGAATGTCCTCTTTCTGTGCTATGTCATTCTATGATTCTGTGATATGAGATAGTGAAGTTAGCCAGGTTTTGGTTTTATAAAAATCTAAGAGTAGGTGCAGGGAAGAGAAACATTTGACATGAAATAGGGTTCCAAGTATCTCAGAGGCAGTCTTATCAATGAAAGAGATGTGTGAGTCCTGTTTGAACTTTTCAACCTTATTTTCCTCCTTCCGAACATGTCTGGCCCTGAGATTTAGGCCTGGATTTTCGTTGCAAGTTTTTGATCCTTGTCCTTCTAGAAGGTAGACATCACGGGTTCGGAAGGTACTGTGAAAAGAGCCTTGGTGTGTTGCTGCAGTGCATCTTATAGACACTGCTGCCACTGTGCACCGGTGGTGGAGGGAGTGAATGTTTAAGGTGGTAGATGGGGCTCTGAGCAAGCGGGCTGCTTTGTACTGGATGGTGTCAAATGTTTTGAGGTTTGTTGTAGCCGGACACATTCAGGCAAGTGGAGAATATTCCATCACATTCCTGACTTGTGCCTTGTAGATGGTGGACAGACTTTGTGGAGTCAGGAGGTGAGTTACTTGCCACAGGATTCCCAGCCTCTGACCTGCTCTTGGAGCCACAGCATTTATATGGCTGGTCCAGTTCAGTTTCCGGTCAATGGTAACCCCCAGGATGTTGATAGTGGGGGATTTAGTGATAGTAATGCCATTAAATGCCAAGAGGAGATGATTACATTTTCTCTTGTTGGAGATGGTCATTGCCTGGCACTTGAGTGGTGTGAATGTAACTTGCTACTTAGCCCAAGCCTGAATATTGTCTAGGTCTTGCTGCAAATGGACAGCTTCACTATCTGAGGAGTCGTGAATGGTGCTCAATATTGTACAATTATCAGTGAACATCTGCAACTCTGTCCTTATGATGGAAGGAAGGTCATTGATGAAGCAGCAGAAGATGGTTGGGCCTAGGAGATTACCCTGAGTAACTCTTGCAGCGATGTCCAAGGATTGAGATGATTGGCCTCAAACAATAACAACCTTCTTTATTTGTGCTCAGTATGTCTTCAACTAGTGTTGAATTTTCCTTCTGATTCCCATTGACTTCAATTTTGCTAGGACTCCTTGATGCCACATATGGTCAGATGCTACCTTGATGCTAAGGACAATCACTCTCACCTCATCTCTTGAGTTCAGCTCTTTTGTCCATGTTAAGACCAAGGCTATAATGTGGTTGTTATGATCCCCGTGGAGGCTGACAACATTTAAAAAGAAATTCGATCTTCCAGTTAATAGCTAAATGGTTGATATGACAAAATTTCACATTTTAAAACATTTACTGTAACAAACAGACTAAAAGCACTCCAACTAAACACTAGTTTTGTAGGTAACGTGTACTTTAAAGTACAGAACAGAACTTTTAACACAATTGGAAGAACCCACTATCAAGTATAGTTTACACTGTTCTTTTAGGTAGACATTTAATTTTCTTGGAACCAGCCCAAAATGGTTCTTAGCTCCTGAAGTTTTACTTCTGATTTTTCTTTTTCTTCCCCAGCCTGGAAACTTTTAACCCCAGAGCTATCTTTCGTGGTGCAAGCTTTCCTGGAGACTTCTCCCTTAAGCTAAATCTAGACAAATCTTCCAGCCTCATTTTAACTCCTCACAAATTTGGTTGCTCTTATTCGAGCGCGAGCTCTCACCCTTATTCCTACACAGTGAACCATCGAGACTTTTGGTCTCTAGCTGCTCTCTCTCCCCTGGGCCTTGGCAGACACAATGTTAAAAACCTTATAATCTTAACAAGTGCAGGAGCTGAGTGGCCCTGGAGGAACTCACACTGAGCATCAATGACCAGGTCATTGCTGTGTAAGTGTTGCTTGATAGCAGTACTTATGACACCTTCATCACTTCGCTAATGATTGAGAGTAGACTGAAGTGGTGGTAATTGGCCAGATTGGATTTGTTTTGCTTTTTGTGACAGCATACATTTGGGCAAATTTCCATTGTCAGGTAGTTGCCTAGTTGCCAGTGAAGCACTATGTCGTAGTTTGTCTAGGGGAGCAGCTAGTTCTGGAGCACAAGTCTTCAGTACCACAGCTGGGATATTGTCAGGGCCCATAGCCCTTGCAATACCCAGTACCTTCAGCTGTTTCTTGAAGTCATGTGGAGTGAATCGAATTAGTTGAAGACATTTGTGATGCGGGGATCTCAGGAGAAGGCTGAGATGGATCATCCACTTGGCACTTCTGACTGAAAATGGTTGCAAATGCCTTGTCTTTTGCATTGATGTGCTAGGCTCACTATTCATTGTAGATGAGGATATTTGTGGAGCCTCCTCCTCCTGTTAGTTATTTAATTGTCCACCACCATTCATAACTGGACTTGGCAGGACTGCAGCGCTTAGCCTTGTCTATCGTATGTTGCTTTTGCTGTTTGTCATGCAAGTAGTCCTGTTTTGTAGCTTCACCAGTCTGACACCCCATTTTTAGATATGTCTGGTTCTGCTCTTGGCACGGTCTCCTGCATGCCTCATTGAACTAGGCTTGATCCTCCGTTTTGATGGTATTGGTAGAGTGGGGGATATGCCGGGCCATGTGATTACAGATTGTGGTTGAATACAACTCTGCTGCTGATGATGTCCCACAGCACATTGTGGATGCCCAATTTTGAGTTGCTAGGTCTGTTATCCCTTTTAGCATGTCGGTAGTGCCACATAACGTAATAGATGGTTTCCTCAGTTTGAAGATGGGACAAGTACTGTGCTGTGGTCACTCCTACCAATACTGTCATGGACAAGTGCATTTGCAGCAGGTAGATTGGTGAGGATGAGGTCGAGTAGGTTCATCCTTCAGGACTTGGCCAGTTCAGTCAGTCAGATTGGTGCTACTGAGTCACTCTTGGTGATAGACATTCAAGTCCCCAACCCAGAGGACATTCTGTGCCCTTGTTACTCTCAGTGCATCTTTCAAGTGGTGTTTGTCAGAGTACTGATTTATCAGTTGGGAGAGGGCAGTAAGTGGTAATTAGCAAGTTTCCTTGACTCTATTTGACCTGATGCCACAAGGTTTCATGGGGTCCAGAGTCAATAATGAGGACTCCCAGTGCAACCCCCTTCTAATGTGCAGCATTGTGTTGACATCTCTGGTGGCTGTGGTGGGATAGGACATACCCAGGGATGGTGATGGAGGAACTAGAGCATTGGCTGTGAGGCATGATTCAGTGAGTGTGGCTATGTCATGTTGTTGCTTGAATAGTCTGTGAGAAAGTTCTCCCAATTTTGGCACAGACCCCCAGATATTAGTAAGGAGGACTTTGCAGGGTCAACAGAGAAGGGTAGACCATTGTTGCTTCCGGTGCCTAGGTCGATGTTGGGTGGTTCATCCGGTTTTGTTCTTTTTTGACTTCTCAGCTTGGTAAAACTGAATGGCTTTCTAGGCAGTTTCAGAGGGCAGTTAAGAGTTAACCATGTTGTGTGTGTCTGGAGTCACATGTGGGCTAAACCAGGTAAGGACGACAGATTTCCTTCCCTAATGGTTGCATAAAAGGGCTGCATGACAAACTGAGATATGATGGTGATGTACTGGCTTCATCTGCGATGATCCGCTGGCATAGAAATTAAGGGTCATAATGAACTTGCTGCCCATTGGCAGAGCATCCTCACCTTGCTCTGCGGCTGCAGGTTTGGTTGGAGGAGGTGGCACTGTTCGGTGACCACCTGTTTGGTGAAGCGTAGCCGCCGCAGATGCTGCTCCTTGCTAAGGTTCTAGTTGGGTGAGCACCCTCCTTCTCCTCCCTCTATGCGCAACCTCCTCTCTCTATTGCCTCTGCTCCATCTCCATGTCATGCTGCAGCCCAAGAAAGAACTGCAATTATAGCTCCAATGACTGGGAATGCTCAGAGGCCTTTTAAAACCACCACCACTTCTCCCAAAGGTCCAGCATCACACCCCGTCCTGACTGAAATAACTTCTCTCGACTCCAGCAACAGCACAGTAGCTGGCACTTCCACTAACTCTGCAACAAACAGACGGTCAAAAGCTCCACACCTGGAAGTTGAACGGCGATGCCTTTCAAAAGAAATGGCGAGGGGTGTCCCTTGTGCTGCCGAGCCCATGTGTGTGATCGAGAGAGAGTGTTAGAAGGGCTGACATGGTCCAAAATGGCAGGTTGAGCGGCAAATCAGTGTTAGACACTGACTGACATGATGAGCTGCATGCCCGTGCTATCGCTCTTCAAAACATGGCGAGTAGCACGGACAGCAGTGGGAGTCAGCAGGAGTTGACCTCCTCGCAGCGGTGCCTTCGGAGCTGAACTTTGCAGTCTTCAATGCTTCTGCTGCTGACACTTTAAATTTTCACTGTTCAGAGTAGGACTTTTTTTTTTAAGCAGCCACAATGTCTTATTGGAATAGCCAAAAGTAGTAATCGCTTTCATTTTCCAGCAATCTAGTTTTTCTATTCTTATTGGGAGCAGCTCCAAGTTATTACAACAAGTGCACGGAACCTCCATTAGAATTCTCTGCACATAGTGTGCCAGGGAATTGAAGACAATTACAGATACTGCAATACAACTGTGAAGTATTTATTGTGTGAGTGCTGCCCTCAATGGCGCATTCAATCAGGGTGATTCACCATTAATAAAATAAAAGTACATGACTCGCACAGCAAATCCCGGCTTTATGCCGATCCATTTCAGGCAATGTGACTGCACATGAAGTAACACTTTTATGAACAGTTATTTTTGCATTTGACAAAATCCTACACCATACCCCCCGCCACCCCCCACAACCCCCACCCAACCCCCATCCCACCACCTCAACCCTTGATGCAGACAGCAGGGCTAAAAAGAGCAGGAACATAGCAATCTACAGGGTTGAGATGTACTATTCCAGTCCAACCAGCCAGAAACAGTGTAGGGGAGAAAGCGAGGTAAATCTCATAGGCTCATAGGCATTTGCAGCACAGAAGGAGGACATTCAGTCCATCATGTCCGTGCTGGTCAACAAAGATCTGACTACACTAATCCCATTTTCCAGCACTTGGCCTATAGCCCTGGAGGCTATGGCAACACAAGTGAATATCTAAATACTTCTTAAATGTTATGAGAGTTTCTGACTCAACCACCCTTTCAGGTAGTGAGTTCCTGACTCCCACCACCTTCTGGGTGAAAAAATTTCTCCTCAACTCCCCTCTTAGCCTTCTACCTCTTACCTTAAATCTATGCCCCCTGGTTATTGACCCCTCTAGTAATGGAAAAAGTGCCTTTCCACCCACCCTATCTCTGCCCCTCATAATCGTATCTACCACTATCAACCAAATCAAGAAGATGATGCCGACTTAAAGCTCCAATGGAGATTAGAGGAGGAAGGAACTACTGAGGGAGGTAAGGAGTTTCTCAGTTTAAAAGTTCTGAAAAAAGAGATTTATAATAAGTGGCAATGTCATGCTTTCTCGTTTGAGGATGTAGGAAGCAGATGAGCTGGTAGGTCTGGAGTTTAGAGGGACCAGAGAGCAAAGTCCCGGTGAGCTCTGAACACAGTTTTTGCCTTGTGTCAATGTTACTAGAAAGCTTGTGATGGAGAATGCATGATTGGAGGCTGGAGGTGAGTAACAACATGGATGATAATATCATTCATATAACGGCAAATCCAATGCAGGAGTCACAGCTTGTGTTTGGACTGCCTTGTGATGTGTGTAGAAAACTACAGGCCAGTTAGTTTAACATCTGTTATAGGGAAAATATTAAAAGCTATTATTAAAGACATTCTAGCAGGGCACTTAGATAAATTCAAGGTAACCAAGTCAACTTGGCTCTGTAACAGGGAAATCATTTCAACCAATTTATTGGAGTTCCTTGACGAAGTCACATGTGCTGTGGATAAAAGGATGTGTGTATTGTACTTGGATTTCCAAAAGGCATTTGATAAGGTGCCACATCAAAGGTTATGACAGAAAATAAAAGCTCATGGTGTAGGGGGTAACATATTGGCATAGACAGAAGATTGGCTAGCTAGCACGAAACAGAGTATGCATCAATCCGTCATTTTCCGGTTGGCAAGATGTAATAAGTGGTGCACCACAGTGATCTGTGCTGGGGCCTCAACCTTTTACAATTTATATAAATAACTGACTTGGATGAAAGGACAGAAGGTATGGTTGCTAATGGGGAGGGGATGGTGTAGTGGTATTGTTGCTGGGCTAGTAATCCTGAGATCTGGGGATCCGGGCTTGAAACCTGCCAAGGCAGATGGTGGAATTTGAAAATTCAATACAAATCTGGAATTATAGGTCTAATGATAGCCATGGAACCATTGTTGATTGTTGTAAAAACACATCTGGTTCACTAATGCCCTTTAGGGAAAGTAAGCTGCCATCGTTACCTGGTCTGGCCTGCATGTGCCTCCAGACCCACGGTGATGTGGCATCGGGTCAAACATGGGCAAACCTCCTGCTGATTACCATGTACCGTCCTCCCTCAGCTGGTGAATCATGTTGAATGCCACTTGGAGGAAGCACTGAGGGTGGCAAGAGTGCAGAATCTACTCTGGGTGGGGGACTTCAATGTCCGTCACCAAGAATGGCTCGGTGCACCACTACTGGCCGAGTCCTAAATTACATAGTTGCTAGACAGGGTCTGCGGGAGGTGGTGAGAGAACCAACAAGAGGGAAAACCATACATCATCCTCACCAACCTGCCTGCAGATGCATCTGTCTATGATAGCATTGGTAAGAGTGACCACTGCACAGTCATTGTAGAGATGAAGTCCCGCCTTCACATTGAAGATACCTTCCATTGTGTTGTGTGGCACTACCACTGTGCTAAATGGGATAGATTTTGGACAGATCTAGCAACTCAAGTCTGGGCATCCATGAGATGCTGTGGGCCATCAGCAGCAGCAGAATTGTAGTTGAACACAACGTGTGGCCTGGCATATCTCCCACTCTATTATTACTATCAAGCCAAGGGATCAACCCTGGTTCAATGAAGAGTGCAGGAGGGCATGTCAGGATCAACACCAGGCATACCGAAAAATGAGGTGTCAACCTGGTGAAGCTATAACACAGGACTACTTGTGTGCCAAACAGCATAAGCAGCAGGTGACAGACAAAGCTAAGCGATCCCACAGTTAACGGATCAGATCTAAGCTCTGCAGCCCTGCCACATCTAATCGTGAATGGTAATGGACAATTAAACAACTCACTGGAGGAGGAGAGTCCACAAATATCCCCATCCTCAATGATGGGGGAGCCCAGTACATCAGTGCAAAAGATAAGGCTGAAGCATTTGCAACAAACTTCAGCCAGAAGTGCCAAGTGGATGATCCATCTTGGCCTACTCCAGAGGTCTCCAGCATCACAGATGCTAGTCTTCAGTCAATTTGATTCACTCCACTTGATATCAAGAAATGGCTGAAGGCACTGGATAGCGCAAAACTATAGGCCCTGACAACATTCCAGCAATAGTACTGAGGACCTGTGCTCCAGGACACTGGCATCTCCCTGGCTATGTGGAAAACTGCCCAGGTATGTCCTGTACACGAAAAGCAGGACAAATCCAACCCAGCCAATTACTGCCCCATCAATCTACTCTTGACCATTAGTAAGTTAGTGGAAGGGGGCATTAACAGTGCTATCAAGCGGCACTTGCTTAGCAATAACCTGCTCACTGACGCCTAGTTTGGGTTCTGCCAGGGCCACCCAGCTCCTAACTTCATTACAGACTTGGTTCAAACATGGACAAAAGAGCTAAACTCCAGAGGTGAGGTGAGAGTGACTGCCCTTGACAGCAAGGCCACATTTGACTGAGTGTGCCATCAAGGAGCCCTAGCAAAACTGGAGTCAATGGGAATCAGGGGGAAAACTCTCCACTGATTGGAGTCATACCTAGCACAAAGGAAGATGGTTGTGGCTGTTGGAGGTCAGTCATCTCAGCTCCAGGATATCACTGCAGGAATTCCTCACAGTAGTGTCCTTGTCCCAACTATCTTCAGCTGCTTTATCAATGACTTTCCTTCCAACATAAGGTCAGAATTGAGGATGTTCGCTGATGATTGCATCATGTTCAACACCATTTGTGAATCCTCAACACTGAAGCAGTCCATGTCCAAATGCAGCAAGGCCTGGACAATGTCCAAGCTTGGGCTGACAAGTGACAAGTAACATTCGCGCTACACAAGTGTCAGGCAATGGCCATCTCCAACAAGAGAGAATCCTACCATCATCCCTTGATGTTCAGTGGCATTATCATCACTGAAACCCCACTATCAACATCATTACCATTGACCAGAAACTGAACTGGGCTAGCCATATAAATACTGTGGCTGCAAGAGCAGGTCAGAGACTAGGAATCGTGCAAAGAGTAACTCACCTCCTGACTCCCGAAAGCGTGTCCACCATCTACAAGGCTCAAGTCAGGTTAACTGAGTGAGCAAAGGTCTGGGAAATGGAGTATAATATGGGCAAATGTGAAATTGTCCATTTTGGCAGGGCAAATAAAAAAGAAGCCTATTATCTAAATGGTGAGAGATTGCAGAGCTCTGAGATGCAGAGAGATCTGTGTGTGTCCTCGTGCATGAATTTGAAAATGTGAGTACGCAGGTGCAGCAAGTAACTAGGAAGGCTAATAGAATGTTATCATTTAGTTCAAGGGGAATTGGATAAAAATATAGAGAGGTTGTGCTTCAGTTATACAGGGCATTGGTGAGACCACATCTGGACGACTGTGTATAGTATTGGTCTCCTTATTTAAGGAAAGATGTAAATGGGTTGGAAGCAGTTCAGAGAAGGTAAACTAGACGAATACCTGGAATGGACTGGTTGTCCTCTGAGGAATGGTTGGACTGGCTAGTGTCACGACTCACTGGGGACAGTGCACTGTCGTATCAAGCCCCACTGCTCCCTGGGCTGAGACAAATATGAAAAGTTTGATTAGACCACTTATTTGCCCCAATTCTACCCAACTGTTTAACTTAGGTTAAAAGAATACGAACATCAGGTTTGTAAATTAACAAGTAAATAACTGTTTAATAAACAAATTGTCCTTAACCAGTGGCAAAAGAAAGAAATATGAATTGCTAACTTTTAGCTCTTTAACTTAAACTCTACCCCTTCTTAAACCCCATATATATATATATATATATATACACATACACACACACATACACACACACACACATACACACACACACACATACACACACACACACATACACACACACACACACACACATACACATGCACACACAAACACTTGCACCAATCCGGAGTTCAGGATTAGGTGGATTGACTTTGATTGCTTTCTTCCAAATTCCTTGCAGGGGCAGAGATGAAGTGGTTTCCCAACACTTGCAGTCTATGGTTCTCTGGTTAAGACTTGCTTTTAAGTCTCTATTGGTGATTTTCCTCTTTTTCCTCCTGACAGGGGTTTCTCAAAGAAAGTAGGATGCAGCGATGTGAGGAATAGTCAACTAGCTACAATGGCAGGATTACTGGAGTTTTACAAAACACAAGAGAGAAAGAGGTTTCAGGTGTTTCCTCTTTTCAGGCTAGGAGCTGATCTACTACACTATCCTCGCACAAAACCTGGCCACTTGGTCAGGAGGTAATCAAAACACCAATGCCAAGCAGTTCCCTCTGAAACCAGGTCTCCTTTCCAGAACCATTCTGTCCAACCTGGCACACACTGTTCCAGGATAGCAACATTGTCGATTTTCTTATTCCTGCTCCATTGAACATCAGTTTTAAACTGCAGCCATGGTATTTTTTAAAGCCATATTCCAAGCAAAAGTAAAAATATGTTCTTTACACTAGGCTTCATCTGCTGGAGTTTAGAAAAATAAGAGGCGGCTTGATTGAAACATGTAAGATCCTGAGGGTTCTTGACAGGATAGATGTGGAAAGAATGTTTCGTCTTGTGGAAGAAACTAGAACTAGGGGTCACTGTTTAAAAATAAGGGGTCGCCAATTGGGACAGAGGTGAGGAGAAATTTTTTTCTCTGAGTGTTGTGAGTCTTTGGAACTCTCTCCCTCAAAAGGTGGTGGAAGCAGAGTCTTTGAATATTTTTAAAGCGGAACTAGATCGATTGTTGAAAAGCGAGGGGGCAAATGATTATTGGGGACAGGTGGGAATGTGGTGTTGAGGTTACATTCAGATCAGCCATGATCTTATTGAATAGCCGAGCAGACTCGAGGGGCCGAGTGGCCTACTCGTGCTTCTAATTCATATGTTCGTATGTATGGCCTTTATCTGAACAGAGAAGGGTCCAGCCTGGACTGATACTGGTTTCTGGAGAGAGTACTAAAGAGCAGAAATATGGAATTAATAAACATGGATGTAAAAGGTCGCATGGCACAATGCAAAGAAGAGCAAATGTATTCTTTTGGTGTCCTGGCCAACATTTATCCCTCAACGAACATCACCTCTGACTCACAAGGTTTGGGGTTCAAGTCCCAATCCAGATCTTGAGCACAAAAATCTACACTGAAACTCCAGTGCAGTGCCGAGGGAGTGCTGCACTGTCAGAGGTGCCGTCTTTTGGAAGTGATGTTAAATCGGGGCCTCATCCGTCTGCTCGGGTGGTTGTAAAAAATCCCATGGCACCATTTCAAAGAAGAGCAGGGAAGTTATCCCTGGTGTCCTAGCCAATATTATCCTTCAGTCAACATCACACAGATAGATTAGCTGGTCATTATCACACTGTTGTCTTTCGGATCTTGCTGTGCCCAAATTGGCTGTTGCATTTCTTGCATTACAACAG
The DNA here is from genome assembly GCF_017639515.1 of Carcharodon carcharias. Classification (NCBI taxonomy): domain Eukaryota; kingdom Metazoa; phylum Chordata; class Chondrichthyes; order Lamniformes; family Lamnidae; genus Carcharodon; species Carcharodon carcharias. The sequence goes on from NC_054477.1 coordinate 24,590,095, forward strand.
TAACTACAGTTCATTGGCTGTAAGGTGATTTGGGATAGCCTGAGGTTGCAAAAATTAATATATCAATGAAAATTTGCTGGTCCTTTCTACCTTGTCCTTAATTAACGCCAGCACCAAACTGATTGAATACTTGTGATCGATGATCGAGTTAACTTAGTGATTATGGTAATCCAGCAAAGCAAAGGCTCTGAGTTCACAAAACCACAGAAAAATGACCAGGAAAGCTGATGGGTTGTCATAAAAACCCAACTGGTTCACTAATACCCTTTAGGAGGATACGAGCCACCTCTCTCTGGTGTGGTCTAAATGTGACTCCAGGTCTACACTATGTAATTAACCTTTAATCCTGTCAAGGCAACTAGTGATGTGTCACCCAAATTCTAAGGTTAAATTAAAAGAACAATTAGTGGCATGTGACTGCAGCTTTGACCCATCCGTAAAACCACCCCTTCTCCTGGGTTGGGGCTTAGCATGTATGCAGAATAAATGCCCAGTGTGATCTCTACTACTAAGAGGGAACATCCTGTCATATTTGACAAGGCAAGGGGCCAAGGGTAAGGTCAAGCCTAGGAGGGCAATGATTGAAACTTCCTCTTAGATTTGACTAAAACCCAAGTTCTAAAGACCCCCATTTGGAAAGAGAGGAGCCCACTATTAAGTTCACTGTCTCTACCCAGCAACTGAGGGAACTTACGCAACACCAACACCTTTACCTGGTGTCCCTGGGTTTAGTGGAAGATCTGTCTGTCTGTCAGGCTCTACCTCCCACTGAACATTTACGTCAAGTGAGCAGGGAAGGAGTAGTTGCAGGAGCTGGAGGTTGGGTGAGGCAACATTGTTAGGCCTCAACTTCAAATTCTCCCTTACTATTTGTAACTATCCTGCCCAAACCTATGGAACAACAAAGGAAATTCTAACCTGCTCTGTCTATTAGCTCACTGGGTGCCTTCTGTAGCGAGTGGGCATCCCATGGAACATCTAAGTTTACCTCTTTTTTTTCTGAATTGTTGGTTTTAAAGTAATTATTTGTTAGTTTTATTTTGTTAAGGGTAGTTTGGCTGGGCTATCTGTCCCTGTAGATTTTAATAGTGCCTCTCTTTTTTTTGGAATGACATCTGATGCATCCTGATGAGGTTGGCCTTAGCAAACTTTAAACTAGGACACTCGCAATGTTTATGTTAGGTGGATGTACATTATGTTACTCTCAGCCACTTTTCTGGTACACAGTGAGTGGATCGGTGCCATTTCCTGCTCTTGCCCAGAACTGGAAAATGTCATCAACTTTACTTCTAATTTCAAGCCTTCCTTCATTTTCACATGGTCTATTTCTGACAATTCTCCAACTTTTCTGTTTTCAGCCAGTTTTAGGATAGACTATTGACCAATATCCAGTATAAGCTCACTGACTCCAATAATTAACATGACTACACGTCTTCCCACTTTGTTTCCTGTAAGGAAACTTGCCAGAACTCAGTAGTAGGCGATGCTGAAAAAGTGTCAAGGATGCCGGAGACAGGTAAGTCTCAGGCTTTTTGGGCAGGGAGAGATCGAACATCTTAGGGTGGGTGGGCAAGAGGGATAAGGGGCAGGTTTTGGAGGTCAGGTGGGGAGACACAAAGGCAGGATACGATGCGCACAGGGCAATGCCCAAAGGATGGACCCTCCTTCATACCTTTCATCAACTTGGGTGAAAAAACTGTCTTCCCACTCTCCCCCGCCTTCCCCTGCCCAGTGCATTATGGTAGTGGTGGCTGATAGAAACCCTATCGTGGCTCTGGGAAGGATGGAAATTGGAGCGTGGGAAATGGGACATGCACGGTCAAGGGCCTTGAGAACAAAGCTAGAGGGAGGGAAAAGGAAGGCATATCGAAAATGCTGGTATGAAAGTGGTATTGTCAAAACAGATACAATGGAGAGGGACAAAAAAAATAGGAGATTGGAATAGAGTCCTTACAGGACTGCCAGCAGCTCCCGAGAGCAGGACTTCCTTCCACCAAAGTGCAGAAGTTTGACCCTTGGCTAGGTAAGGCTGCCAGCAGCGTATTTTCATTGCGGGCTGGCCTTTTTAAACTGACCAATCTTTCTTCCGGTAGCGGGGGAGAAGGTGATCATACCCTCCCCTATAAAATCCAGCCCCATGATCTGTCACCAGCTCTATTATCATTGTATCAGTAGACTGCCAGGATGTTAGAAGGCAAACTAAATGGATCTTGATCACTTTTTGTCTAGAAATCCCTGTTCTTACAATGAGAGCAGACAAAAGAAAACCTCTTTTTTTTCCTGTATACACACGTTAATCCAAAACATATTTTCTATCTCACGACACTGCTGTTGAGATGGTGGACTCTTCATTTCAAAGCTAAACCTCAAGATCTATCTCTCGAGCTGCCCCCAGGGCATAAAGTTCCAGAAGCTTCTCAATGCCTCAAGGTTCAAACAGGATTCTTGAAGGAATCTTTCTCAGCGAAACTCGAGAGTCACCAAAAATGGACACTCACTGCATTGAGGATAACTAAGTGACCTTCAGGATATAGCATACTCCATTGTTGTAGAGGCCCTTGGCCCTATATGTCGTAAGCATCAAGACTGGTTTGATGAAAACAATGAGGTAACCAGAAACTACTGGAAGAGAAACATCACCTCCACAGACTTACCCCAAAGGCAAGTCATCACTATCCAAGCACGATGTCTATTGCAGGACTATCCAATGCGAGCTCAGAGCGATGCAAGACACTTGGCTGAATCAGAAAGCAGTCATACGCAGACCAAAAAGACTGCAGGAGATCCTACGATGCTCTGAAATCTGTCTACGGGCCCCAGTCTACTGGTTCAGCATCAATCCTTGGTGCCAAAAGCTCAGTACTGCTTACAGAAAAAACCTAAATTCTAGAAAGACGGTTAGAACACTTTAATTGCATCCCCAATCGGCTGTCATCTATCATTGAAGGAGCAATCAGCAGGCTGGCACAGGTTGCCATCAACTGCTTTCTTGATGACCCTCTTATGCTGTTGGAAACGATGCAGACAATCAAACTCCTGTCTCATACCAAAGCTCCTGATGGTATCCTGGCTGATGTCTACAAGGCTGGAGGTCAATGTCTAGTCAAGAAGCTTGATGAACTCTTTAATTTTTGACAATGAACTGTCCCACAAGAATACAAAGATGCTTCCATTGTCCACCTGTACAAGCAGAAAGCAACTTATTAATTTTACAACAATCATAGAGGAATCTCAACCTTCTTCATTGCCAACAAAATCTTCACCAGAATCCTTCTGAACAGCTTAGTTCAACATCTCAGCCAGGGTCTGCCTCTAGAGAGTCAGTGTTTCATGTTTCAAAAAAGGTTGAGGAGCCACATAAATGGCGTTTGCAATTAGACAATTCCAGGAGAAATGCCATGTTTGATGACTTGACGATGGTCAGCCGTGAAGCATTTGGAAGGTAGTAGCGAAATTCTGCTGCCCTGTGACAGTGGTTTGACAGTTCCATGACAGTGTGCTTGCACATGTCCTGAATGAAGGTGAATCTTCTGACCCACTGCCATTCACTAATAGCTTTAAACAGGATTGCACGCTAGCACTAACCCTCTTCAGCATGTTTATCTCCATAATGCTCTTCGATGCTTTCCATGGTGGTGATCCGGGGATTGAAATCAGATATACATGGATGGGAAGCTGCTCAATTAGATGACTCCAGGCAACGACCAAGGTCTCCAACAACATACTTTACAATTTCCTGTTTGCCAATGACTGTGTACCAGTTGCCATTTCAGAGCGGGACATGCGATGTAGCATGGACTTGTTCTCGAATGCATCAGGCAGCTTTGGCCTTACAAACAGCACGAAGATAACTGAAGTAACATACCAGCCTACTCCAGAGAAGCCCTATCTCGAACCCAAGATTTCAGTCTATGATCAGAACCTGTCAGCAATGGATAAGTTCATTTATCTCGGCAGCACACTGGTCATGTATCCTGACACTCGCTTACCAAAGTGAATTTTCTATGGAGAGCTTGTGTTACAATTGTGAGGTTTATAGGATTATTTTGTTTTGAGATTGTATCTTTAAACTTAAGGCAAATGGGGGTCGTATGACCTGTACTGGAGTCTGTCTGACATTAAGCCTGGGTGGTTTGATTGTTAGAGATCAAAGGAAGGCTTAAACTCTGCTGCTGCAATAAAATTGCAAGGTATTCACACTTGGGGAAGGGGGGAAGTTGATGGGCGGGTACGTATTGGCGCACTTCCGATCGGCGCCCCTGATCGGAGGCGTGGCGCCATTTTACATGGACGGGCCATTCAAGCGCTATGCATTTCCTGCGCGGGCAGGGGGGGTGGGGGGCAGGGAATGCCTAAAATCGAGAGTGCACTCTTTTGCACATTTGCACGAAAGAGCGCACTCATCCCCCTGAGGCTAAGTGCAGCCTCAGGGAGATTGGCTCTACATGTAAGAAAGATAAAAGTAGAAAAATAAAATTTCCCTTACACGTCCCCTCATGTGACAATGTCACATGAATTGGGTCATGTCCATAATTTTTACACAATCTTAATTAAAAATTTTTAAAGCCTACATGAAACCTCATCCCGCCCTTGGTGAGGTTTCATGTTTTTTTCTAGTTGCCGCTGGGGCTCCTGGCCTGCCCGCCAACCTTAAGGTCCTTTAATTGCTTAATTGATCCTGTCAATGGCCAATTGAGGCCATTGACAGGTCGGTGGGCGTGCAGCTGATTTTGCTGCGCTCCTGCCTTCCTGAAAATTTAAATTGGGCGTGGTGACGTTGGGGGTTCCCCCTGACATCATCGTGTGTTATTTTATGCCCGGTGAATGTGCCCTGCCCCCACTCGCTGCCGGTAAAATCCTGCCCTTGGAGCTTACAATGTTTGGACTCTGAGTCTCCAAAATCCTAGAAAGGTGCTGAAGGTACTGGGTTATAAACAGTTGTGGTGTAGTCTGTTCATTTACTTCTAAGATGAAAGGGAGTTGGGGGTAAGGATGGCCCTTTAGCATTTCTACATGAATGCAAAATTAATGTATTTCATGTTGCCATAGGGAAGAGGCAGAGGAAGTCGCTTTTGAGATCAGGTTACAGACTTCCCTACAAATCAATGAATATCACAGACAGACAGAGCAGTTTTATGCAGTCAGCCAGGGGACAGGCCGCTTGGCTTTGTAAGATACCACGGCTGGATGTGGGAGAGAGATGGTCTCTAGTTGAAGATTCACATCCTGCAGCCATCTGAGCATTACAGGCGTGGTCAGGGAAAGAAGAATCATTGGAACAGGCTTTACTGCTGCTGGTGGATTTAAGATACACTCCAAAAACTGGGGAAAGCATCTGGAGACAGTCAATTAAAGATACTTCTCGCTGAAACAGGGATTAGGAAACACATTGGCAGCTGGGAGAAACTATGGACTGTTTGCTATCTCCCTCCTCCTTCAGATAACTTGCCCTAAGAGGGCTTTGGTGACCATGAACCTCCATGTTAATCTTGCTCTGGAGGTGTGCATAACCTTCATTTGTGGTACATTCATCCAGTTGGCAAGGCCCTTTAGAACGATCATTATTTGCCAGTTTGCTGTAAGGACTGTAATTCTGTGGAGAGTGCAATATGTGATAAGTATAAAAGAGGAGCATTCCTTTCTCTAGATTAAAGTATAAGTTGTCTATAAAAAAAAGTACTGTTTAGTCAATAGTGCTTTTAGTCATTTGTTGCAGTAAAAGTTTAAAAAAGTGAAATCTTGTTCTGTTGTTCTTTCGGCTATTAACTGGCACTTCGAGTCTCTTTAGTAGTTATAGGGCCTCCACAAAGATTGTAACACTTGAGTCTCGGGTGCGCTCACATGGCGGTCAAAGGAAGCACTGCAAGGACACCCTGGAGGCTTCACTTAGGAGTTTTGATATTGATTTCGAGTCCTGAGAGAAGCTTGCCCAGGATCACTGCACCTGATGCAACCAAATAAAAGCGGTTTGGCTTCCTTCGAAAGCAAAGCGCATATGAGAGGCAGAGAGAAAGCACAAGAAGAGGAAATCCTTAGCCAACAGAGCGTCCAAAATTCAACCTGTCCTATTTGCAGCAGAGCCTTCTGGGCACAGATCAGTCTTAACAGTCACTTATATACTCGCTGGAACCCTAGCAAACACTGCAGATGATGAATGTGGGTACCTTCACCTCAAAGGGTGACCATGAATCTGCTGTTAGATCATTTTTCAGTTTGGCTTTTGTCTTTTTGCTTACTGCAAGTTCTGACATCCCTGGAATCAATTCCATGTTCCACAGCAAAGGCAATTTCAAAATGTTTTAAAAACGACCCAGTGCAGCGCACACCCACAGCTACATATTAAAATCTCAGCAGCACTTGGGCATGGAAATCCTGACAAGTGTTCAGTGAGGTGTGTGCCTTCAAGATGAACTAATTATTACCAGAGAATAATATTACTAAATTCATACAGACATTGAAATGTTAAAAGGCAGTTTTGAAGAAAATTATCTTCTTCATTAATTAATTTAATTACTCATTGCTACTCTTCGTCATTATGCTTTACTTTTAATGGGATGCCGATAATGCTGGTGCTTTGTGATCTTTTTAGTTCTGTTTGATGTTCCATGAAGATTCCAAGCATGCAATTAGTTTTAAAATTAGGCTGCTCATCTCATTTACTCGATACTGAGGGATGTCCCTGATGCATCCAATGTTGGCTGCTTGAATTCCTTTCACCTCCACAAATCTAATTTTAAGGAGTTTGGCTGCTGCTATTAGTGCACTTGATTTGAAAATGTGAAGTGCATGAAGAGCTGCAGCCACTCCTGTATGAAGAATACTTACTTTGGTGAGGTTCCAGGGGACCCACTGCTGCCCCTTGAGTGGGTGTCTGCAGCTTGCCTTCCTGCCTTCAGGAAGTGAGAAGAGAGCAGAGCAAAACAAGAGCTGGGAAACTCACTCTAGGTGTTGAACTGTTGTCTGATTAATAGCGGTGGGGACTGAGGTCCTGTAGCGAGGAAAGTGAAGGCAGCTTGTTGGTGATGAACTGTGAAAACTGAGGCAACAGCAGCATGAGATTGGGTTTCTTCAGAGTGGTTTCTATTTGTTTTTGTGGCTGACACAAGGGCAGGACTTTCCCTGCAGGCTTCTGAACCCTGCCATCAGGTTCAAATGGGAACCAGTCACTCAGGGCTGAATTTAATATTGGCAATGGCGGAGAGTCGACAGAATTCTGTATGTGTCTCTCGGGGATGGTCTGCCATAACTACGTTCTCATCTAGCACTGAGTTGGCCAGTGACGAGCTTTCCTTGGGATTTAGTACGTCATGAAATCCCACCCGCTGAGAGCTGCTGGCCAATGAGGGGCTTTCCATTTCCCGTATGCACCACTGGGAGCGGGTGACTGCTGCTGGTAAAGCACCCACCAGAGGTCAAGGGTCAGACCACAGGTATGTGATGGCTGGATTGGCGTCGCGGTGAGAGGGTCAAAGGAAGGGCGGGGATTGGCTTACAGTTGGATGTCCCCCACCCCCCCACCCCCCATTCTGATGCTATGACCCTCAATCAGGCACTGAGTGCCTTTGAATGAGACCCCACCCCCCAGCCCGGATACCTGGAAGAAACCCCAACAGGGATTGCTTTTCCAATTACCTGCGTGGTGACTCCTCCATCTGTTGCTGGTTGAAAACCAGCAGCAGCAGGACGAGGCCCTTAAGTGGGCATTAATTGCCCACTTAAGAGCCTTCATTCGTGTATGGGTGGGAAGGCTGTCCACAAGCCTTCACGCCCGGACTTAATCAGGCAGATGAGGGCAGGAGGCCACAGCCACTTTACACACTCCCTCCCAATTGAATGTACCCCGCCTCCAAACTTGCTTCTGAGGGGGAATTAATTTCCATCCTTTGGTGTGATTTACCCAGGAGCAGCCAACTAATGGTAAGAGGGCAGGCTCGCTGTCCAATTAAGGATGGTGGGCCGGGTCTCGAAGCCGCTGGGCCCATCAGAGGCGTTCTAGTTTGAAAGCAACATGATACAATGGTAGGTAAATGAGAGAGAGAGAGGACGCTTGAAAATGACAGCACCCCCTCTCTGCAACAGTTTAAAATCTGAAATTAAAAAAAAAGGCTCTTGGAGCCAGGCCTTCACTGTGTGTGTGTGAGAGTGGGCTTCTGGGGTGCAGGCGGTGTGGGGGCGGTAGGCTCTCTACAGGGGGGCCTGCAGCTGCTGAATGCAAGCAAACGGGGAGGAGCTCTAAGACTTCCAGGAGTGCTCACCCCCTCACCTGCTGGCAGAAATCTGCCTCTAGCCAGCTAACCCGAACCCTGCCACCTGCGGAAAGCTGAGGGTCACTGGAAAATTCCAATCAGCCTCCTTCAATTGGCCCTGAGTGGCCCTTAAGTTTAATTGGCTACCCAGTGTGTGCAGGTAGCTAGCCCTGGTGCCTCGATCTGTCCCACTCTACACCCTCAAACCTGCCTCGAGGAGAATGGCCTGGGGCTGGATGGAGTTGGGGAATCAGCCTGCTGGCCGATAGCATTATTTTCAGCACCTACCCACCCCAGTGCTTTGCCCTGGCGAGGACTTAAAATCCAGCTTCAGGTAAAAACTGAGATAGTCTTTGATCCCTAACTCCCCCCCATAACCTGTACTTACAGTTGCTCTGCAGGTGTCCTGTCTATGGTGTAGCAGGCGCATGTAAAAAAAAAAATGTGTAAAGTCAAAAAAAGACAAATATTCAGTCACAAAGTGATTATCAGGAGCAGATTTTGTCCTTATGTAACCAATTTTCTTTATTCCTCATCTCTGTCGGATGCATCAGTTCATTGCTTGGATACATCGCTCTCTTATATCATGCCCCATTGTAAGAATAATGGCTGCTACTTTCAAAGGTGTCTGTACAATCAGGGTGGTGTCCATGACTCCTGCAGCTGGATGTCTTTTCTGCTGAATGATTCTTCTAAATAGCGAAGGCATTGTGAAAGGAATCATGGATCCCACTCTCTGCGATATGCCCATTTATCCCTCACAGTGAACGAATAAAAGCCAGCATTGAGTGAAACCTCACTACATCTGATAGACAACAGCAGAAATAGCAGTAGCCTGATCAACTCATGCCTAATTGTAGGTTTACATTATTGGTGCTGGTGGCACACCAATCTGATCCACAGCAGCAGTCCAGTCAATTGAGCCAACAGGCACCCCCAAACACCTGAGTTGCTGTGGCAACATACACTTTTAATGCATGTTGTAGCCCACAGCTATGGATAGTGATGGTAGAAGCTCTGATGTTCCTTGATGCTGACCAGCATTTCTCCCACTCTACCGTCTGCCTTTGGCTTATGTTGGAAGGTTTTAACAAGTCAATACTCAACCTGTTTGGACATGTTATGAATGCACCTTCCTTGGCCAACAAGTCCTGGAGTGGGACTTGAACCTAGAGCTTTATGGTTCAGAGGCAGGGACCCTACTACTGTGCCACAAGACCTCCCAGCCCATTTCGCATCCACTAAAATTTCCTTAACCATGAATTCAGTTAGGCTGTCGATTTGCTTATCATCTGAACCGCCTAAGATGAATTTCACTCCAATCGTATTAGTCTAATTCCTTTGGAACCTAGACATTAAACTGCTTGTCATCCTCAGTCTCTTCTCCCTGTGGCCCGGAGTCTTCTAAAATGCACATGTAGCATCACCGAGTCACTAATTCGTTTACTTGATCTTATCCACTGCTCTTTCCGACCTTGGTGTTGGTTCTTCACCTAAGTGTCTGCAAAAGAAACAATCTCTACCCAATCCAGAGGGAAAGTTCCACTTAGACCTCATTGCTCCAAAGATAAATCAAGCAAACATCCAGAATATTTATCTAACCTTTAAATATTGCATTATTCACACTTGATTAATTGGCTTTAAATGGTTAAGATGCCTACCGCGTATTGTTTTACTGTAGAAAAGGACTTTTCTCACAATACAGTGCTTGAAATTATGCCACACCGTCTGAAATCAATCACCAAAATAATTGCGTTTAATTGCACTGCAGAGTGATGCCGCAATTCTTTGTGTGGGTGGTGCCAATAATGCAATTTTGATAATAATCCTTAACACTAGTTACGAAGGATAATTAGATGTTATCTAATGGGGACTGAGGCACTTATGTCTCTGTCATTATTGACTGCATTTGTAGTTTTCTATTAGTTACAATAAGTTGCTGTGACCTTGTTGGATGTCATAATTTCCACAGGATATGGGCAAACATGGTTTTTGGTGTTATTTTTCACCTGCAAATCTTTAACCTCTGAAGTCCCTAGGCACTGCTTTATATTTTTTGGTTATTTGCATGCACTTATTTAAAGGCACATGTGATGCAGCCTGTTAATGTGCCTGCAAGTTGTACAGTCGGCTCAAAGTCCAGCCTGGGAATGCAGAAGGGTCAGTGGCAAGTGGAGACTTAAACCCTTCTCTGCAGATTGAAATTGTAGGGGAAGTCTATGTGTGAAGTTACAACTCAATCCAAGTCAATATCGGGAGACGTTGGGGAACATGCCATTTCACCACCTACCTCTCAGTGACTGTGGGATAGTGAGGATATTAGAAAGTAGGACTGTAAAGTTGGCATTCTGCCCTCTGGTTTCCCTTTAGGGGTGGAGTATTTTGCAATCACTGCTAAATCGTCCTTGGGGGCGGCGGGGTAACATTACGGGGAGACAGGTGTCTTTCTGCACTGCTCAAAGTAATTTCTAGCTATTTATTCAAGGGATGATGCTGCCCATTTCATGGAAATGTCATGCTGGACCATGCTGTCCCTTCAAGCCTGTGGCATGGGAGAAGGGAACTGAAGAAAGCAAGAAGGAATTGCATTTGCATTGCGTCTTTCACAACCTCAGGATGTCCTAAAGTTCTTTGCAAACAATTAAGTGCAGTACTTTTAAAATGTAGCCACTGTTGTAATATAGAAGAGGGCTTGAAGAAGTCATAAACATGAAACTAAGTGCAAAATATATTGACAACTACAAAGCCTCTGCACAAATGGGAACACTATAAGATTTAATATTTTTTTGTTGCCTTATTACAAATTCAAGGATTAATTTTCTTCCATTTGCTAAAGTTAATGAAAATTAGATGTGAAGGGATATCCCTTTAGATTCATGATTACCTTCTTGCTAAATTTAAAAAAATGAAGGAAATCATATACACCTCAGGGCCTAGTTGACAGTAATATTGGGTATATGATGAGCATGCTATTGTTTCTAAAGCCATCCAAGCTGTAAATGATTTGAAAAGGGGCTGCACAGCTCCCTAATGCACATTGCTTTCAATTCCAGGTGACATTAGATGCATGAGAATGAAAAAATTACTGCGGATGCTGGAAATCTACAATGAAAACAGAAAATGCTGGAAAAACTCAGCAGGTCTGGCAGCATCTGTGGAGAGAGAAACAGAGTCATACGGACTCGAAACGTTGACCTGCTGAGTTTTTCTCAGCATTTTCTGTTTTTATTTCAGACGTTAGATGCTATCTTTGGTCATATCACACACCCCCTGACTCCCCAGAGCCTGTCCACCATAAGGCACAAGTCAAGAGTGTGATGGAATACGTCCCACTTGCCTGATAAGTGCAGCTCCAACAACACTCAAGAAGCTCAACAACATTCAGGACAAAGCAACCTGCTTGATTGGCATCCCATCCACCACCTTAAACATTCACTCCCTCCACCCTTATTGAGATGAGGAGAAATTTCTTCACCCAGAGAGTGGTGAGCCTGTGGAATTCATCACCACAGAAAGTAGTTGAGGCCAAAACATTGCATGTTTTCAAGAAGGAGTTAGATATAGCTTTTGGGGCGAAAGGGATCAAAGGATATGGGGAGAAAGCAGGAGCAGGTAATTGAGTTGAATGATCAGCCATGATCATAGTGAATGGCCTACTCCTGCTCCTATTTTCTATGTTTCTATGATGTAAATTGGCAACAGTGTGTACCATCTACAAGGTGCATTGTAGCAACTCACCAAGGCTCCTTAGACAGCACCTTCCAAACCTCTGATTTCTACCATCTAGAATGACTGCATCGGTTCACAAAGGTGGCTCACCACCACCTTCTCAAGGGCAACTGGGGATGGGCAGTAAACACCGGCCTACCCAGCAGTGCCCACATCCTCTAGAGGAATAAAAAAAAAGTATCATGCCACCTACCTTTTCTCGACTGAAGGAGCAGTGAGGCCAGGCCTTCCCTCTGTTCATGCTTAGGTCAAATACTAGGATATGTCTAAGAAACGTTCTCCCCTCTTCGCCAAGACTTCTTTGACAGGACTACCCGCACCCACCACCCCCCCAAAAAAAAAACCTGTGACCTGCAGAACCTAGAAGGAAAAGGGCAGCAGATGCAAGGGAACATCACCACCTCCAAGTTTCCCTTGCAAGTCACATACCGTCTTGACTTGGACATCTATCAACGTGCCTTCACCTTTGCTGAGTCAAATCCTGGAGCGCCCTAGCTAGCAGAGGCATTAGCACAGTGGTAATGTTATGGGACTATATTCCAGAGATCTGCACACTTGCTCCTGAGATATGAATTCAAATCCCATCACTGCAGGTGGAAAAATTTAAATTCAATGAATAGATATGGAATTAAATTATAGTTTTATTACTAATTGCTGTAATGTCTGGGCCTCCCTTACCTAGTCTAGCCAGGTTCTAAATTTACAGCAATTTGGTTGACTCAACTGTTCTCTGAAATAGTGTAGCAAGCTGTCAAACTGCTACAGAAAGCATTGTGGTTGTGGGTACATCACATGGACTGCAGCTGTTCAAGAAAGCAGCTCGCTATCTTGAGGGCAGTTAGGGATGGGCAATAAATGCTGGCCCAGCCAGCGACGCCCACATCCCCTGAATGAATAAAAAAAAAACTGGGGTGCTTTACCGACTCCTTTGATCACATTTTGGTTTGATGTTTGTAAGTTTCCTTTGAATTTTGTCTTTTGTTTTTGCAGTTTCCCCTTAAGAGGCTGCCTTTTACTTTGTCCCTGATTTTGTTCATTTAATTTAATTGGTTTTGACTCAAAAGAGTTACATCCTAAGAAAAAAATTACAAAACTACTGTTGGAGTGCCTTCACTACAAGGACTGCAGTGATTCAAGGTAAAGGCTGCCTTCTCAAGAGCAGCTAGAAACGGGCAATAAATGCTGGCCTTGCTAGTGATGCTCACAACTTGAGAATGAATTAAAAAAAACATTTTCCATGCTATAAATACTGAACATTGGGCAGCATGACCCCATTACCATGTAACATAAATCATTCCAAACAAATATCAGTTATGTTTTGGATGTTTTCTTTCAACCATGTCTCTCCCTCAGGCCCCTACCTGGATGCGCAGGCAAAACATGTGTGATCTGATGTGCAGCTAGTTCCACACTTAATGTTCTTTAGAATCCAGTAGCTTACTGTAATGTAATACCAGCTGCCCCATTGAGAAATAAATAATGCGTCTTGCCCTTGTCATCTCAGTAGTTTAACAAGTGTTCTTTTAAAAGTCTTGACTATCATATCTTACATTAAAACAATAGCTACATTTCAAATGAGGTAAGACTGACTCTCCCTTGATATTAAGGCAGTATTCGATCGAGTGTAGCATCAAGGAGCCCTAGCAAAACTGAATCGATCGGAATCAGGGGGAAACCTCTTCTCTGGTTGGAGTCATACCTAGCACAAAGGAAGATGGTTGTGGTTGTTGGAAGGATATCACTGCAAGAGTTCCTCAGGGTAGTGTCCTAAGCCGCACCATCTTTCGCTGCTTCATCAATGACTTTCCCTCCATTCTGATGTCAGAAGTGGAGATATTCACTGATGATTGCAAAGTGTTCAATACCATTCACAATTCTGCAGTCTGTGTTAGCATGTAGCAAGGTGTGGACAACTTTCAAGCTTGGGCTGATGGTGGCTAGTAACATTGGTGCCATACAAGTGCCAAGCAATGATCATCACCAACAAGAAAGAATCTAACCATCTCCCCTTGTCATTCAATGGCATTACCATCACTGAATTCCCCACCATCCTGGTGATTACCACTGACCAGAAATTGAACCGGACCAACCATATAATATAATGGCGACAGGAGCAGGTCAGAGGCTGGAATTTCTGCTATGAGTATCCTACTTCCTGACTCCCCAGTGCTGTTCAATATTTATAAGGTGTCAGGTATTATGACACAGCCGATGGTAAGGGCTGAGTTGTTCAAATCCCAGAGGGAAACTTGAAACAACTGTCATAACTAATTTTTGCAATTTGTACATTTTGAGATGCAGGCTTTGAATTCTATAAAACTAAATTAAACATTTATTAATACAAGAAAAATTGTAAGCACATACATATGTCTGCAAAATTATGACTATAATAACTACAAAAATCCCCTAAATAATCTGACTCTCAGTTAAACTCCCCTTAAGGCAACAGTAAAACTCAAAGACTTTAAAAAGACCCCAACCAAAGCACATTTGACCTTATGAATTCAAAATGAGGTTCCTTGTAGGCTCATTTGTAGGCTTACAGGCTGGTTAGGTCTTAAAGGCCTCTGCCTTACACACACAAACTCCTTTCTGTTTATACCTAGCTTTTCGTTTGAATGTAAATTTCCCATTGTATTGCTAGGTTTTTAACGCCACATCTTCCAACAATAACATTTTCATCCCACTAATTTTATTAGTAATATAAACACATTGCTTGGTGTCTCTCAGCTAGGTGCAAGATTTTACTCCCAGTCTTAATGCTTTATCCAACAAATGCAAACGTACACCCTTAACACCTATGGTTCTAAACTTCTCAATGTTTATCTAATTACCATTTCAAACCTACTTCTTTCTATACATCGAAGCACCCAGACTAGCTGGCTTTAATCCAATTAAGGCACACACATACACACACATAGACAGACACCACTAAACATTATTTAAAAAAAATAACTTCCAATAATATTATAAACATTAATCTTTTCATGACATCAGGAGTGCGATGGAATACTCTCTGCTTGCCTGAATAAGTGCCTCTCTAACAACAATCAAGATGCTTGACATCATACAGAAAGAAAGCTGGCTGATTGATTGGCACCCGATGCATCATCTTAAACATTCACTCCCTTCACCATTGGTGCACAGTGGCAGAAGTATGTACTGAAGCAACTCTCCAAAGCTCCTTTGACAGCACCTTCCAAATGTCCAACCTCTATGACTTAGAAGGACAAGGGCAGCAGAAGCAAGGGAACACCACCACCTGCAAGTTCCACCCAGGCCATACACCATCCTGACTTGGAACTAGATAGCCATTCCTTTAATGTGACTGTTTAATGCTTAAGCTGATGCACTGGGGACAAAATCCTGGAACCTACTCCCAAACAGTACTGTAGGTGTAGATCCACCATATTGCACTTGGACTGCAGCACTTCAAGAAGTTGGTTAACCACCAACTTTCTCAAGGACATTTAGGGATAGGCAATAAATGCTGGTCTTGCCAGTGATGCTCACATCCCATGAATGAATAAAAATAAATGTACTCAACTGTACAGTGCTTTGGGACATCCCGAGGTCATGAGTAGCACTTTACAAATGCAAGTTCTTTCTTGAAAACAAATTATTGTGCAGGATTCAGACAAGCTTCGAATGGTTAACAAGCTCTGAGCATCTTTATGTGCAGTTTAGCCTCATTGCTATACACTATCCCTTAGTTTGTTGTATCAGAATGAATCCCATGAGCAAGCTTGTTTTGAGAAGGCAGCTTTTCTGTCAGAATTAAAATTTCAATGCCCGCTGACCCTCCCCTTGTGGGTATAAGTGAACTAAATGCAGAAATCATTTGTACATGACGGAAACTTTGTGGACGTGGATGAAGTACGTACTTTACCTTTCCTGCTGCTTGATTATTCCCAGCATTGGAGCATTCGGTTTGTAGTGAGCCAGCTCTTTGCTTGTGAGGATGGTGGAGTGTTGATTATGAGTCCCCGGTGTCCCTGGCTCTCCTTAATTACTGGTGTGTGTCTGCTGATGCTCAAAGCAATTCAGGATATAATAGAATTAACGAAGGGGAGGAACAGACGAAGTAACTGTAATTTTCTGGAGTCTTTGTCATGGCGGCTGTGGTATAAAAATAGCTGAAAAACAAGTTGGAGTAAAATAAAAACAGAAAATGCTGGAAATATTCAGCAGGGCAGTCAGCACCCATGAGGAGAGGGACAGAATTAAAGCTTCAGATCAATGACCTTTCATCAGATACCTGATATGACTGCTCCGTGTGGTGTTTAGTGACAGAAAACCCGGACTCAGTGTGACTCTATCAAACCTATTTTCACTGATTCGTTCCCAAGGACAAAACTTAATGATGACATGCGGCTTCATAGATGCTGGCACCCCTCTGCTACTGTACCAAAGGTTGTTCAATGTGGGGAGCAGATCTGCTTCATATGTGAGTGCTCTCATGGTGGGGTCACTGGATAGCAAACAATCCTTGCCTGATTGTTTCACAATGCCTGGGGTCAACTGAAGCCAACAGCAGCACCCCATCGCTGTACAAATTTAGACCAATTAATTCAGCACAGGCAAGAGATCAGGGAAAGTTTAAGAAGCAATTGAGAGGTTTAGAATTCAAGATTAGATCTGGTCAAAGGGGCAAAATGGGAAAACATGTAAGAGGAAGATGGACAAATTTGTTTTGGACTATATGCCTATGCGGACTGTAAGCATGGGGTAGAGTTTGACTGCTCCCCCGCCGGTGGGTTTGAGGCGGGGGACTCGTAAAATGCAGCTCATGGTCAGTCTGTCACTACCCCCCCACCCACCCCCGACCCGGGGTCTCCCATTTTATGGGGGGAGGTGATGGTGGAGGCGCTTGGTGGCATGCCCACCCATGGGCTTATTGAGGTGCTTAAGTGGACAATTAATGGTCACTGAAGTGTCTCATCCTGCCCCTGCTGCGGGTAAGGCCCATGCCAATTGGGTAGCCTGGCAGCTTTAGCTGCACAGCTGGTGTTGTGCAAGGAGTGTACCCGCTTTACGGGTCCCCTGTGCCCATCAGAGGCACTCCCCACAAAGTCCTAGCTTGCTTTACCCTACCCCCATGCCGCTCAAATCCGGCTCCCCATGCCCCCTCAACCCTCGATACCCCAGACTTACCTTCAGCCCAGCCTCCTCTTTGGGGACTGGCTGTAGACCCAGCAGCGTTCACCACTCGAACCTGGTGCTGCCGGGACTACAGAGCCGCTGGCCATCTGATTGGACAGCAGCTCTTGAAAGTGGGACTTCCACCTCAGATGGGGACAGGAGTTTTGCCCTGAGCCAATTAACACCCTACTGCATGTTAAATGGTTGTGGGTAGTCGGTATCGACAGGGAAACCCCAAATTCCAAAAAATCCTGCTCATGCTGCTTGTGCCAAATCAATGTTCCTGTGTTGTAACTTCTGTACATTTCCGTGTATCAAACCTAGGACCTTCCTGGGGTATATAGTTAATCACTACATGATGTAACCTATTCACCAACTGAGTTGCTGGGAGCCGATCAGTCAAACAATCCATCGTAGATATTTCCTTTTCCATGAACTTAATAAATTTTTCTTAAATGCAGTATGACTTTGGGTGTAGGTCTGACGTCCTTTCCAGAGAACTAGTGAATGACATGTCCTCTGTGGACTGACATGACTGATGTATGTGTGATTTTTGGGGCTGACATATGTGGCTTGTTTGCATTTTTGAAGTTAGCTATGGCCTTTGGAGCTATGCATGCACAACATGTGTGCACACCGCAAATTCCATACCCTTTGCCACAGATTCCATTTCTCGCAGCAGCTGCTCTCTGAAGTGGAACTGGACTGCTTGAAACTCTGGCAGCCGTTTTGACCCTGAGCTGAGCTTCTTACTCCCTAAACTCTCAAGCGCGTGGGCCACCCTCTTCCACCGCCATTACTTTGCCCATTTCTGCCCCTACCTCAGCCTACCTGCTACTTAACCACTCGTGCATAGCTTTGTCACCTTCAGGCTCTGTGGCCTGAATTTTTCGCTCGCCGGGTGTGTGCGATCGGTGGGCCTGGGAGTGGACGGGAAACGGGCCCTTGACCGCGATTGGACCCCGATTACGATTTCACGCTGGTTGGCCGATTAACGGACGGCCAATGTGAAACGCGCGCTGAGAAAGGCTCAGCAGCGCTGGTGGGGGCAGGAAGAGGGAGGGCACCGACGCCACCGTGGGCACTGGTGAGCGCTTCCAGTGAGCTCCCTGGAGGCAGACAGATGCCTCAGAGAGCTGCAGGCCTCCGCAGGATACACGAAACAACAAAAATACTGCAAAATATGTCCATGCAGCAGAAGCAAGCACCTGAAAGCATACCTCATTAAAAAAAAACCCCAGCCCTCAGATATCTCTTTTTATTCTATTTCCCCACGGAGATTTCATCCCGGCCTTGAATTGAGGTTTGAGCGAAATGTAAAGGCCGCCTGGCCGATTGGCCTGTCCACCAGCTGTAGAAGTGGACAGGTTCACGAGAAATCACAATCAATTGCCTCCTTAATGGGCATAATTGCCCGCGGACCCGCTTCTGACTGCCGCCCGTGCCCGCTGAGCAAGATACTGTGCGAGTGTGCGGGATCTTGGGATGCCCACCCAACGTCATCTCGCGCTGTTTCGCGGCTGGACGGGCTGGACACCTGCCCGTCCACGGGGTGTAAACTTATGGCCCGTGATTCCAATGCATGCTTGGCTGGCAGTCCTTTATTAAACCCCCTGTAAATTTCAGATCACCCAAACCTCTGCTCCTTGGGATGTGGATCCTACAGCCCTGCAGCAGGTTCTTTTCACCTTTCACCTTACCCTCGCTGATTTACATTGCCTAATGGCTCCCCACCCCATTGTACCAATTTTAAAATTCTTAATGCTCTTGCTTCTTCTTCTTCCCCTAACCTGAGGCAGAACTTTACAGTCACAGACTGGCAGATTTGCAGATGGGTGTGGTGGGGGTGGGGACCGTATTAGCCTGCCCGTGTGCTTCCCACTGCCTACCCACCTGTCCTGACCTGGCACCAGGTTTATGTGGTTTGGGGGTGGGGGGTGGTTGAGTCCATGGGCGGCTGGCTGGTTGACACCCTTAAGTGGCCAATTAATGGATATTTAACGGTCACTTCCCACCTTTGCAACCTCGCCTTGCCCCTTGCACCCCTTCCCCCCCCATCCCCGGGTCCTCCTCTCATCCCGTTGAGAGATTCCTCAACCTACCTCCGTCCTGGCACTTTGTCCCCCTGAGGCTTGGTGTAGTCTCAGCTGTGGCCACCGCTCCCAGTGTCGCTGGGTGGACCAGGGAGCTGCTGGCAATCGGATAGCTGGCAGCTCCCTGAGGGGGGAGTTCCTCTTAAGATGGGGGTGGAAGGCCTGCCTCCAGCCAATTAATGCTCCACAGAGCGTTAAATGGCTGCTGGCCAGCCATTGGGAGCGGGAGTGGGATTATCGCTGGCTTTTTCGGTGGCAGGGCTGGAAACCTCGCCTTCTGCAAAAAATCCAGCCTCCTGATCTCTATAACCTCCCGCACCACACCAAACCACTGGTCCACTCTGTGCACTCTCTTTCTTCTGACACTGGCCTCATGCGCATACCCTGCTCCCTAAGCTCATCACTGGCGACTGTGCTTTCAGCTGCCTTGGCAACAGTCTGGGATTAAGCCAGCATGTTCACAATCTTGGTGTCACATTTGATGAGAAGATGAGCATCTGACTTCATTTGTGTCATCCTCGACCACCTACTCCCACATCATCCAACTTCTTCCCTGTCTCAACTCATCTGGTGCTGAAACTGTCACCCATGCCTTTGTTGCCTCTAGCCTCAACTATTCCAACACACTCCTGGCTGGCCTCCCACATTCTACCCTATGTAAACTTGAGGTAATCCAAAATAGTGTTGCCTGTGTCTTAAGTCATGCCAATTCCCATTCTCTTATCACCTCTATGTTCACAGACATACATTGGCTTCTGGTCAAGCAATGCCTTGATTTGAAAATTCTCATCCTTGTTTGCCCAAGCCTCCATCACATTGCCCCTCCCTGGGTGGAATTGCTGGTGCCCGCTGGCGTCGGGCTTGTTCAATGGCGTGAGTGGACAATATGGTGAGAAGGCCAAAAATGGGTTTCACAACATCGTGAAACCAGTTTGCAATCGTCCGCTCAGCCCATTGATGGCGGGACACATTGCCCGTCATTGGATGTTGGGAACCTCATTATAGTACATTTGCACATCTGCATATCATTATAAGGCCAGCCCGCCAGACTCATCCCCACCCCCGCCACCCCGCTGTGATTGCACACCGACATGCTTCACGACAGCATATAAAAGGCCTGCACTTGATGGGCTGCACTTTGAGGGGAACATAGGAGGTGAGTGCCCAGTAATGTTGTGGAGTGTTTGTGAGGTACGCCTCTTGGACTTCAAGGTTGAGGCGAGTTGAAGGGGTCAAAGGCAGCCCTGCTGTTGAGGTGACTTTGTGGGGGGACAAAGGCTGCCTTACGGTTGAGTTAGCGCACAAGCATGTGTGGGCTGAGAGGTGGGGGGATTGATGGGCGAAGGAAGCATTCGGGACACCTTGCACAAAGTGACCATTCTTCTGCAGCTGAGACAGTTCAGTCGCAGCTACATTGACATGTGTGGAGGCGGGTCTGTAGCTTATCTGCCCACTCAAGCAATGCAGAGACATGCAAGTGCCACCAAGTGCTCTAGCGCTTTTAAGCCCTTGGACACAGATGTCAAACTAATGAGGGTTTTAGTGGACGGCACAACAGTTGGACAACTGGGCACATTGTACAATCTCCTTGCTAAAGCTGACCATAGAGCAGTCACTGGTGGAGGCACTCACAGTCCCTTGCAATGTCATCAAGCTAACAGTGCGGCCTTGCAGTGCAGGTTAGGAGAATGTCTGCACCTGAGCTGAGAGTACAGCATGCAGTCCAGTGGGCAAAGCTGCTACCAATCAGTCAGGTGGAGTGGGTTGGAACACGGTGGGGTTTCGGGCAGCCATGCAGCGCAATAATCTCTGGTCATCCAAGTGGTGGCCAGCACTCTCCGGGGTGTGTTATGGGGCCTTCAGACTTAACTAAGAGAGGTTCTTAGTACATCCATGCTAACCCACGTGTCTCTCTCTCTTTCACCCTGCAAAAGGGGTATATCAGGATCATGGAGCCTGGTGAATTAGCTGTATGCCTCATGGCATACAAAGAGTGAAAACGATGGAGAAGAGAGTGACTGAGGTGCCTGGCTGAGCAGAGGGAGGAACAGCACCCTCTTGAAGAAGTGGCGGCTGGGGCTCCAGCACACGCTGCTGAAGAGCCACAGCGAGCCATCACTTATTGGCGCCTAGCTACCCGCAGGGTCTATAGATGCTGCCTATCACTCCTGCAGATGACCAAGAAGCAGTGTCGCCAAATACTGCGCATGTTTAGGGAACTGGTCAGACACACCACTCAGCTACTACAGGATTTGGCACCATGTGGACATGGAAGACTGTTAAAGTGACAGTGGTGCTCAATTTCTAAGTCAGTGGCTCCTTTCAGGGCTCCACATGTGACCTCTGTGGGATATAACCAGCCTCCACCCACAAGTGCATCCATGAGGTCAACACAGTGCATTTCGCCTATGACCAGGAGAGCCAGGATACAAGAGCAGTTAGATTTGTCCAGATCTCAGGTTTCCCACAGTTGCAGGGTGTCATCGGCTGCACTCATGTGGCGCTTAGTTCTCCGTCGCAACTCATGATCAACTATGTTAACTGCAAGGAATCCCATTCACTGAACTTGCAGCTGGTGTGGAACTACCACAAACGCATCCTGCAGGTCTGTACACAGTTTCCAGGCAGTGTGCATGACTTCTACATCCTCAGTCGGTCACAGATCCCTGAAGTCTTCCAATGTCCACAGAGCATGGATGGCTTCTCAGGGACAAGGTCCACAGAGGACTTGGCTGATGACGCCCATGCGGGAGACTCAGACTGCAGCAAAGCAAAGGTAAAACAAGGCTCATGCTGCAACTTACAACATGGTGGAGCAAACCATCAGGATTCTGAAAATGAGTTTCCAGTGCCTGAACCGGTCTGGTGGGGCCCTGCAATACAGTCCACAGAGGTTGTCATGCATCGTCTTCATCTGCTGCACCCTTTACAACCTGGCGCTGCAACTGAGAGAGGAGCTGGCTGAGGAGGCAATGCAGGAACTGGAGGTCTCCTCCAACGAGGAGGTTGTTGACGGGAATGAGGGTGAGGGTGTCCTCGAAGGCGCCGATAATGGCGTTGAGGCCTTCGCACTGGCCGGATGAGGGAGGCACGCTTGGGAGGCCCTCATAGCTGTTGGATTTGTGGAAGACAATAACGACATGCTGTGAGGAGAAATCATTAGATCCTCACCTTGCATCTATGAACGTTTCACTCCAGTCTGGCTTATGGCAGCATACATACCCCCTGTGACAACGCTTCTGTCATGGACACACAGTGGAGGCCCTAATAGTCATTTGATTGCAGGGTGGTGATGACGACATGCAGTGAAGACACCCCATAGATCTTCACATAGCCTCTGAGAATGCCTGACTCCTGTCTGGCTGAGGGCAAGTCGCTTGCACTTTGTGATCAGGGTCATACCACAGAGACACAGCCATGAAACTTTAAACTCATCTGATCCTTTGTCCCCTTTCAGCACCTGACCCCTTCAGGAACACAGCGTCACTGGTCACAGATGCTGAAGAGATGGGAGCCAGCCCCACCTTAAAGGTGCCAAGATCACACAGGGAGAATGGGAGAACTCTGTGGCATTCTGGCAGCAATGACAAGCACCATCGAGGTGCAGGCATAAGCAATGTGTCCAGAGAGTGTGAGGCCGGACCATCACTTTGGTCTGAAGGCTGCTGAAAGCACAGGGAAGAGGCCCTGGACTGAGACACCCGCCTTTATCTTTTGCAGAAAGGTTTCACATCTAAGTGAGACAGATGCTGCTCATTTGAATAAGGAACCACAGGCAGGGAGACCTTCTTGGGAGTTTATTGACAATAGTGAACATTATGTACAAGTGACTAACACCCGTGCCCAGGCTGTGCAACTACATTTTCTTAACCTTCCTAACCCTGCCGCTATGTCTTGGTCCTCTCTCGACATCCACAGCGGAGGCGGAGACAGCCAGCTGACTGTGATGCTCTGCCTGTGATAACCTTGATGGATATCCTCTGGAGCGTGTAGGCCTGGAGGGCCTTGGCCTGCTCTCAGGGATCTGCTGTGTGGCAGTGGCTGCACCCTCGAGCTGTGGAGCTGGAGCTGCTGAGGTCACAGGAAGAGGGAATTCAGATGGACTGGACACCCCCTGAGTCACGTGGGTCGGTGGCCCCGGGGTGGGGACCTGCTGATCCTCCTCCCTATGGGTGCCCGAGGGCCCCAGGCTGATTCCTTGAGGAGAAGGGGCAGCTGGAGTGAGATCGAGCTGCCCCGCACCCCTCTCAGGTGCACATTGTTGAAGGCCAACTATGGCATCAGTGATGGAGTAAAGCCTGCGCAGCAGTGCAGGAGCGACGTCCTGGACCAAGGTTATTATGGCGGCCGCCATCCTGCCAGTGCTGACCTCGGTGCATTGCAATGCCGGCGCTATCACCTCAGCCTAAAGGTGGATGGATTCCTCCATTGTGCCTTGCAATCTGAGGAGTGCAGCGGACATCCCTTCCTGATGTTCCCGAGATTGCCTTTGCAGCTCTGGCAACCGTGACATGAACGAGTCCAGAGGCTCCTCATCTGACTTGGACTCAGCAAATTTCTGGTCTGCAGCAGTCCTCCGAGTGCCAGACACCAGGGAAGTCCCTGTCGCCACCTGCTGTGGATCAGAAAGTGTGATGTGCTCACCAGATTGTGATCCCGAGTCTATTCGAAAGTTAGGTCCTACCGAGGTGTGTGTCTCTGCGCTGGTGGAGGGTGTGGGTGAGCGCTGTGACGGGACTTCAAGGAGGATGCCTCCAGATTCCTTTTCAGAGTTTTGTTCGGGGTTTGATTGGAGGCCCTGGCCTGTGGAGTCCATTGGCTGTTTGGCAGATGTGCCTGCAAAGCAAGGAGAGATAATTAGTGCACGGCAGTGGCCTGTGTCAGTGACCAGTCACAGCATGGTTGTCTGATGAATGTTGCACTTCTGGATCCTCACCTGGTAGAGCATCGCCGACCTCACCGTCAGCACAGGAACGGTCCAGGTCCTCGCCGGCCAGCTGGATGACTCTGTTTTCAAAATCCGCGAGGACCTTGATTTCAGGCATTCCTCCACCAATAAGCCGCCTCTCCCTCTTGTTGTGTGTCAATTTGTCATGCATAAATATAGATGAAGAGAGTGTATGCAGAATGCCTGCCATGTCAGACGATCAGTATGTCTGGCATGTGTGGGTGGTGAGTGGTCCCATGGATGGGATGAGGACAATGATAATGTCCTCAATGGTGTGAGAGAGCGAATGGTGATGTCCCTCGAACTGACAGTGATTGAGAGCCCAGTGGATGTGTGATGGGATTGTGAGTGTGTGAGTTGAGAGTGATGAGAAGAGTGACTTTGGAGGAATGGAGATCATTCATTCTTTTGTGGTACTGGGTGGCTGTCCTCTTTTGAAGGGCATTGGCGCTGACCACCGCCTCCCAACCCAAATTACAGAGGTTGCTGCCCATCTGTAGTCAGAGTGGGGGTAGAGGACATTATGGCGAGCCTCTAATGCATCCAAAAGGCACTCGAGGGATGCGTCATTGAACCTTGGGGGCTGCAGTCTTTTTGCCTTTCAGGGCCATGTCATCTTTGCAGCAGTCATGGGCTGGAAGCACTGAGAGGTGTGCGCGTGGCTACAATTTTAATATGGCGCTTGGCGTGCTGAAGCAGAGAGATGATGGCGTGGTGGGCAAATGAGAGCCTGCCCGCCATGGAAACGGCATGTTTCCCGGGAATGCATAATTAATGTGATGGGTTTGGGACAATATGGCATGAAAAGCCACCATTGCAGCTGATGGGGTGTCATATCAAAGGTTATTGTGGAAAATAAAAGCTCATGTATTAGCATGGATAGAAGATTGGCTGGCTGGCAGAAAACAGAGAGTATGCATAAATGGGTCTTTTTCTGATTGGCAGGATGTGATGAGCGGAGCCCCAATGGGATCTGTGCTGCAGCCTCAACTTTTTACAATTTTATCAATGGCTTAGATGAGGGGAATGAAGGCATGGTAGCTAAGTTTACAGATGACACAAAGATAGGTAGTGTGAGAATGGATTTTGACAAATATTCTTGGAGAATATTGTGTTATTTTGTGAAGAAGGGTATGTGTGTGTGTGTGTGTGTAAATGATTTAATTAAGCTGGGGAAAAGTTACTAGGGGTGGGTTGTCCGGGAGGTTTAAGAGATGAAAGGATAGAGGCATTAGGGGTGCATTTGTAATGAGATATTATGGTGGGTTTGAGGTACATGTAAATAGGATCTAACATTTGCATTTTTAGATAAATTGAGAGTTAATTTAAATATTAAAGGGAGGTCAGAGGTGTAAAGTAACATTTTTGTATCTTACAGGAGTTCCATGGATAAATAGAAAAGGATACAATACATTTTATTGATCCAAAAGCAGAGACAAAATAGAAACATGAAAGATTTCATATTTGGAAGGATTTGAGTTTCAGTAAGATGTGAGAACAATGGAACCTGAGATGAAAAGTTAGGGTGGGGGGAACAGATATTTTAAAGTTACTATGGAGAGCTTAAGAGTTGGCTATTGATTGTTGGCCATTGGCTATGTGAGGAAGATCTCCTGGAAACAGCTCTAGGCTAAAAGAAAATGCAGTTATAATCAGCCACCTAGTCAAGCCTGAAAAGCCTTGGGCTGCAAAAAGCAGTCTGAAGTCTTGGAGTTCCACAGCAGAGTGGAAGAGAGTTTAAGCGGCTGTGTGATGTGCCTTCATTAAAGCTACAGCAGTTTGCCTTGGGTAATATTATTGGATTTTTATAGTTCAACATCTATAAGAGAATGTTGCCTAGAAGATGTTTACTTGTGGGACTGATCCAAATATGGAGTCTTTTGAGGGAATGTTTTGTAAGACTCATTTTAATTGTGTAACTATAATCTTGTGTGCTTAAGTTTTCTTTTCTTCTTGTTAATAAAACTTTTACTTTTAGTTTTTAAAATCCCAAAGTGTCATAGGACTGCTTTCTGCTGTGATCAGTATATTTTCTTCTCATTTTCAGAGTACAAAAAAAAATGGTACGGTTGTAAGCTAAGTTTTCTCCTGGGATTTGGTTTGCACAGCAATAACATCTGCTCTGGACTTAACAGTAGGAAAGTATGTTGTGATACAGATTGGTTGAATGAGTGGGCAAAAATATGGCTGATGGAATAGAATGTGGGAAAATATGAAGTTGTTCACTTTGGAGGAAGAATAAAAAAGCAAATTATTACTTAAACAGAGAATGGCAAGAGGATTCCGAGCTTTAGAGGGATCTAGGTGTTCTAGTGCATGAAGCACAAAAAGGTAGTATGCAGGTACAACAGGTAATTAAGAAGGCTAATGGAATGCTATCCTTTATTATGAAAAGAATCGAACATAAAAGTAAGGATGTTATGCTTCAGTTATACAGGGCATTGGTGAGACCACATCTCGAATATTGTGTGCAGTTTTGGTATCATTATTTAAGGAAGGATGTAAATGCATTGGAGGCGGTTCAGAGGAGGTGTACTAGATTGATACCTGGAATGAGCAGGTTGTTTTATGAGGATAGGTTAGAGAGACTGGGATTGTTTTCACTGGAGTTTAGAAGTGTGAGGGATGACTTGATTGAAGTGTATAAGATCCTGAACAGCATCGCCAAGTTGGACATGGAAAGGATGTTTCCTCTTGTCGGTGAGTCCAGAACTAGGGGGCACAGTTTTAAAATTAGTCATTGCCCTTTTAGGACAGAGATGAGGAGAATCTTTTTTCCTCTGGGGCTTGTGCGACTTTGGAACTCTCTGCCTCAGAAGGTGGTGGAGGTGGGGTCATTGAATATTTTTAAGGCAGAGGTGGATAGATTCTTGTTATGCAAGGGAATCAAAGGTTATTGGGAGTAGGTGGGAATGTGGAATTCAAAACACAAACAGATCAACTGTGATCTTAATGAATGGCAGAGCAGATTCATGGGGCCGAATGGCCTACTTCTGCTCCTTTTTTGTATGTCCGTATACTCTCCTCACTCTCTTAGTGAACACTTTAAATTGACCAAACCTTCATCACTGACTCCCCAACCAGATAAATGTTTTTTCTCTATTTACACTCTCAAAGCCCCTCATGATTTTGAACCGCTAATACATTTTATTTTAGCCTCTTTGCTGGAATGGAAAGTGTTCCAGTTTTTTGTTCTTCCTCAACTCGGAACAAAAGATGTTGTTCTGTGATAAAACATAAAAATACCAATAATCCCTGTAACATATATATTAATGTCAAGTAAAATATTAAACACTTAACCAAAACAGAATATGCTGGAAACACTTACAGGTCAGTCAGCATCTGTGGTGAGAACAGACAACTTATCTCTGAATCAGATGTGGGAATCTGTGCATTTGAAAAATGGAATGTTGTCTGCTTTATGTTTCACTCAATAACCTATTGAGATCAAAGTTGGCATGTACGTCTTGTACATATCTTGGGGATGATGTTTGTTATTAATGTACATTTTGGAGAACTTCTTTGCATGACACTTAGCATGAAACCTCTGGATCTTGTTTTATGGTAATTTCTGAATATCCTGTAGCTCCCCAGCAGCTGTAGCAAAATAATGGCCCAGGTCTTCCAGTCTCTAGATAGTCCGAGACCAGATGTACCCCGCAAGATGTGCTACAGAGTGCATTGGAAGTTCCAGTGCACTGACTCCATGGGAATTGCTTGGGAAGTTTGAACTTCCAATAGGCGATTCCTCTGCTCACTGGAACCCTTTGAAAAAGTCTCCAACTCTGAGTTAGAGTCACCTGACTAGCCCCAACTACCCGGCTCCCTGCTGAACCCCCGATTCCCCCCAACTCCTCCCTGAATCCCTCAACCTGATCTGACCAGCCCCAACCACCCAACTCACGCTGATGCCCTCCCAACTGCCCACCGATCCCCTGACTCCCCCAACCCCACCTGATCCAACCTCACCACTTGACTCCCCTCTTGACCTGATCTGACCCGACCTCACCCCCGCTTAGTCTCCCCCAGGTCCGACCTCATCACCCTACCCAGCTGCCACCCTACCCCCTTACCCGCTTCGATTACTCACCCTACCTCCTTGCCAGCCCAACACACTTACCTACTTATTTTAGCCACCCTACTCCCTTACCCACCTCACCCACCCTAACCCCTTACCCACTTAGCTTCTCTTCACAGCTTTTTAAATGTTTGGGACATTTAAACTCTTTGCTTACTAGAATAGAGCAGGTAGAGGCTGTAAAAAGAGGGTGTGGCTTCTGCACAGATTTTCTTCGCTGCTCCCTTCGAGGTTTCCTGCGCTAAGTCAGTTTGGAAGGATCCTCCATCGGAATATTGCCCAGAAAAATCAGAGGAAGTTAAATGGGTGTTGGGTCAATAGGTTTGATTGAAGTTGCCACTGCTCCAGGCAACTGAGTAATGATGCTATAATCTGCTTTGTTATGGGATTTCCATTCAACCACAACAATTTACATCTGTGAAACAAATATATAGGACAGGAACGGCAATCAAAAATTTTATTAATGAGGTCTGTTTTTGATAACATTTAATAGTGGGGATGGTCCTTAGATCCTAGTAGGTAGAGTAACTACAAGTAAAATCATTGAATATAGAACGATCTTTGGGTTATTATTTGGGCCATGAGCAAATTGTTTACCACGTATTTAATTCTCTAATCCGATTAAAGAGCTAAATATGTGGCTCAAAGATTGGCATGGGAGAAATGGGTCTCGATTCCTGGGACACGGGCATCAGTATTGGGGAAAGTGGGAGTTGTACTGTTGGGATGGTTATCACCTCAACAGTGCTGGAACCAATGTTCTGGCGAGAGTTATAACTAGGGCAGTAGAGAGGGCTCATGGGGGCGGGGGACATTGTGATAAACTAAAGAGAGAGGAGAAGGTGAGAGAGCAGTAAAGCAATAAGGGAAATAGTTATCAGAGTGTGACAGGAAGGGACAGCATGAAAAACATAAGTCCACCAGCAGTTAAGGCTAGAGATTACAAAAATAATAAGATATAACTAAAGGCACTCTACCTGAATGTACGCAGCATTCGCAACAAGGTAGATGAATTGATTGCACAAATAAAATTAAACAGGAATGGACCTTATTGCCATTACAGAGACATGACTGCAGGGCCAAGGTTGGGATCTGAAAGTTCAAGGTTATTTGGCATTTAGGAAAGATGGGCAAAAAGGTGAAGGGGGTATTGTTGCACTGTTAATAAAGGATGGGATCAGTACATTTAGCAGCACAAATAGTAGTGGTAACATAAGGCATGGTAGAGGTGCATGTAACAAGGGTAACACGGTAACCATGGGGGTACTTCAATCTACCAAAAGACTGGGTAAACCTAATTAGCATTAATACTGAGGAGGATGAATTCCTGGAATGTATATGCGATTATTTTCCAGTATGTTGTGGAACCAACTAGAGAATGGGCTATTTTAGGTCTAGTGTTGTGCAATCAGAAAGGGCTAATTAATAGTCTTGTTATAAAGGAGCCTTTAGGGAGGAGTGACCATAATATGATAGAATTTCACATGAAGTTTGAAAGTTCAATCCGAAACTAGAGTCCTTAATTTAAACAAAGGAAGCTACGTAGGTATGGAGGGCAAGTTGCCTGAGGTAGATTGGGGAACTACATTAAAAGGTATGATGCTAGGCAGGCAATGGCTAGCATTTAAAGAATGAATACATGATTTGCAACAAACTTACATTTCTTTAAGGCACAAAAAGCCAGCAAAAAAAATGATCCAATCATGGCTAACAAGGAAAGTTAAAGATTCTATTAGATCAAAGGAAGAGGCATATAAAGTTGCCAAAAAAAAGTGGTAGACCTGAGGATTTGGAGCGTTTTAAAATTCAGGAAAGGAGAAACAAAAAAACGATAAAGGAAGAGAAAATAGATTATGAAAGTATTCTAGCAAGGAACATAAAAATGGTCTGTAAAAGTTTCTACAGGTATGTAAAAAGGAAAAGGTTAGCAAAGACAAATGTGGGCGCATTACAGGCAAAGAATGAAGAATTTATAATGGGTAATAAGGAAATGGCAGAGAAACTAAACAAATGCTTTGTGTCTGTCTTCAAAGAAAAAGATATAAAAAACCTCCCTGAAATATTAGGGAGCCAAGGGACTAGAGAGATTGAGGACCTGAAATAAATTAGTATTAGTAAAAAAGTAGTGCTGGAGAAAGTAATGGGACTGAAAGTTGATAAATCCCCTGGACCTGACGATCTACATCCCAGAGTTTGAAAGAGGAGCCTGTAGGGATAATGGATGCATTGGTGATCATATTTAAAAATTCTATAGATTCTGGAATGATGCCTGCGGATTGGATGATAGCAAATGTAACCCCACTATTTACGAAAGGAGGGAGGGAGAAAACAGGAACAACAGACCTGTTAGCCTGACATCAATAGTAGGGAAAATGCTAGAATCTCTTCTAAAGGATACTTAGAAAATAATGTTAGGATTGTGCAGAGTCAACATGGATTTATGAAAGGGAAGTCATGCTTAACAAACATGTAGGAGTTTTTGAGGATGTTAACTAGCAGGATAGATAAGGGAGAACCAGTGGATGTGGTGTATTTGGATTTTCAGAAGGCTTTCCATAAGGTCACACACAAGAGGCTAGTAAGCAAAGTTTGAGCGCATGGGATTGGCATAATATGTTGGCATGGATTGACAAAACAGAGTAGGGATAAATGGATCACTCTCAGGTTGGCAGGTATGGCTATTGGGGTACCACAAGGATCAATGCTTGGGCCTCAATTGTTCGCAATCTATATCAATAACTTGGATGTAGGGACCAAATCTAATACTTGCAAGTTTGCTGATGACATATAACTTGGTGGGAATGCGGGTTGTGAGGAGCATTCAAAGAGGCTTCAAGGGGATTTAGACAGGCTACATCAATGGGCATGAACATGGCAGATGTAATATAATGTGGAAAATGTGAAGTTATTCACTTTTGTAGGAAAAACAGAAATGCAGAGTATTTCTTAAATGGGGAGAGATTGGGAAGTGTTGATGTCCAAAGGGGTGTGGGAGCGTATGTTCATAAGTCACTGAAAGCTAACATGCAAGTGACTAATCCCCGCCTACACCCCACCCCTTCTGACTACCCCCACTCCCTGATTACAAACCCATCCTGAGTATACCCCAGCCCCCGACTACACCAAAACCCCTGACCACTCGTCTACCTTTCTACCTCTGACTAACACCCCCCCACTCTCCCTGACCACCTGACTACCTCTCAACCCACAACTACACCAAGCCCTGACCCCACCCGATCACCCAACATCCCTCCTCAACCCCTCCCTGACCAACCGATCTCTGCACGCCCTGACTACACCCCACCACCTGACTACGCCCAACCTGTCTGACCACCCACGCCCCTCCCCGACCATCCTGCCCCCCTCCCTTCCACCCTTGACCACACCCCCCAGCCCCCTGACCACCCGATGCTTCCCACACCAACACTCCCCACCTGGGATCCTTAAACTCTGGTTTACAGCAGCTGGTGGTTAAAAAGGGGGTGTGGCTTCATTTCCCCCAATGATCCTGCATTGCCCTGACGGGTCTCCCAGAGCAGCCGC
The DNA here is from genome assembly GCF_017639515.1 of Carcharodon carcharias. Classification (NCBI taxonomy): domain Eukaryota; kingdom Metazoa; phylum Chordata; class Chondrichthyes; order Lamniformes; family Lamnidae; genus Carcharodon; species Carcharodon carcharias. The sequence goes on from NC_054477.1 coordinate 24,621,874, forward strand.
ACTGCACATTTCTCAGCAGTCCCCAGGTCGGAAGTCTGGGTGAAAAAAATGCAGCCCCAGTCCAAGGTAAGTGAAAAGGAGTGGAGTGGCAATCCGACAGTGATACCACCCCATGGAAGATTCAGCCCAATGTCTTTTTCTCATTGTCTTGATTTTGTAGCTCAGGTGTAGATTATGGATAATACATTGAGCTGAATTTTCCCAGCCCTTTGGAGACAGGCTGGGACGCAGAAGGGCTGGCAATGCGGAGGGAGAAAGCACTGTGAGCGGAGCACCATGTCTTCCTGCCTCCATTGCTCATTGTCCTTGGTGGTGAGGCTGCCTCTGCTGGCTGGCCAACTGAACCACTTAAGGGCCACTTCCTACTCATGCAGGCGTTTTGCCTGCGTCAGGAGGGCCCACCATCACCAGGTATACCCCGGTCAACTCCCAGTGGGGGGAAGGGGTGGTGGCTACTCTTTGAGTACTCCACTGGCCATGGTCAGACCTCAATGGCCACCTAACCCTAACCCCCACCCCTTATTGCCACGCCTACTTGCCTTGCCCTGGCTTCATCCAAAATGCTTACACATCTTCAAGGGTGCCTCCTGCAGCATCATCAGTGGCCACTGCTAAAGGTTGCCCTCCCAATGCTGCTGAGCTGCTAGTCCTCTGACTGGGCTGGCAGCTCTAATCGGCTACTGCTGTAAAATGCTCAGGACCCTGCAGCCCTTCGGAGCAGGGTCGGCTCCTGCTTTCAGACCTTGTGGCAGGCCTTGATCCTGGGTGCTAAAATTCAGCCAATTTTGTCTGCAACACGTGCCAACCTCTCCCTGTTTTCCTTGTCTTTTGCAGTTAGAATCTAAACTCGCACTTGGATATTAAATGGGAACACTGGGAGGTACTTAGTCATGACCAATTACTATTGCTGTCCAAGAAACTGTTCCATACAACCTTGGTTTTGAAATATCGCTTCTTTGGGCTATCAAGCTTTAAGCGTGCCTCCCTCAGCCTTTCATGTGATTTGCTCCATGACCTCTTCTACTCTTTTCAGACTTGGCATTCTGCACTTTGGACCTTACCCTTCAGCTAAGTTTCTCAAACCTTAAAAAAAAAACACCTCTAAAGGAAAATCAGAATGTATTTTGGCATCTTTTGGGTAGTGCTTTTATTCTGACACTTCGTCTGAAAGTGCCTACTGAATACTGTAACCTTGAGGACCCAAATGCCTCATTGTGCAGCACTATAACAGTACGCTGCTTTCTGCACTTGAACCACAAGCCAACAATCCATTGCATGAAGAGGGACAAAGGACTGTTATCCATGGTTATTATTTTTCTGCTCTGGCACTACTAACCCCAGGGACATTGTCAAGTGTTCATTATTGCTAATTGGTTTGTATCGTGCTTGTAAATGTGTCACCTTTTTTTGGTAAGATAATGCAACTGGACTTCATGTGCTACTTTTCTGAAATTGCTTAAAATTACCATTAGGCACAAACTAGAAAAAGGCTGCAGTCTGTGCCACCTGCAAGCCTCAGATTGACAGCCGCTCACATGAAAATTGATTCTGTTCTCCTTTTTAATGTAATGAGCTAGGTTTCTCCTCACTTCTCCTGTCTTTTCTGCTTCCTCATTTCCTTATTGAAACTTACCAGAAAGAGAAGGAAGACCAAATGCAATGAAACAAATCTTTGGAAGAATTCCCACTTGGACGGGGGATAAAAATTAGCATCGTCACTAATGGTGTGTTGGGTTAGGTGCCCTCTGAATATTTGTTCTGGGTATTTGTGAAAGAACGGCACCACCCATTTCCAGAGGTTACGGTTTTGGTGGACACTCCTGGTCCTTCAGGACTGTGCTGATAAGGGAAAAAGGAAATTCTTCCTTTAATCACCACAGGGATGAGTGCATTAGTCAGTCTTGGACCTCAGCCAAGCATTATAACAAGGCTACCTGGCAAAACAGATGACTGGTCATCTGTTCAGCCTACTTCTATTGGTACTCCATTCCTCCACTACTATGGAATCAGGGGGACAATATTAAATTGGATTCAGCATTCCTTACCAACAGAAGGCAAAGAGTGGTGTGTGATGGGAAATCACCCTTTCCCAGAGATGTTCTGCCTGGAGTGCCCCAGGAAACTGTGTTGGGACATTTACTGATCTTGACATACATAAACGACCTTCCCAACAAGTTAAAAAAAACAGGGTGTAACTATTAGCAGATGACTGTGTGGTTTACACATCAGGAAAAACTCAAGATCATATCAATTCACTGAAAGATGATCTTCTGGGATTGCAAAATGGCAGGACCAATTGGAGTTGGCATTCAATGCCAAAAAATGCTATGTCATGTTCAGCAGCAACAAAAATGATCCATCAACAGGTAGCTTTCAGTTCTGTAATCAAATTCTCCAACAGGTAGATACACAACAATACCTGGGATTTCATCTTAAAAACAATTTTCAATGGGGATTCCACATTCAGCAGACAACATCCAAAGCAACAGGGTTCTGTGGCGGGATCTTTGGTATTGCAACAAAGTTATCAGAATTATAGCTTACCAAATATTTGTTCGTCCAGTCCTGGAGTATGTAAGTTGTGTGTGGGATCCTCATACGGCGAGGGATATAAATAAGATTGAAGCAACCCTAAGGCTTGCACAAATCCATTGCATGAATCAGTGTGGGAAATACTCCAGTGTTACACCCCAGATTAAAGATTTGGAATGGGAATCGCAACAGCAAAGGAGGGAGAAAAATAGACTGACCATATTCTATAATATATGGAATGGAGGGTGGAAATTGACAGAAACAAGTACCTGCTGCCGTCTGGCAATGTCAAAACATGCAAACTACAAAGATAATTTATTTCCAAGACAGCATATCAACAATCTTTCTTTCCAAGGACAAGCCCACAATGGAACAAGCTGCCAAAATAATCTTTAGATTATTTCCATTTCAAGGCTGAGATAGACAGATTTTTAATCAGTAAGGGAATCAAGGGTGCTGAAAATCTTTTTCCAGTATCCACAGTGTTTTGCTTTTATCGTAGGGAATCAAGGGTTATGGAGAAAATACAGGAAAATGGAATTGAGGATTAGCAGATCAGCCATGATCTCATTGAATGGCAGAGCAGACTTGACGGGCTGATTGGCCTACTTCTGCTCCTACATCTTATGGTCTTATTTAAAAATTTTCATTATCAAGGCTTCCACCTCAGCCGATTATGCTTGGTTTAGCTACTCTACCCATATAAATGTTGGCGGAAGATGGATGTTAGTCTCCGATACCAACACAACTAAAGCAGAAGCAGATACAATTGCCAGCTAGCCTCATTATGAATGCTTGGCTGAGCTCCAAGAATAGCTAATACATTGAACCAGGCAGGAGTTTGTTTACACAGTTGCAAATGGAACAATTGACAGACTTCTTACCTTGTAATAACTTGATCTTTCTTTGAAGTTGTTTTTCAATATCTGTGTGTTTATTTGGAAAGGCAAAGGGTTCTTCTGGGGAATTTCAATGGCTGTGTTTAATTGCCACTTTTATAAGGTAAGAGGGGCAATGGTTTTCAAAGGGGTTTTTGAAAGGCTGTTTTTTTTTCATTTCATGAGCATTTCCAAGACTTGCCAGTGTTATCATATGGCTCATTGGTTGTGCACCTAGTGCATACTGGGTGACTGAGCATGGAGGGGGCATGAGAGATATGAGGGGCATTGTGAAGGCATGGGTGATATAAGGGAGTATGAAAGGGGTATGGGGGATTGAGGGGTGAGCACCAGCCTTCTAACCTTCCACCCTTGGCATCCGCTCACCTCCGTTGCCACCTTGGGCCTGCCTGCAGAGGCGGTGTGCCTGTCCCCCCAACAAAACAGTACTTTTCAGTTGTCTAATTTAGTGATAATTTTTTTTGGAGGGAGGTGGGGCTTGTTTCAGGCTGAGGCAGTTCAAAAGTGACAGGCCTGATGGTGGATGACTCGGTTATAGGGCTACCTAAGCCAAGCTGATCCAACACATTCCAGTGAAATGTTGATGATGACTAATCAACTCTATTTTTCTGATGGAATCATCTATCACTGTGATTGGAATTCTTCCTGTTTAGCTCCATAAAACGCCACAAGCCACTGGGTGTAACGGGCAGGATGATGCTGGCTGCCTGAGCAGCTTACAGTGGTTAATGCTGGTGGGCTTCTTCTGTACTGTAATGGCTGCAGTGTTTCAACTGGTCAAGCTCCTGTGACGTCTTTGTGCACCTCCTGAGTCAATAAACCTTGGCTTTGCAATGGAGCTGTCTGGCCTTAAGATGTGTGAAGTCTATCTACAGGGAGAGAGAGTGCATATCTTACTGAACAGACAGAAACTCTTCTCCTTGAATTCTCTGCCCAAAGGCAGGTCCGACCACGGGTAGGGCAAAGAGGCAGATCCCAAATCAATCCCAGTCAGAATGGGGATTAAACATCCATGATCCATATCAACTGTGCAAACTGAGTCAACCACCACCCCATCCCCCAGGAGCTAAAGTTGCTGTGTACACTTTTATACATGTGTTGTAGTGTGGAACTATGGATAGTGATGGTAGGGGTTCAAATTTCTTCCCATTACATGGCTGACCAGGAATCTCCCCCATTCTTATCACCTGCCTTTGGTCCGTGTTGAAAAGGTTTGCAAGTTGGTACTTAACCTGTTTGGCCACATAACTGACACACCTCGTTTGGCCATCAAGTCCTGAACTTCTCCTGAGCTTCTGTCTCAGAGGCAGGAATGCTGGCCACTGCGCCACAAGACCTCCTTGCAGAAACTCTGTCCATGTTGATTTCTTATCGCCTTTACCCAAAGACTCCTGAACATAAGTGAGAGTTTTCTGCACTGGCAGATGTCCAGCTGACTAGAAACCTAGAAATAAGGTTGACTTGGGATGATTTTCTGCACTAAATAATGCCACCAATGTATGTAATGTGTACATGTGATTTATATATCTGTAGACTGGTTGCCTACTAAAATGTGAAGTACAACTATTTGAGGTCCTCTATTGACTTACTACAAACAAGACAAATAGCAACATTCAATATCGAAGCTAATTGCCAGTTTTGTGATTAGCCGTCTCCATACTCCAGGGTGTGCATTGCTTCCCACCAGCAATCACGCTGTGGTTAATGCTCCATCCAACAGCATTGTTTGAGTGGAGGCCTGGTTGATGCAATGATTGATTTAACTGCTTTTGCCAGTTATTTTGAGACCGGAGTTCCGGTTCAGTGATGTACAGCAGCTATTGGTTTAAGGCTGTTATATGTGAAATTTGCTGACATTGACAGCCTGTTCCCAGCAGACTTCAATGCTGCAGTTACAACATTAATCTCATTTAGCCTCCAGGAAGTGAACAAAATGGAATTTCTGACTTAAGTGCCTCTCTGATCCTTTTGGAGGGTTTACTTTCCTGTAGTGGAGAGTATTTTCCCTGTTGCGATTTCATTGTTTACATTTCCCTAATTGGCTTCCCTCCTGCCCAATATGGCTTCCATTAAATAGACAGTGATCTCTTCATGACCTACAATACAAGCTCAGATTCCAAAATGGACCACATTGCTTCTATAATATACTCTTTCTCAAATATATCAGAATTTTTTTATTTTAAAGGTTGCAGCAATAAACTCAGAAAAATTGCACAAGTAGGTTTCAGTTTCAGCTTGGTTTTGTGTTGGCCCTGCAGTGCACTAACAAATAAATGATAACTAAATTCTTCTGTTCTGTGCTTTATGCAGAAAGTAGCTGAATAACCATAATGAGAGAGGGATTCAGGTGGCCTCTTAAGTGTCTGATCCAATCTTACAAGCATTATTAGCATTAATAGTATGATCTGGAGCAGGGTCCCTCTTCAACTATTCTGTTCACAACTCTCTCGCCTCCATTTGTGCACATTTATAGCTCTGTTACATTACTGTGGTTGCCGAAAATGCTTCTTTTTAAAATTTATTTGTTCACAATATTCGGCCAACATTTTTTGCCCATCCCTATTTGCCCTTGGTGGTGAGCTGCCTTCTTGAACTGCTGCACCCATAGTGCTGTTCAGAATAGAGTTCCAGAATTTTGACCCAGAGACAGCGAAGGAACGGTGATATAGTTCCACGTCAGGAAGGTAGTTTGGATGGGAACCTGAAGGTTCGGGTGTTCCCATGCATCTGCTGTCCTTGTCATTCCATGTGGTAGAAGTCATAGGTTTCAAAGGTGCTGTCAAAGGAGCTTTGGTGAGTTACTGCAGTTCACCTTGTAGATGGTGCACACTGCTGCCACTGTGCATCGAGGTTGGAGGAAGTGGATGCTTAAGGTGGTGGATGGGGTGCCAATCAAGCAGGTTGCTTTCTCCTGCATGGTGATGAGCTTCTTGTGTTGTTAGAGCTGAACTTATCCAGGCAGAGTATTCCATCACATTCTTGACTTGTACCTTGTAGGTGGTGGACAGGATTTGGGGAGTCAGGAGGTGGGTTACTCCCAATAGAATTCCCAGCCTCTGACCTGCTCCTGCAGCCACAGTATTTATATGGCTAGTTCAGTTCAGTTTTTGGTCAATGGTACCCCCAGGATGTTGATAGTGGGGGATTCAGCATGGTAATGCCATTGAATGTTAAGGGCCAATGGTTAGAATCCTTTTTATTGGAGATGGCCATTGCCTGGCACTTGTGTGGCGCAAATGTTACTTACCACTTATCAGCCCAAGCCTGGATATTGTCCAGGGCTTGCTGCATTTGGACATGGACTGCTTCAGTATCTAAGGAGTCACGAATGGTGCTGAACATTGTGCAATCATCAGCGAATATCCCACTTCTGATGTTATGGAAGGAAGGTCATCGATGAAGGAGCTGAAGATGTTTGGGCCTAGGACACTACCCTGACCACTCCTGCGGTGATGTCCTGGAGCTGAGATGACTGAACTCCAACAACCACAAGCATCTACCTTTGTGCTAGGCATGACTTCAACCTGTGAGAGTAATCTCTTGTGAGATTAAAGAATGGATTGCAATTGAGTGACTGGCTGGTTTAGAATACTGTCATTCAACTTGGAGACCTGAGCTAAAGTGAGTACACAGCTGCGATAAAAATCTTCTGTGTTTTCCCCCTGGATTAAAAAAGACTAAGTGAAATGACTTTGGAGAGCATAGGGTGGATTCTCTTCTGCCTCTTGGCTGAGGAATCAGTGCTCCCTGGCTGGGGACAGAGGAAAATGGGGCGGAAACCCTATTTTGTCAGTTCTTTGCTCTCATTACACTACTCTGAAATTTCCATGAGTGTCCCACAAAACATTACTCGGCTGTGCCAACGGGAGCGGAAGGCTCAATGTAACAAGTTTGATGCAGTCACAAACAGCCGTAACTTCCCTTGGTGGCCATTGGCCACATAGGAACATAAGATTTAGAAGCAGGATTAGGCCATTCGGCCCTTTGAGTCTGCTCTGCTATTTGGTAAGATTATGGCTGATCTGGTTGTGTTCTCAGGTTCACTGTCTGCACCCCATAACCTGTGTCTCCCTTGTTTAAAAAAATTCTATCTAACTCCACCTTGAATAAATTTAAAGACCCAGTCTCCACTATCTTCTGGGAAAGAGAATTCCACACTCTAATGACTCTCTGAGAGAAAAAGAATTCTCCTTATCTCTGTCTTAAAAGGGAGACCTCTTATTCTTAAACTATGTCCCCTAGTTCTAGGCCCCCCAAAAGACAAAACATCCTCCTGTTATCCACCCTATCCAGTCCCCTCAGGATCTTATATGTTTCAATCAGATTACCTCTCATTCTTCTAAATGCCAATGGATATGGGCCTAACCTGTTCAACCTTTCTTCATAAGATAAGCCCTTCATCCCAGGAATGAGTTGAGTGAACCTTCTCTGAACTGCCTTTAAAGCAATTATATCTTTTTTTTCAAATAAGGAGACCAAAAGTGTATACAGTATGTCAGATGTGGTCTCGCCAAGGTCCTGCACAGCTTTAGTAAAACTCCCCCACTTTTCTATTCCATTTGCCTTGTAATAAACACCAATCTTCCATTTATCTCCCTAATCACTTGCTGTACTTTATATGATTAATGTACCAGGATAACCAGATCCCTCTGTACCACCAAGCCCAGCAATCTCTCTCTGTTTTAATAAGATACTGCTTTTCTATTCTTCCTGCCAAAATGGACAAGTTCATATTGACCCACATTATACTCCATCTGACAAATTTTTGCCCACTCACTTAAACAATCTATATCCCTTTGCAGACTCTCTACCCCGTCTTGACAACCTACTTTCCTACCTATCTTGGTAAATTTAGTTACCATACATTCAGACCCTTCATCCAAGTCATTGATATAGATTGTAAATAATTGAGGACCCAGCACTGATCCCCGTGGCACTCCATTCGTTACAGCTTGCCAGTCTGAAAAAAGACCCATTTATCCCTGCTCTCTGCTTTGTTAACCAACCCTTCATCCAGTCTGGGGAATTGATAATGGAGAACAAAAGAATGGTGGAGGTGCTGAACAGGCATTTTGTGTCTGTCTTCACAAAAGAAGACTTAGAAAACTTCCCAAAGATAATTGAGAATCAAGGGGTGATAGGGGGGGATGAACTTAAAACAATTACCATTGCTGGGGAAAAGGTGCTAGGAAAATCATTAGATCTAGGGTGCGATTTTCCCCTCCATGCACTAAGTGTGGTGGCGGGCATGAAAATCAGAGTTTTACCTGCCGGCTGCATTGTTAGCTTCCTGCCTCATTAATCATGCGCACATAGGAAACAGGCTGGATCGTGGGCTGGCGGCCTCTGTTTTGGCTGCCCCACTGTGAGCTCACCGGTTCCTCACTCTAGGCGCCATATTTAAATGGCACCCATGCACAGCTTCCTCAATGCCTGCAGCCCAGAACTGCTGCAGATGGGAGAGATGGCCCCCAACAGGATCAAGACAACTGCTTCCAATTTCAGTGACCCCTCCCTGGAACACCTGCTGGACGCAGTTGAAGCCCACTGCAATGTCCTCTACTCCTGTGATGGCCAGAGGAGGTCCAGAAACCTCGCCACTAAGGCTTGGGAGGTGGTGGCAGTGGTGGTCAGTGCTAACGCAGCACTGAAGAGGTCAGGCACTCAATGCAGAAAGAGGGCGAATGATCTCATCACTCTCAACTCTCACACTCACCAGCCCATCAGACATTCACTGGGATCTCACACGCTGCAGCTCAATGGACATCACCACTCGCTCTCTCACACACACATTCACATCTCCAGCTGAGCTCATCAACTCTGGAGTTCGCATCCTCATCCCAACCTTGGATCCACTCACGACGCATACATGGCAGGCATCCTTATTAGCTTCCCTGACACGCGTCCTGCTCACACTCTCCACCTGTCTTTGTGCAGGACAAGCTTGCACACAATCAGAGGGTGAGGTCTCAGACCTGGGGTGGAGTGGCTGGAATCAAGCTCCTCACTCCCTACAAGAACTGAGCCATCGAGTTGGCCAGAGAGGACATGGACTTGCCTGCAACAACGGTGAGGTGGGCAGTGCACACCCAATCAAGGATCCTGCACCAGCTCATCCCTTGGACAAGCATACTGTGAGTGCGTTGTCCTGTTTTAGAGTCACCTGCCATGCATTAATTATCTCTACTTCCTTTCATATGCACCTTTGGAAAGTGCCTGAGCACAACCACAAGCCAGGCCCTCAGCTCCAGCCCCAATGACACCTTGGATGAGGAATGAGAACAGAGCACGACAGTAGACCCATTACAGTGCTACCCATACCCTCCAACAGCATGGAGGCACATTCCTTGGTGGGACCTATTTCTAAAGCAGCCTTGGGGTTCACAATCTGGTGAGCACAGCACACAATTTGGTCCACAGCAGATGGAGGCAGAGACATCCGAGGTCACCAGCACCCGGAGGACTGCTGGAGGCTAGGAAGCTGTGGAGTCCGAGTCAGATGAGCCTTTGGACTCGGTCCTAACTCAATTGGCAGAACTACAGTGACAATCATGGGATTATTAGGGAGGGTTTCAGCTGCTTTCCACACATTTCAACATACGATGGAGGAGTCCTTCTGTGTTCAGTCTGAGGTGATAGCGCTGGCATGCCAATGTACCGAGGTCAACACTGGTAGAATGGTGTCCACCATGCAAACCTTGGTCCAGGACATCAGTCCTGCACTGCACCGGGAGCTGCACTTCATCGCTGTAGGCATCAGTGGTTACATGAGAGGGACCCAGGGCTCCTTGATCTCACTCCAACCGCCCCTTCTCCTCAAGGAGTCAGCCAGAGGCCCTCAGGCACTCACAGGGAGGAGGACCAGCAGCTGGACACCCTGGGGCCAATCATCTAGATGACTCTCGGAGTGTCCAGCCGATCCCAATTCCCTCTTCCTGTGATCCCATCACCTCCAGCTCCACAGGCCGAGGAGGGTTCACCTGTCCCACAGCAGGAGACCCAAAGCAGGCTGGGGCCCTCCAGGTCTCGGCCCTCCAGAGGATACCCATCAAATTCATCACAAACAACAGGATGTAGCAGTCATCTGCCTGCTGTGGATATTGGGGATGCACCCAGAAGTAGAGATAGGGTTAGGAAAGTTAAAAAATATCAGGAGCACAATGGTGGCAAGGGTGTTCACCACATGTATATAATGTTCACAAAGGTAAATAGGATCGCACCCATTTCACATCTCTTGTGTATGCCTCCTTTTTATGATGAGCTGTGTTGCTGTCAATCAGGTGTGATAGCATGGTCCCTCCTCCCACTAATTGCAGATGTTGCTATCATGGGCCTCTTGTCTATGTATCTGCTTCCATATCACCACAGTCCGTGCCCATTCTCAGATCATTCCCGAGATCAGAAATGCCTCGTCCTTAATATAAAGTGTGCTTGTAGAAGGAACCTCGTTCACATACTTTACAGGATCATGTCATGTTCTTTCTTGGCTGTATAAGATTGAGGCAGAGGTGTTCTCCCATCTCGTCTGCATTATTGAAAGGTGAAGGTGTAATGTAGAAGGAGGGATGTCTTAATGCATGGAAAAGGGTCATATATCCTGGAACTCCATGTACTCCACCATCGACATTAGACGGAATGCACTGTCCCGTTGCTGGAGATGGATCTCCTTGAGGAGCTTTGTCACATTGAAGGTATACAGTTACGAGCCTACTAAGGATAGTGGAACAACTCCTGGCTCTTGGAGTTTGCTGTTGTGACTCGGTTGTTGAAGAGATGCTTGAAGAGGCAGCACCTTCTGACGTCTGATGCCAGGATGCCCTCCTCTAATTAGCGCCTCAGCAAGGACACACGTGCCCAAGGCTTCATCATTGTTATGATTGGTCCCTGGGTGAGGTCCCCCAATTTATTATTATTCTGGATGATGCACCCCAAATTGTTATGCTCCCGGATGGAAGGATGAATTGGCTCCCCTTCTTTATTCAACCCCCTTGGTTGGTCGCAACAAGGTTAATTTAAAAAGGATTCCTTCCCCCATGGATACCTTTTTCCAGTCCAAATGTATTTATGTTTTCAAAGGAGCCAATTTAACCAAGCTTTCTTGAGTCAAAGAAAGAGTGAGTTAATTAGTTACTAAATGTGAGAAAAAAATAATAAAAATGCAACACACATGCACACAGATTAGAAATGAGTAATTGAGTCCAAAAATAAAAGTTAAAAAGATATATGGACAAACCAAAGATTGATCCGTGAGGAGTAGATGGTGAAAGGTTGCGGCGCTTAAGTTGGGTGATTCCGGTAGAGCTGACTTTGGCAGTTGAGCAATGTTTGGAGATTCTTGGTTCTGCGGGTTAGCCGAAAGGAGTTGTCCTGTTTCCTTTTCCACTGTGGCTTTTCTGATTTGCGACTTACTTCCAGCAAACAGAGAGAGATTTTTTTTCCCTGCAAGCACAAGGATGCCTAGTTGGTGTTCTTCAGCTGTGACCTTCACAGCGCACCCTTGCACTGAAGGCCTGGAATACCAAAACTAGCATGCAGAGATCAGGGTTGCCGTTGGCTTTTAACCCCTTTTGTTGTGTATTCCTGGAGGGGAAAAAACAAACATGTCCTTCACCAAGAAATTGCTTTTTTTGAAGTCATATCATGTCCACAATCTGGGATATAACTCACAGGAGATGGGTTCTGCTAAGATGGTAATCAGCCTCCATTATCTCTGCAACCACAGGAAATTACAGTTTAGTTTTTGCATTGCATCTTTTCCTTTGCAGTGCCTCTGTCTGAAATAAGCCTTGACACCTTTTTAGGTGCAACATTCTGTTCTCTGGACTAGTCGGTCAAGTGTAATCCACAGAGGACTTTTCTAGCAAATGGTTGCTTTACAGTCTCAGCCAGCTTTTACTTGTATGTCTTTTTAAAAAATACCCAGTTCCTACTTAATCACCACCGCGCCCCCCCGCACCACCCCCACCCCCCCCCCCCCATCCTAGTGCAGGGCACCAGTTCTCCAACTGGCCCTCAGAGCCCTCACCAGCAGAGCAGTCCCTCATTTTAATTTTGTATTATGCCTTCGCTGCAGGTTGGAAGATGGTGGTGCTGTGGTCTCACTACCAGACCAGCATTGACCCTCCCTGTGTGAATATGGAAATCCCTCCTATTGTTCTGGAGGAGCTTAATGTTCAGATTTCCCTTCCTCCAAAACCTCTCAATCCTCTCCCTGTATTCGTTGATCCCATTGTGATTGTGGTGGATATCCCTTTGTTACACCCTGAATAATTTAAGGTAGATGTGTCTATGCTCCATTCTGGACCTTACCTCTCTCTGTCTTGAGGCCACTTGCACAGTGAAATATATACAGCCCTCCCCCCAACGCCTTTGAATACCCCCAGAATACCATCTCCCCATTTATAGGTTGCAGAGCCCTCCCCTAACCAAGAGAGTGCCCACCTGTGGCCCAGTATGATGCCAGAAACCCTTCCCGGGCGGATGCACATGATGTTATGACCATGCCCTGCGCACAACACTGACTGTCACTGAACTGACATGCCCTCCCCCTCCCTGGACTGGGACGAGGACAGTCTTTGCAAGCTCAACAATGTAAACTGAAGCTCTTCTTCAATCACTGATCCTCCCATTCTGGCCCCAAACTCGCTTATGTCATTCTGTAACATAGTCTCTCCCTATCCTGGCACAGAGGATGCTTCCGCCCCCCCCATCCGGCATGCCCCTGTCATATGTCTGAGTGCAACCTTCCCCACTCTTTCCCCCCACCATTCCAGTGGAGGCCTTGCCGTGCAGCCCCTCCCCTTGCCTCTGGCCAGTTTCCCCTCTTTCTCAGTGGAAACCTTGCCCTGCAGCACATTAAAAGCCACTGCTGCCTTACCGCTGGTCTGGTAGGTAGGTGGAGCTGACTGCGAAGCCTGGCGCTGAGTGTGAGTTGCCGTGAACACTGCCTGATGCAAGGTAGGCGAATGAACCTCAAAGTCACGAGAGAAGTGCAGGTCGTCAAGTGCTTGGATACCGTTTGTGGAACACGTTGGTCTAATTGGGCACCAATGTGCCCCATTGATCCATGGTGGGGGTGATATTCCGATGAGCAGCCCTTATAATAATATGCAAATGTATTTAACTGGCGATCCCGATGTGCCATGGTAGGAAATGCCATTGAAGGCCGGAGCGTGATGATCGCAAACGGGTTTTGCGTCGATTTTTGGCTTCTGATGATATTTTCCGCTCCTGCCCACCATGACGCCCACCGTGGAGGGAGTGGAAAATCCCAGCCCTAAAGACTGACAAGAACCGGATGGCCTGCGTCCTCGGGTCTTAAGAAAAGTGGCAGCACAGATAGTAGACGCATTGGTTATAATCTCCCAAAATTCCTTAGATTCTGGAAGGGTCCCGGTGGATTGGAAAATAGCAAATGTAACACCTTTATTCAAAATGGAGGGAGGCAGAAAGCAGAAATCTATAGGCCAGGTAGCCTGGCATCTATCATAGGGAAAGTGCGAGAATCCATTGTTAAGCAGGTTATATTAGATAATCATGATGTGATTAGGCAGAGCCAACATGGCGTTGTGAAAGGGAAATTGTGTCATAGTTAACATGCACAAAAAAACAAAGAGGCAAACAAAAGAGGAGACTCCCAGGCTCAGTCTCCCACAGGCTGTCCGAGAAATAAGGGACAAAAGTCATCCCCTAAGGGACCCATAACAAACAATACAGGACCGTTGGTCACCCTGGCCTTGCTCCAAACCTCTGCTGACTGGAGGATTGTCAGAGGTGCCAGGAGCAGGCTGAAGATAGGTTTGGAATTGTCACTTAATTCCCGAAAAGGTTCTGATTCGTGATTCTCCAGTCCCAGAACCGAATCCTGGCCTGTTTTCCACTGGGATTGGCAAAGTATGCCTGGTGAGATTGATTGTACCCGGTCATGACTGAGGGTCTAGGAGTGGGTAAACTTGACTTGGGGGCCGGGATTTTCTGTTGCGCGTGGGGGTGAGAACAGATGTGGGGCGCACTTTGAAAGTAGCGCATCCGGACGGCGGGGTCAGTGTCCTGACGCTTCCGAGCATGCTGCTATTTTCAAAGTGAGGGCAGGAGTGGGGGCAACCAGGAACCTGAGGGCCTCCAATTAACTGTCCATTAAGCACCTTGAAGATCTTGTTAATGGGCTGGGGAGGGACACAAGGTCATTTTCAAAACGCAGATAGCCAAACCTGAACAGTCTGGTGCATGTTAGTGCGCAGCTGTTGGGTACAATGTGGGGAGCAATTAAGTGAATTATTTCAATGAGGAAAAGATTTTGCCACTAGGGCAATACTTCTAAAACATTTTCCTGGTGTAACTCCATTTTATTGGCTTACACTCCATGTGATCCCAGAGTTAAAAATTGGGAAGTACGAGGACTGTTGAGTTGGGTAGGAAACTTCAGTTGTTGAATGGGAAGCAGGAGTTGAACACTGGGGAAGTTGATGGAAAGGCAGTGTTTCGAAGAAAGTAAAACCCAAACACCTACCTTTTCATAGGTTTGTTTTATTGCAACAGCCCAATTGGGCCTCAGAGAGCAGTTGATTAGGCCACGCTCACCAATGAAAAGAAGCGTGATATTTAAATGGGCCTCTCAGTTGTCAGGAATCAGTCTGAGCTCCACTGCAGCCATTGCTGCCTCAGTGCACTTAACCCTAAAGTCTCTTGGGGTCGTGACCCACAATTTGGGAAGACTAGAGGTTTTGTGTGAAATTGGGTGCAGCATCTTTTAGTTGGCTATTTGGCCACTTCTCTGTGTAACAAGGCTGCTAGCCCCCATCATGGCTGCTGTTTGCCTTTAACATTTGTGCTCAATAGGTAGCTCCTGTTTCAGGGCACTGCTCATTGCCGACCCAATCATGGTTTTATATTTGAAAATTGCATGGTGTGAACATGGCATGAGGTTGTGATCCAGAATTTATCTGACCCCGGATTGAAAATTAAGCCCAGTGAATTCCATCCCCACTCCCTTGCGAACATACGAACCTATGAATTAGGAGCAGCAGTAGGCTGTATGGCCCCTCGACTATTTGGTAAGATCATTGCTGATCTGATTGTGATCTCAACTCTATTTTCCTGCCTAACCCTTATTTCCTTTTGACTCCCTTGTTAATCAAGAATCTATTTAACTCAGCCTTAAGAATATTCAAAGACCCTGTCTACACTGCTTTCTGGGGAACTGAATTCCACAGACTATGACCCTATGAGAGAAAAAATTCTCATCATCTCCTTCTTAAATGGGAGACCCCTTATTTTTAAACGATGCCCCTTGCAGTTCTAATCTCTCCCACAAGGGGAAACATCCTCTCAGTATTCACCCTGTCAAGCCCCCTCAGGATCCTATGTTTCCATGTAAGATCACCTCTTAATCTTTTAAACTCCAATGGATACAGGCCCAACCCGTTCAACCTTTCCCCTTAATCCGAGGAATCAGTCAAGTGAACCTTCCCTGAACTGCTTCTAATGCAATTATATCCTTTCTTAAGAAAGGAGACCAACACTATACTCAGTATCCCGGATGTGGCCTCAACAACACCATGTACAACTGTAACATAACTTCCCTACCCTCATATTCCATTCCCCTTGCAATAAATTACAACATTCCATTTGTTTTCCTAATCACTGCCTATACCTGCATACTAACTTTTTGTGATTCATGTATCTGGACACCTGGATTCCCCTGTACCAACAGAGTTCTGCAACTTCTCCCTATTTAAATAATATACTGCCAAAGTGGACAAGTTTGCATATACCCATTTTATATTGCATCTGCCAAATTTTTGCCCACTCACTTAACATATTTATATCCCTTTGCAGATCGCTTATGTCCTCTGCAAAATCTACTCTCCTACCTATCTTTGTGTCAAGAGCAAATTTAGCAACCATACAATTGACTCCTTCATCTAAGTCATTAACATAGATTGTGAACGGTTGAGGCAACAGCGTTGATCCCTATGGCACTCCATGAGCTATCGCTTGCCAACCTGAAAATGACCCATTTATCTCTAATCTCTGCTTCTTCTTAGCTAACCCATTCTTTATGCATAGTAATGTGTTACCCCCTACATCATGCACTTTTACTTTGTGTAGTAATTCTTTGATATGGCACCTTACCAAATGTTTTTTGGAAATCCAAGCACACCACATCTATAGGTTCCCCTTTATCTTTTGCTTGTTACTTCCTGAACGAACTCTTAAATTAGTCAAACAAGGTTTCCCTTTCACAAAACCATGTTGACTCTGCCTGATTGCGTAAGATTTTCTAGGTGCCCTGCTAAAATCTCCTTAATAATATATCCTAGCATTTTCCCCATGACAGATATTAGGCTAACTGGCCTGTAGTTTTCTGCTTTTTGTCTCCCTCCTTTCTTGAATAGAGGAATTACATTTTCTATTTTCCAATTTGATGGGACCTTTCCAGAATTTGGGAATTTTTGAAAATTACAACCCATGCATCTACTATATCAGCAGCTGTTTCTTCTAAGACCTTAACATGAAGTTCATCAGGTCCTGGGGACTTGTAAGCCTTTAGTTCTAATAGTTTTCTCAGCACTCTTTTCCTGGTGATTGTAATTGTTTTAAGTTCCTCCCTCCCTTTCACCTCTTGACTTGCAAGTTCTGCAGTGATGACAGACAAAAAACACTTGTTCAACACTACAGCCATTTCCTTGTTTCCCATTATTATTTCCCTGATTCTAAGACTATTAAGGGGCCAGCATTCACTTCAGCTATTCTTTTCCTTTTTAAATACTTTTAGAAACCTTTACTCTCTGTTTTTATATTTCTAGCTAGCTTTCTCTCATACTCTAATTTATCTCTTTTTTAGCCATTCTTTTCTGTTTTTAAATTTTATCCAATCTTCTGACCTACCTATTAATTGTCGCAGAAGTGTACACTTTTTCTTTCAATTTGATACTATCTTTAACCTCCTTAGTTAGCCATGGAGAGTGCATCCTTCTCCTAGAGTCTTTATTTCTCACTTGAATGTATCTTTGCTGAGTGTTATGAAATATCTCCTTAATTGTCTGCCACTGCACCTCTGACCTACCCCTTAATCTAATTTCCCAGCTCACTTTAGCCACCTCTGTCTTCTTACCCTTGTAATTACATTTATTTAAGTTTAAAACACTACTCTTAGACTCACTCTGCTCTCCCTCAAACTGAATGTGAAATTCAGTCATGTTAGGATCATTACTACCTAGAGGTTCCTTTACTATGAGGTCATTAAATAAGCCTGCTTCATTGCATTTTGCCAGTTCTAGAATAGCCTGTTCTCTGGTTGGCTCTAGAATGTGCTGCTCTAAGAACTTGTCCTAAAATCACTCTATGAACTCATCTTCCAGGCTACCTTTGCCAATCTTATTCATTTAATCTATATATAGGTTAAAATCACCCATGAGTATTGCTGTGCCCTTCTCACAAGCCCCAACTATTTCATCCCCATTACTTAATCTGTCCTACATTGTCGTTACTATTTGGGGGCCTATAAACTATTCATGGATTTGAAACATTAACTCTGTTTCTCTCTCCACAGATGCTGCTAGACATCCTGAGCTTTTTCCAGCATTTTCTGTTTTGTTCTCACCGCTGCTGTCCAGTGGTGTATGCAAATCTGGGGCGCACCCCATGTTGGGGCGGGGGCGTAGTTGCTGGATTTTGACTCAGTGACAGCGAAGGAATGGGGATATAGCTCCAAGTCAGGATAGTATGCAGCTTGGTGGGGAGCTTGCAGGTGGTGGTGTTCCCATGCCTCTGCTACCCTTCTCCTTCTAGGTGGTAGAGGTTGTGTGTTTGGAAGCTGCTGTCAACAGAGCCTTTGTGAGTTGCTGCAGTGCACCTTGTAGATGGTGCACATTGCTACCACTTTGCAATAGGGAATGAATGTTGAAGGTGCTGGAAGGGGTGCCAATTGAGTGGGTTGCTTTGCCCTGGATGATGTCGATCTTCTTGAGTGTTGTTGGAGCTGCACTTACCCAGGTAACTGGAGAATATTCCATCACACTCCTGACTTGTGCCTTCTACATAGTGGACAGGCTTTGGGGAGCCAGGAGGTGAGTTACCCTCTGCAGGACTCCCAGGCTCTGATCTGCTCTTGTAGCCGTAGTATTTATATGGCTAGTCCAGTTCAGCTTCTGGTCAATGGTAACCCTCAGGATGTTGATAGTAGGGGATTCAGCGATGGTAATGCCATTGATTGTCAAGGTGTGATGGTTAGATTCTCTCTTGTTGGAGGTGGTCATTGCCTGGCACTTGTGTGGTATGAATGTTACTTACCTCTTGTCAGTCCAAGCCTGGATATTGTCCAGATCTTGCTGCATTTGGGCATGGACTGCTTCAGTATCTGAGGAGGCGCAAATGGTGCTGAACATTGTGCAATCATCAGCGAACATCCTCACTTCTGACCTTATGATGGAAGGAAGGTCATTGATGAAGCAGCTGAAGATGGTTGGACCTAGGACACTACCCTGAGGAACGCCTGCAGTGATGTCCTGGGACTGAGAAGATTGACCTCCAACAACCACAACCATCTTCCTTTGTGCTAGGTATGACTCCAGCTTCTCCCTTCATTTAAAATCTCCAGCCACCACCAATGAGCAAGTAGTATTGTGAGAAACAAGTGTTGGAGAAAGATGATCAAACTGCTGCTAGACTCAACAAAAATTGTCAGACAGAAGTGACATGCGGCTACCAATCTGCTTTAAATTTTCCTTTTTTTTGAAAAGGCAAAATGAAAAGGGTGTATTTATTTGTGCAGCAACACTAGTGGGGCACTTTGTCCACACAGGGCCGAATCTTATAGCCCCATCGTGGTGGGCATCAGCCGTAAAATGCGATGAGCTATTCAAAAGTCCACTGACTTTGGTAGAATCATAAAATCCCGCCGTCATAAAATTCCGCCCATGCCCAGTTGCCGTCTCAGTGGGCAGTATTTAATGAAGGCGACAAGAGTCTTGCCCGCTGGCTGGAGAGCCATTGAGAACCTCATGCCACCTCTTTTAGGGAAAGCCCACCATATTGAGTGCTACTTAGTCACTTAACCTGGCATGGGCAGGCCTTCCCTGGGGGTGGATTAACCACCCGCTAAGATCTGCCAGCCAATCAGAGGCTGGCAGCTCTATTGAATGGTGGCATCACCGGGGAGGTGGTGGCTGTTGCTGGTACTACACCCCTGACATACCTGAGGCTTAGGGTCATCGCTGGACCCCAGGATACAGGTGGGTGATGGCAGGAAGGGAGTCACGTGGGAGGGGATGCCTGGGAGCCCGTAAGTGACCCTACATACATTTGCTTGTTGTGCTCCCTGCCTGGTGAGACCCCACCTGCCACGGGGTTAATACCAGTGGTGGTGGGAAGAGGGCTTCAGGTGGGCATTAATTGCCCACTGAAGGGCACCAATTGACAGTGGGCCAGGAAGACTGTCCACGGACCTTCCTGCTATGGACTTAATTGGGTTGGAGATGGGAGGGTGGGAGAGTTCACACCTACCACCCTCCTGCCTGATTAAGTGCCTCCCTTGTCACCAAACCCACCATGGGGAAAGGCATTAAATTCTGCCTCGTGTCAGTGTCAGAGTGCCAGCTGCATGCATTATAACAAACAAGTTGGCTTCACACTGACTAAGAATAAAGTTAAAATCATCCCTTTTTAGGGCTGTGTAGTCCTTAACCAATTTCAAATTCTTGTCTCTAGTCCACCTATCATTTATCAACTATTCCCTTATTAAAACTTGCTCCTGACAGTGCAGTAAATTACCAAGATATGTCATCAGAAAATTACAGTAAGTGAGATTCCCAACTTCCATTGAAGAGAATTGAGTATAATATTTAGTTTAAGGACACAATAAAAATATGTACATTGACTGAAATACTTAAGAAATTAATTACCCTTGTGGGACTTGAAATGATGACCCTGGGGTTGAGTCCCATTATCTACCAATTGAACCTACCTGGACTGTGTAGAAACTCTGCACAAAGCCTTAACACAGTGGATCTGGCTTAAGGAGGCAACCCTCACATAAAATCTCATTGAACAGGATTCTGACATCATTGGGTGGACATGGTGGGTTGGTCTGGGAGTGGCCAGGAAACGGCCCACTGACCACGATTGGCTTCCAAATGTATTTTCAGACTGACTGGCCAATTAGCAGCCGGACAGTGCGAAATGCATGCTGAAAGGCTCAGCACTGCCGGGGTGGGGGCGGGAAGACGGTGAGCACTGAAGTGTGTGCAGGCATGGGGGGAGCGCACAATGAAAGCTCCCTGAAAGTAGAGAGCTACTACAGGAAGCTGAGAAATTTTAAACCATGAAATAAAGACCTGGAAATGCAGGAAAAAATCTCCACACATCGGACTCCCTCACTTGAACATGTGGATTATAAAAATTCTGACAAAACAGTTTTACTTAAAAAAAAATTAATATCGGAAACCTCATCCCACCCGTAGATGTGGTTTCCTCAAAAATCCAAAGGCCGCCTGGCCAATTCACCCACCAGCCGTAATGTTGTATTTGCAGCGAAAAATCACACTTAATTGATACATTAATGGCCTTAATAGGCCTCTTAATTGTCGGTGGGCGCACAGCCAACTGTCGTGTGTGCCCGCCGACCAGAATATCGCGCGATTGCAGGATGATATTGGGAAGCTCGCCCGATGTCATCACGCACTATTTCATTTACAGGCATGAATGAAAAATCCTGCCCATTGAGATTGAGATCACATCACAGTTTGGGAACTGGGATGGATTGTTGCCAGCAAATTATGTTTTTCCAGGTGCCACAATGAAAAATACTTGTGCCTGAAAAGGGTTGGTGTAATCCATGGGATCCTTGAGAAGATCTTAGCAATCAAATACAACAGCAACTGCTTTCATTTATACATCACCTTTCACATAGGAAAATGTCCCAAGGTACTTCACAGGAGTGTTATCAATCTAAATTTGACACAGAGCCACCTAAGGAGATATTAGGACTAAAAGATGGCTATATATGTTTTGCCAGATGGCCTGGTTGAGCTCCATGACTCACTAATGGATTCAGCCCTGTAGGAGGTTGTTTACACAGCTTGAAGGTGATTGCTACATTTTGAATGACAGCTTCATGAGGTTGTAAAAAGGGAAATTTGATTGGCTGTTTTTTGTTTATTTCACAAGCATTTCAAAGACTTACTGGTGTTGTTATATGAGTCACTAGTTCTGTACCTAGCGGATATTGGAAGAGTGGCTGAGCTTTTGAGGCAATGTTAAGACATTGGTTTGATTTTCACATTGAGTCACGGGGCTCCCCCCACACACGAATATTTGATTCTCCATACTGTAGAATGCAGAAAAGGACTTGATACACTAGACAAAGTACTCTAATACATCTGAACACTTACAAAATGTTGGTCAACTTAATAGTTTCGTGCCTTTTAAGGACAGAGTCCTATGGCCAATCACTGTACAAATAACATATTTAACTCTCAAACAACATCTAATTATGACAGTTGAAGTTGGCAAGAGCTTTTAAGTTTACCTGTCAAAGGGTTTCTGACTTCACATCGGGCTTCCCTGAAGGCTCATGAGCTAACTTACCTGACATGATTCCCACAGCCTGCAAGAATCCACCTGCCTTGATGAAAATAGCAACCTAAAAGAAAATCGTAATTGGAGCAGGCATTTAAACAGCAAGCCTGAGGTCATTTTAAGTGTGTGTTGGGCCCTGACCTGCTATGTTTCCCAACTGAAGGAAAATGGCCCCACATGTCTTCCATTTGGCCCTCCCAATGCTGGTTTACTTAGCTTCGGGAGGAGAAAACCTGGCACATTAACTCTGTTTCTCTCTCCACAGATACTGTCCAACTGTATTTCCAGCGTTTTATTTTTTTTTGTTAGGGAGAACTCACGTCCTCTTTTTTTTTTGAATATTGCTAAAGGATATCTTATGTCCAACTGAGAAGGCAGACTGGGCCTCATTTTAACACGATGGGTAACTCAGCCCCTGACTTCTCAAAGCCTGTTCAGCATCTACAAGGCACAAGTAAGGAGGGTGATGGAATACCCCCCTCTTGCCTGGACGAGTGCAGCTTCCACAACACTCAAGAAGCTTGGCACTGTCAAGTTAGGAAGGTTCTAAAGGAGGAAACAGGTTTGGGGAAGGATTTTCAGAACAAGGATCCAGATGGTCAAAGGTCCATCCGTTAATAATGTGGAGGATGGAGGAAGGGGTACACAGAAGGTCAGGGTGAGAGGAACATAGAGCTTGGAGCTCAGGAGAGTAATGGAATGCTCCCCACTTGCTTGGATAAATGCAGCCCCCACAACACTCAAGAAGCTTGACACCATCCAGGACAAAGCAGCCTGTTTAATTGGCACCCCATCCACAAACATTCACTCGCTCACCACTGACGCACAGTAGCAGCAGTGTGTACCATCTACAAGATGCACTGCAGGAATTCACCATGGCTCCTTCGACAGCACCTTCCAAACCCATGACCACTACCATCTAGAAGGATAAGGGCAGCAGATAGGTGGGAACACTACCACCTGGAATTCCTCTCCAAGTCACTCACCACCCTGACTTGGAAATATATCATCATTGCTTCACTGTCGCTGGGTCAAAATCCTGGAAGTCCCTTCTTAACAGCACTGTGGGTGCGCCTACACCACATAGACTGCAGTGGTTCAAGGAGGCAGCTCACCACCACCTTCTCAAGGCCAACTAGGGATGGGCAATAAATGCTGGCCTAGCCAGCAAAACCCACATCCTGTGAATGAATGAAAAAAAGATCTCTGACAGTGCAACAGCCTCTCACTTCTGCACTATGTATCCACTTCGGTTATGTATTCCAAAGCCTGGAATGGAAATCTTCTGACTCAGAGGCAAAGGAGATTCCATTGAGCCAAAAACTTAAAAACTTTGCAAACTTAAAATCTTGTCAACTTCAACCCTAAATTACCATTGAAAATGTGTTTTTCTCCATCCTCCTGTTCCTGAGCTGTGTCTGCTTTGGCCAGCTGTTCTCCCATAATCTGTGTGCTCAGCTTCTTTTTTCATCTCCTGAGCAGGAATGGCATAGAATCGTATGGTCATTTGCTAAAATTAGGCTTAAATCTGCAACAGCATCAATTTATAAGCTGACAGTACAGTCATTCCATGTGTTGAAGCGGGTGCAGGTAGAACACCAGATTTTCCAAAAGTGCATTTAGTGCACACCCTTCAGTCCTGGCACTGATAGTTTATCTCCATTTTAAGACACACTATACGCATTGCACCCATGACTGGCATCTTAGTGGTGCGTAGAATGATTTCTATTGGAACGCGCTATCCTTCTCTTTTATTAGCATTGAAATTGCTGTCATTGTAAACCTTCACATCGGAGGCACGTTTCCCAACAATATGCTCAATTTCCATCTATCTTCTGTCTGGGCCAGAATTATTGTTGAGGTGCTGAGGGTGTTGTGCATCACTGTGTCGTGGCCACACATTAACCCTCTTTTATTAGTTGTTGCTAGCACAACTGCACTATGTTGACACATGCAATAGACTTCTACTGCCCCATTTGAATCAGGGGTTTTGACTATGCTGAGTTCTTGCTGTGTTGGGATTTTGAAGGGTTTCACTGCGTTTCAGCTGGCATTAAGCTCCTAGCAGTGGGGATTTTGTTCAATGCTTCCATGGCACTTGAATTAGTTGAGAAGAATGAGCAGAAGAAGAGGAGAGCTGTCAGAGTTGATAGGTGGCACCAAAAGTTCACTGTCTGGATCCACTGGCATGCCGGGCACAGTTACTTGGCAATGGCTGAAGAACAGCTCCAGAGAGGCTGAAGCTTGGCAGTAAGGCCATCTCCCATCTGCTTCAGAAAGATTTGCAGATAACCTTACAGATAAGGATGGCACAGCCAGTGTCTGTAGAGGTGACCATGACCATTAATGTAGCTTAGCTAATTCTATCCTCCAGCTAATCTTATTTTGCAGTAAAAAAAACTGCTTTTTCCTCACTTCAGGGTTACTGCAACCATATGAGTCTCATTATAGGAGAGGACTACGCTGGTTGTTCACAGCTAATCAGATGAGAAATTTTAAAATCACTAGAATGGAAGTTCCATGATCTAAACTCTTACCAACTTTTTCTTTCATCCTAGTGACCAAAGGAAAATATTTCCCAATGTTAATTGTCTGCTAATTGTGTTTAATTGCATGCAGATTGTAGACATTAACTAGGAATTCACTTGAGCCCTTTATAAATAGGCACAGACAAAAACTATGGTTATTGGGTTAGGAGATATATGTCTGTAATGTGTAACTGTAAATAAGCATTAAAGTGTGTAAAGATTGGCTCCAGTTCTATCCTCCATCAACTGGCTTTCTGGAGGAGAATATCAATGTCTGCATCCAGGCATCTTTTGATCAGCAGGTCTAAGGCATAAAGCTCAAAAGAGGAGGCGGCCAGAGACTTGATAAGTATACTGTTAGAATTGTCAGAATGAAGGGAAAATTTAGAAGGATACCTGAGGGAAATGCTGATGCATCATTACAGAGTTGACGCCATTGATGAACAATTGGTTGGCAACTCAAGGAAAATTCAAACAGTTCATCTGATTGATTGTGACTCACAAGCAATACTTTCCAACCGCTAGTGCAGTCATGTTCAAGGACAAGGTACTTATTGAGGATGCGGTAAAAGTCAATGAAAGTGAAATTAAATCACTCCAAACAAGTAATCTACCTTTGCCTCATGCACTTGTTGTTTTTCCCTCTCATCTGCTAAACTTCATTGCCTCAAAATTATTATGTCCCCTCCCTGCCAGTAGAATTCCAGCAGAGTGGGTCCTGTGCTCATCAAAAACAGAAGGAGAGCAACCCTGTCAAAAAATCCATGAAATATGGCTTGCAAGGTAAGGGTGATAGTCCCACAAATTGAGGGCCAGATACACCAGGTGGTGGGGAGGGGGTGAGGAGAGAAGCCTGGAGAATTTGGGAATCCAAGTGGACCCCATCTCTATTCTTGTGTGCAACATTGTAGTGCCCCTCTGCAGTGCTGGTTATTTGACAAAAAGGTGCCATAGCCCTGGGGCTAGAGGGTATCACTTGTAGTCCAGCAGTCACATCCTGGTTCTTTTCCCTACTCTGGAAAGAGAGCTGAGACACTGGACTGACAAAGTATAAAAGCATTGTGACAACTACCAACCTGTCATCAATTCATGTCTCTGATGCCATGCCTTGTCATAGCAAATGCAGAAAGCAGAAGCCTTTATGGTCCATCTAAGATTAGTCAGCAAAGCTAAAGCCCATGGGATTAAAGGGACATTGGCAGCATAGATTACAACAAGTGGCTTGGGGACAGAAAGCAGAGAGTTGGAATGACTGGTTGTTTTTCAGAATGGAGAGAAGTATACAGCGGTGTTCCTAAGGGTGCCAGTATTTGGTCCACTGCTCCTTTTGATTTTTTTAATGACCTGTACAGGGCATAGTTTCAAACTTTGCAGATGATATGAAACTTGGAAATCTAGTAAACAATGAGGAGGGTAGTATCAGATTTCAGGAGGACATGGACAGACTGATGAAATGGCAGGAAGTTGGAGGATGAAATTTAACATGGAGAAATGTGAGGTGATACCATTTGTAGGAAGAATGAGAAGAGACGATGTGAATGAGATGGTACACTTTTAAAGGGTGTGCAGGAATAGAGAAACTGGTTGGGGGTAGGGGACGGTGTGGTGGGGGTAGGGAACGGTGTGGTAGGGGGTGGGGGACGGTGTGGTAGGGGGTAGGGGACAGTGTGGTAGGGGGTAGGGGACGGTGTGGTAGGGGGTGGGGGACGGTGTGGTAGGGGGTGGGGCACGGTGTGGTAGGGGGTAGGGGACGGTGTGGTAGGGGGTGGGGGACGGTGTGGTAGGGGGTGGGGTGGAGGGTGTATGAACACAAACCTTTGAAGCTAGAAGGACACATTGAGAAGGCTGATTAAAAAGAGAATATGGGATCCATGGTTTTATTAATAGAGGAATAGCGGACAAAAACAAAGGTCAGGATTTTTCAGTCAGCGGGCGAGCTTGGCGGGAGCGGGAGGGGGCGATTGAGGGCCAGTTAAGGCCTGCCCAGCGTAAGATGCGAGCTGTAGCCCTCAGCGCTACCTGTGCAGGCAGGGAAAGAGAGAGAGTTGGGGCCAGCTCTCTTTCGTGCATGTGCGCAAAAGAGCACTTCAATCTCCCTGAGGCAGCTCCGTGCCTCAGGGAGATTGAATCGCTATTGAAATTATTAAATAAATGGATTAAAAACTTATTTAAACATGTCCCCTCATGTGACTGTGTCACATGAGGTGGGACATGATTTTATATTATGGGAATTTAAAAAATTTAATTATTAAAATCTCATCCCGTGGATGAGGTTTCCTAAAAGAGTGAAGGCTGCTTGCCCTTAAGGTTGGATGGGCAGCATTAACAATTACACTAATTACTTCCTGAATAGGCCATTTAAATATTGACGGTCACGCAGCCGACTCTGGTGTGTGCCTGCGAAATGAAGCATCGCAAGACAGCGCGATGACGTCGGGACACACGCCCGTGTTATCGTGCGTCATTTTACATGTCGGGGTGTCGGGCCCACTCCCACATGCCAACTGAAAAACTCTGCCCAAAAGATTTATGCTAAACCTTTATAACACACTTGTTAGGCCTGAACAGGAGAATTGTAGCCAATTCTGGAGAGTGCACATTGGGAAAGATATCAAGGCCTTAGAGTAATTCCAGTGATTTACTAGAATGGTCCATTCACCTAGAAGGACGAGGGCCACAGAAGCATGGAACTACTTCACTGTTGCTGGGACAATATCCTGGAAACCCCTCCGTAACAGATGGTGTCATAGTGGTAACATCACTGGACTAGTAATCCAGAGACCCAGGCTAATGCTCTGGGGACATGAGTTGAAATCCCACCATGGCAGCTGGTGGAATTTAAGTTCAATTATTAAATCTGGAATATAAAGCTAGTCCTAGTAATGGTGGCCATGAAATATAATTGATTCTTTAAAAACCCATCTGGTTCACTAATGTCAGTTAGGGAAAGATATCTTCCATCCTTAAAGGGTCTGGCCTACATGTGACTTCAGACCTACAGCAATGTGATTGACCAAAAAATGGTCCAGTGAGACACTCAGTTCAAAGGACAATTAGGGATGGACAACAAATGCCCATCACTCCATGTGATATCAAGAAACAGCTGAAGGCACTGGATATTGCAAAGGCTATGGACCTGGACAATATTCTGGCAATAGTACTGAAGGCTTGTGCTCCAGAACTTGCCACGCCCTAGTCAAGCTGTTCCAGTACAGTTACAACACTGGCATCTACCTGGCTATGCATAACATTGTCCTGGACACAAAAAGCAGAACAAATCCAACCCATCCAATTACCACCTCATCAGTCTACTCTCGATCATCAGTAAAGTAATGGAAGGGGTCATTAACAGTGCTATCAAGCGGCACTTGCTTACCAATAACTTGCTCACTGATGTCCAGTTTGGGTTCTGCCAGGGCCACTCAGCTCCTGACCTCATTACAGCCTTGGTTCAAACATGGACAAAAGAGCTGAACTCCCGAGGTGAGTTGAGAGTAACTGCCCTTGACATCATGGCCGCATTTGACTGAGTGTGGGATCAAGGAACCCTAGCAAAACTAGAGTCAATAGGAATTAGGAGGAAAACTCTCCACTGGTTGGAGATGTACTTAGCACAAAGGGAGGTGGTTGTGGTTGTTGGAGATCAGTCATCTCAGCTCCAGAACATCACCGCAGTAATTCCTCATGGCAGTGTCCTCGGTCCAACCATCTTCAGCTGCTTCATCAATGACCTACCTTCCATCATAAGTTCAGGAGTGGGAATGCTCCCTGATGATTGCACAATGTTCAGCACCATTCACGAATCCTCAGATACTGAACCCGTCCGTGTCCAAATGCAGAAAGACCCGGACAATATCCAGGCTTGGGCTGACAAGTGGCAAGTAAAATTCACGCCACACAAGTGTCAGGCAATGACCATCTCCAACAAGAGAGAATCCAACCATCGCCCCTTGATGTTCAATGGCATTACCATTACTGAATCCCGAACTACCAATATGCTGGGGGTTGCCATTGACCAGAAACTGAATTGGACTAGCCATATAAATACTGTGGCTACAAGAGCAGGTCAGAAGCTGGGAATCCTGTGATGAGTAATTCACCTCCTGACTCCTCAAAGTCTGTCCACCATCCACAAGGCACAAGTCAGAAGTGTGATGGAATACTCCCCATTTGCCTGGGTGAGTACAGCTACCACAACACTCAACAAGCTTGACACTGTCCAGGACAAAACAGCCTGTTTGATTGGCACCGCATCCACAAACATTCATTCCCTCCAACGCACAGTAGCAGCAGTGTGTACCATCTACAAGATACACTGCAGGAATTCACCAAGGCTCCTTCAACAGCACCCTCCAAACCCACAACCACTACCATCTAGAAGGACAAGAGCAGCAGATAGATCAGAACACTGCCACCTGGAAGTTCCCATCCAAGCCACTCACCACATTGACTTGGAAATATATCGCTGTTCCTTCACTGTCGCTGGGTCAAAATCCTGGAACTTTCTTCCTAACAGCACGGTGAGTGTACCTAAACCACATGGACTGCAGCAGTTCAAGAATGCAGCTCACCACCTCAGGGACAAGTAGGGATGGGTAATAAATGCTGGTCCTGCCAGCAAAGCCCACATCCCGTGAATGAGTAAAAAAAAAGGAGCCAGCACAGGCATGATGGGCTGAATGGCCTCCTTCTGTGCTGTATCATTTCATGATTTTAACTATGGTTGTTATATTTTGGGCCTGCAATACCACGTGGGCACAATCAATATTTTTATAAACGTAAGGGAATTCAGCAATACTGAAAAACTTGCTAACCTTGTCCGTTACCTGGATCTGAGCACTGCCATTTGGTTGTGGGGTGGGAGGGGTGCAAGGAGGGTGCAAGGATAGTGGGCCAAAATCCTTAATTGGTCGTTGCTGACAAGATGCCCCCTGGGTCCCACCATTGGCCAAAGCAGGATCGCTTCTTGCTTTCGGCTTCAGCAATGGGACTTCAGCCACATCATCAAAATTCAGTCCATTGTGTACATTGACATCCACAGACAGTGAAAGAATTGATGACTTAAAGGAGTGCAAAGTAAATTCGGTAACCTCACAGATTTCCCCTGTAGACTCCTGGAGTCAGCCTATGGTATTAAATTTGAGCGTTGTGGGCACCGTTAGATCCTGTGCTGTTCAGCTTGGTTACAGATATGACTGCAGCTACACAAAAGCTTTGTGACCAAAGCACAACCTTCTGAGGCTGATCTCCTTGGAAAGGCCTTCAGAAGTGCTCCTGGTGTCCTTGTTGTGCGGTTTGGGTAATGCCGGCTCTATTGTGCTGCCTGACTAATCTGGTTTCCTATATTGCTTCCTATTGCCCTTTTTCCATCATCATATTGATCATGTAAAATGGGATTCCCATTGGAAAGCCTATTGTTTGACCTACAGATCCCTGTTCAATAATTGTCTTGAATCAGCCTGATTTTCAAAGCTAATGCAGAAGGCTTTCTTAGTATGAGTACTGGACAAAATTCTTCATTATTGTAGGGTTGCATTCCCTGGAATTTAGTAAGTTATGGATGATTTGATTAATGTTTTTAAGATACTAAGGAAACTGATAGGAATTATTTCCAATGTTTGGGAGCCTAAGACTAGGGCCTAAAATGTGAGCCAAACCTTTCAGGAGTGAAATTAGGGTGGTAGACGTTTGGAACTCTCTTCTGCAAATGACAATTGATGCTAGATCAGATGTTAATTTTAAATGTAGAAACATAGAAACATAGGAAATAGAAGCAGGGATAGGTCTTTCAGCCCTTCGAGCCTGCTCTGCCATTCTATATGACCGTGGCTGATCCTCTATCTCAATGCCATTCG
Source organism: Carcharodon carcharias (assembly GCF_017639515.1). Lineage (NCBI taxonomy): Eukaryota > Metazoa > Chordata > Chondrichthyes > Lamniformes > Lamnidae > Carcharodon > Carcharodon carcharias. The sequence goes on from NC_054477.1 coordinate 24,652,267, forward strand.
CCTGCTCAGTCCCCATACCCCTTGACGCTTTTAGAGTCTAGAAGTCTATCTATTTCCTTCTTAAATATATTCAGTGACTTGGCCTCCACAGCTTCTGTGATAGAGAATTCCACAGTTTCTCCACCCTCTGAATGAAGAAATTTCTCATCATCTCAGTCCTAAACAGTCTACCTGAAATTGTGATCCCTTGTTCTAGACCCCCTCCACCAGAGGAAATATTATCCCTGCATCCAGTCTGCCCAGCCCTGTCAGAATTTTATACATTTCAATGAGATCCCCTCTCATTTTTCTCAAGTCCAGTGAATACAGGCCTAGTAAGCCCAATCTCTCCTCTAAGGTCGTTAGATTTTTGTTAACCAAAGGTGTTAAGAGATATGAGTAAAGTCAAATGTATAGAGTTAAGTCACAGATCAGCCATGATCTTACTGAATAATAGAACAGGCTCGAGGGACTAAATAGTCTACTGCTGTCCCTTTGTTTCTGTAAGAAATTTCAGTGAACAGTGTCCCTTTAACAAAATACATTTGCCTTGTTGAATGGGTTTGAGCAAAAGTTGTCTTTTAGGCAGTGGCTCACACTCTTAAAGGGAAGATAGCTTATGTGAACTCCGTCATTTGCACTTGGTTGTTTTATGAGGGCAAATGCTTCTGCAATGCACCCTGAAATGAAACAGAATTTCTGTCATTTCCCCACTGGGAACCTGGTGTAAATCATCCTTATCAGATACTCCTGCTCCTGCAATGGTGCAAATTTGGAGTACACCGCCTCCCAAGTCAGGAATTTTGGAGACTCCATTTCCTTCCTCTATCTTGGCTGTAATACAAAGTAACAACTCTTGTGACTATCTGGCTTCTGATCTTTACTGAATGCACAAATGTACTGAGGATGAAGAAAGTCCAGGAATGGTACTCAACTCTACAATAAAAATTATTGTATTGTATTGAGTGAGCCCCTCAACTGCTTAGCAAATTCACAAGTCAAATCTGTACAGACCAGGATGGTTCTACACTTATTCCTGGTTTGTGCTGAGTTAGCTGTGGGTGTTGCTAGGAGCTCTACAGTTGCCTTCAATAATCTTGAATGAGGAAGGGGGAAAGCAATGTTCCCAATTTTGATTGATAACCGGTGAATGCACCTCTAAGTGTATCAGTATGGACATTGGGCTAGGCGGTAATCCTTCCAGGGTCATTAAAGCATTTCCAATGCTCATTGTCAATAGTCATACTTGAAGAATGGAGGTTAAGGTTTAGGCTTTGGCGATAGATTAAGCTGTAAGCAGTGGCAACGGGATACAATTGATGGGAAATGTGCAGGAACATCACCCCAGACGGTGTGATCCATGCACCAGAGCTTCCTGCTAATCTTTTTAATAGCTCAGATAAAGTCCTACTTCACTGTGGACCATGAAAAGGGGAAATTTATAGAGACAAGATGGTCAGTAATTCAAAAAATTGAACTATGGCCACAAGGTGACTTATCTTTTTGACAGCTTTTCAATTTAATTTTAATGAACGATGTCTAAGAATCGCATTATGTATCAGACTCTAATCCATTTAATGTTTTCAATGACTATAAAACCTCACAAAACATGTATTTTATATTTTTATCCAGTTAGATTAATGTAATTCAGCTCAGGGAAAATGTATTGTCCAGTTTTCCAGTCAAGTTACAGCAACTACTACAATGCTATTTTATTCAATGAATGTAATGATACTTACAGCATACAATGATATCTTCAGTATATAATAATATTGTTGTATGTCCTAGTGTCTGGTGGAATTCATTTAAAAAAAATGTCTGCAGTTAATAAATGCCAAATGATTAGGTCTCATTGATTGTTGTGTCGATAAAAAATGACTCATTTATATCATGCTTTTCTTGACCTCAGGACTCCCCAAATCACTGTACAGCCAATGCAGTTCTTTTCAAGTGTCTTCACTGTTGTAATGTAGGATAGTGTGGTAGCCAGTTTGCACACAACAAGTTCCCACAAACATCAAACTGAGGGATAAATACAGGACACTGTGGAGAAATCACCATCCCCTAGAAACATAGAAAATAGGAGCAAGAGTAGGTAATTTGGCCCTTCAAGCCTGCTCTACCATTCAATATGATCATGGTTGATCCTCTATCTCAATGCCTTGCTCCTGCTCTCTCCCCATACCCCTTGAAGCCTTTAGAGTCTAGAAATCTATCTATTTCCTTCTTAAATATATAAATATATTCCTTCTTAAATATATGGTAAAGAATTCCACAGGCTCACCAGCCTCAAAGTGATGAAATTTCTCCTCGTCTCAGTGGTCGACCCCATATCCTGAGACTGTGACCCCTTGTTCTAGACCCCCACACCGGCCAGAGGAAAAATCATGCCTGCATCCAGTCTGTCCCGTTTTTGTATGTTTCAATGAGATCCCAGCTCATTCTTCTAAATTCCAATGAATACAGGCCTAGTCGACACAATCTCTCCTCATACAGCAGTCCTGCCATCCCAGGATTCAGTCTGGTGAACCTTTGCTGCACTCCCTCCAAGGCAGGTATATCCTTTCCTAGGTAAGGAGACCAAAACAGCACACAATGCTCCAGGTGTGGTCTCACCAAGGCCCTGTACAGCTGCAGTAAGACACTCTTAATCCTGTACTCAAGTCATCTTGCAATGAAGGCCAACATACCATTTGCCTTCCTAATTGTTTGCTGCACCTGCATGCTTGCTTTCAGTGACAGGTGTACAAGGACACCCTGGTCCCTTTGTACATCAACATTTCCCAATCTATCACCATTTAAATAATACTCTGCCATTATGTTTTTCCTACTGAAGTGGATAACTTCACACTTATCCACATTATATAGCATCTGCCATGTATTTGCCCACTCACCCAACTTGTCTAACTCGCCTCGAAGCCTCCTAACATCCTTCTCATTGCTCACATTACCAGCTAGTTTTGCTTCATCAGCAAACTTGGAAATATCACATTTGGTTCCCTCATCTAAATCTTTGATATATATTATGAATAGCTGGGGCCCAAGCACTGATCCCTGTGGCATCCCACTAGTAATCACCTGCCAGTCTGAAAAAGACGCAGTTATTCCTACTCTCTGTTCATTATCTGTTAACCAATTCTCTATTCATGCCAATATATTACCCCAATCCCATGTGCTTTAATTTTTCACACTAACCTTTTATGGGGTACTTTATCAAAAGCTTTCTGAAAATCCAAATACACCACATCCACTGGTTCTTCCTTATCTATTCTACTAGTTACATCCTCAAAAAACTCCAGTATGTTTATCAGACATGATTTCCCCATCATAAATCCATGTTGACTTTGTCTAATCCAGTTGATATTTTCTAAGTGTCCTGTTATCCCTTTCTTTGTAATAGACTCTAGCATTTTCCATATTACTGATTTCAGGCTAACCCACCTGTAATTCCCTGATTCCCTGAGGGTTACATTTGCCACCCTCCAATCTGCTAGCACTATTCCCGAATCTAAGGAATTTTGGAAGATGACAACAAATACATCCCCTATTCCCATGGCCACCTCCTTTAGTACCCTGGGATGTTGATTATCAGGCCCGGGGATTTATCAGCTATCAGTCCCATTAACTTTTCCAGCACTTCTTTTTCAGGATACTAATTTCCTTCAATTCCGCCTTCTCACTAGACCCTTGGTTCCCTAGCATTTCTGGGGAGCTATTTGAAATACTGCCATGGGATCTTTCATGTACACCTGAGAAGGCACATGGAATCTCAGCTTTACATCTCATCTACCAGATAACACATCAGATAATGCAGTACTCCTCAGTGTTCCACTGGGGTGTCAGCCTAGATTATGAGCAGAATTTTACGTCTTGTGGGCGGACATGTGCCTGACCTGATTGGGAGTAAAATAGTGCGTGATGACATCGGGCGAAGGTCCCGATGTGGATATTTTGGTTGGCGGGTACACCTGAGAGTTGCCAGTGCGCCCTCCCGACAATTAAGAGGCCTATTAAGGCCATTACTCAATTCATTTAATCCTATTCTATCCAGCCTATCCAACCTTACGGTTGGCGGGTGGATAAATAGGCTAGGCAACCTTTGCATTTTTGGGGAAGCCTCATCCACAGGTGGGATGAGGATTCCCACAGTAGTTAAAAAAAATTTCGCAACATCATTTTTAATATGTCCCTGTTCATGTGACTGAGTTACCTGTGGGGACTTCTCTCCCTTATTTTTAAAATCTTTATTTTTCATTTTAAAATTCTTTTGTTCCTTGAAGCAGCTCTGTGCCTTCAGGGAGCTTTCAGTGCGCGCTCCCCCACACCTGTGCAGACTTCAGCGCCCACGCTCCTCCTGCACCCACCCTGGCAGCGCTGAGGCTCTCGGTGCGCCTTTCACACTGGTTGTCCGTTAACTGGCCAGCCAGCGTGAAATCGCGCTTGGAGCCCTATCGCGGGCGGTGGTCAATTTCGTGGCTGTTTCTCAGGCCCGCTTGCCAGGCTTGCCCGACGAAGGGAAAACCCTGCCCTATGTGTGGGACTACTCCTGACTCGAGTGAGGATGCTGCCCACTGAGACACAGTTAATGCCACATCGCTGGCGTCAACAAAGCCAGATTTCTGACTGTCCGATGTTAGGCGCCTATATTTGTTTGCCTTTGTTGAATTGCCATTATTCCTGGGTGTTTCCCAGGAATTTGTCAAAATTTCTGGGACACGGGGGCTTGGGGGTCTTCGGTTGGTCTCTCACCCAGAAAACTTTGGAAATGGCCAATCAGAGCAATACCTAAAGATATGTCTTTGTGATGAGTCGTCTTGAGATTGGTTTGTGGAGGGGTAGTGAAGTTGCAATTGCCGGGGCAACTCTCTGGTGAATAAAGCACAATTAAGAGGGTCATTTTTACACTTGCCCTCTGTGATGTTGGGTGAGGAAGGGGAAAATTGATCAGAGTTTCCACTTCTCACATTTATCCAGCAACTGCTTCTAGAAGTGTATCCGTGTGAACATTGGTCTTGTCCCTGATGCTATCTATGCTCCATTCACTTCCAACTAGCATCTGAACTCCAATAATTAAAGAAAAAATTCTATCTTCTTCTTTCCTCTCCTGAAAGTGTGCACTCTTGAATATTGTTTGTTGGGTGTTAGCAACTCTCTAGTACCTTACTGAAGTGGCTGATCTCCTTGCGTGTGCCTAGGCAATTTATATTGGCAAGATACTCAGCTGACAGAGGGGGCATCACAGCCACATTTGACCCTGTTGGCTCCAACATTCAGACTTGCCAACATGATTGTCAGTGGCTGATTTTTTTTTCTCTCTCTTCAGACCAACCTGTGGAATCGGAATGCTCCCATCATTAGCAAAGTTGGAGCCAGCTAAATTAGCATGAACTGGGTCTTTCAGGAGGATTGGGGTGTGTTAGTATCTAATAGGTTCTGTTTGATGGATGTTACATACCCAGTAGTTTAAGGCAATAAGGTGAACAGGTGTCAGTTAATTATACTCAAATGTGTAAATGTAAATAAGAGTCAGCCAGCACTGGGTGCCTGGTATTGGAGTGGAGTGGTGAGCAATAAACTGTCCTGGTCTTTTTATCATTAGGATGTTGGGGAAAATATTGTTTCAAAGGTGGAACATGGTGAGCACAGGTATAAGCACAACATGTGAGAAATAAGTGGCGGGTGGAAAACTTTGATTTCTGGAAAGATCAGGTACTATTTCGACCATTTGCAGAATGAGGTTTAAATGTCAAGGTTAGGCTTTGATCATATCGCTCAATGTTACATTTTGCCATTGGCCATGTTTTATCATTTAATCATTAAAAGATAGTCAGATTTATAAGTCTTGGATTTAGCTGTGTGGGGTGGTGGTGGACAAAAGAACCATCTGGCCTGGAGATGAAATACTTCAAGATCTTGATCAATGTTTAACATTAAGGCTATAGGAAACTGGTATGGAAATATGGGAACTGGGAAGGGGAATCCAGATTAAAAATCAGAACCTTGGTGCAATTGATCTTTACATATTTTGTGATGAGTTTAAAATTGAAATGAACAGGAAACCATCAACAAATATATATATAGAGAAATAACTGGCCCGACGCACCAGACAAGTCAATTTGAATTTTTCTTGACTCATGAGCCCGATAACTTCCTGCTGTTGCATTTGGTAGGATTGCTTTCTGGTTAACCAACCAGAATTTCTTGGGGGCACGCATTGTTGCAGTGGTGCATCCTAGATATAGGGGCTTTTGGGTGGAGGAAAGTATGGGGTAAATGACGTTCACAAATACTTATTCCTAGCTGGAGTTTACAGTGACTTTTGTGCAACTCAGTTGTTCCCTCGTCACCTTTTTAAAGATTGATGGTGTTTGTGAATTTCCTGGGTTAATGCCAATTTTCCCACTGCAAGGCAATGAAAATACTTCCAACATACAAAAAGCCAATTTCGTACAACATTAAATTCAGAAAAAGCAAGAGCTCAGACTGTCCTAGATTGAACCACACTGTGAGTGTTCACTGCTGAATTTTAATTGCTATGGCACCTTCCCTTCTCAGACCAAACAAAGGAAATGATTTCTCATGGCCTAGGTTGTGTAAGGAACTGGCCGAATGCTATGCATATTAAATCTAATCTAAAACATCTGGTGGGGGATATTGGTCTCTGACAGCAGGGCAAAATGGAGTTGTAGCAAATCGACTCCCCATTTTTCACCATGCCCAATTTTTTTTTCATTCATTGAAGTTCATAGGACGTTAATTCAAACTCTTTTTGGGAACTCGTTTTTGTAGTCTCACTGTCTTAGACTTGGCTTGAAATTAAAAATCTTGCCGAAATTTTCCCAGTCAATTGAAAATTAGAAGTGTCACGTTGAAAAATCGGTTATAATTAGCTACTGGACTGATGCTACCGGTGTAGAACAGTTTCACCCCCGTGGATTATTAAAGGTGAGTTTAGAAGTTTTATAATCTAAATGTTTGCTTGAATCAACGTGCTTTACTGAATTTAGTCCATTTGCACCTCTCAGCCACCAGCCTGCATAGTCTGTCAAGACAATAGCAAAGAAATGAGACATAACAGGCTGTGCTTTTCAATTTATCATGATTTAATTTTAGCAGACTTCTATGACTTTAGTTTGATCTATAGTAACTCTTTTGAGTACAAACGCGTTTCCATCTGTTCCTATTCAGATGAAGTTACATTGTTTCATAGTTTGCCATGGTGAGATTTGAACTTGGGGTTACAAACCCAGTACCATAACCACTTGGCTATTTAGGCCCAGCTTTGATCTATAGTATCTGAACATCAACAGCACCCATTATACAGGTCTGATTAGATACTTGTGTCCTTGATCTTTAAGTGAGGCGGAAACATCAGCTGTTCAGTAAAGTAATTAATTTATGATAACCATTGAAGTTAATGTACACACTTAGTAGGGAATTCAGTTCTAAATTGCTCCATGCAGACTTAGGCCTTGATGTTATGGCTCAATATTACATTTTGCCATTGGCCATGTTTTATCATTTAATCAGTAAAAGATAGTCAGAATTATAAGCCTTGGATTTTGTTGTGTGGGGTGGTGGTGGACAAAAGAACCATCTGGCCTGGAGATGAGATTCTTTATTAAGATCTTGATCGTCATCAAGGGTAGAGAGAAGCTAGCTAAAGGCAGAGTTTCTTATACAGGCACAAGCATTGGGAAAGATCAACCGGTCAAATCTGAGAGTTGACTATGGTTTCCTTGCCTCTCATTTAGTGGCCACAGCGGTTCAAGAAGTCAGCTCACCACCACCTAGGGCAGTTAGGGATGAGCAATAAATGCTGGCCTAGCTAGCCATGCCTGCACCCCATGAATGAATAAAAAGATAGAATTGTCACAGCAACAAATCTTAATGGGAAAACCAGGAGTAAATTTTGAAGTGTCAGTTGCGGCTCAGTTGGTATCATAATTGCCTCTGAGTCACATGTTTCCAGGTGCAAGTCCCACTTCAGGACTTGAACACAAAAATCAAGGAATGACACTCCAGTGCACTAATCAAGGTGCAGTATCTTGGGTAGATGTTAAACCGAGGCCCTGTGTGCCCTGTCAGATGGGTATAAAAGATTCATGGCATTCTTTCTAAGAATGTCAGGGGAGTTACCCTTGGTGTCTTGGCAAATATTTATTTCCCAATCAACATCACAAACAGATTATCTAGTCATGATCACATTGCAGTTTGTGGGAGTTTGCTGTGTGCAAATTGGTTGCTGCATTTCCTACATCACAACAGTGATTACTCCAAAAGCACTGCGTTGGTTGCAAAGTGTGTTGAGATGTTTGGTAGCCACAATCAGCACTATATAAATGCAAGTCTTCCTTTATTTTTCATTTTTAAATTAGCATTGGTGAGATCAGTGCCCAAGATGGCAAAATGTATGGCATATCTCACCGATTTCAGCATGATAAATTCTGGGCCAATGTACATGAATGATCTTCAAACTAAATTCTTCCATCCCTTTATTTTAGGCTCCATTCCAATGCACCGAGGAATTTAGAATATCAACTCTTCAACTCCAAGTCGAAAGGCAGTGATTTCAATGATAAGACACCTTTGTTGAATGTTTCTTCTGAAGTGAATGGGTAAGTTACAAAATGAAATGAATCTCCTTGACTGCAAATTAAATGCAGAGGGAATGTGAAGGAGCAGCCACCAAAGGCAGCTGAAATACCAATGAGAAAAATGCTTGGGGTTAGCATTGTTTATAATGCTGTAACAATTTGCAGCACTTAGTACTTTGATTTTCAATCTAAGTTGATTGAAGTATTAACTTGCCTCATTGAGGACTAAGAAATTTCATGGTGGCTCTCTTTTGAGGCAGATGTTTATTTGGCTGGACCACGTAAAACACTGAAACTAAAACAGAAAATGCTGGAAAAACTCAGCAGGTCTAGTAGCATCTGTGGAGAGAGAAAGAATTAATGTTTCAAGTCTGTATGACCTTTCTTCAGAGCTGAGTGCACTTAAAACACTTTTGGGTCCTGCTCTTGCCTGCTAAAACTGCAGGATCATCTAGGAATGCAAAGATAACCACTAGGTTTCTTTATTCTATTGCAAACCACATTCTAAAACTCCATTTTTCTGTTCCCTGCACCCTCACCTCCAACAACAAGTACAAGGAGCTCATGGACTTCTTTGTCACTAAGCTAGAGACAATCTGATCAGCCGCATCTCTCCCTTCCATTAGCCCACTAGTCCAAACTTCCTTTATTACTGCTCCCTGCCCTAAGTTCTCATCTTTCTCTAGTTTCTCTCCTATCTCTCCTCATGCCCACTTAGAGCTCACTTTGTCAATGAGACTCTTGTTCCCTCAATCCTTTTCCCACTAAACTGCTGATTACTCATCTGCCCCTCCTGACCCCACGATTGTCAATGTTGTGTCTCTCCTCAGATGCTGTCCTGCTCTCTAAATCGCTCCTCAAAAAAGTAACTGTGGATCCGACTCTTCTTGCAAACTACCTTCCCATCTCCAAGCCTCCCTTTGCTCTCAAGTCCTTGAAAGTCGCCTCCCAAATCAGCTCCCATCGTCCCTGAAGCTCCATGTTTGAATCCCTTCAATCAGGTTTTTGCTGAGACAACTCTTAACAAATTCACAAATGATATCCTGTATGATGTGGCAAAGATAAACTTACCCCCCTTGCCCTTCTCATACTGTATGCAACCTTTGACACAGTTGACCACACCATCTCTCCATTGTCATCCACTGTTGGATCCAGTGCCCTTGGTTTGTTGGGGCTAAAGGATCTGGGTGCACACTTGTTTTGGAGTGACCGAGTTGGTACAGAGACAAAACACCCAGAGATTGTTGTTAGAATAAACACATGCTGTTTATTTACAAACTAAACTCAGCAGCTACACTGTGTGCTCACAACATAAAACTCTGTCTTAACTCATCAGTGACTAAATCATGACTCTCACACATAGAGGTAGCCTGCACTACTCTGCTATTGGATATTAAGATCATGTGACCTTGTATTATAATTCTTGAAGGTATGTTACATATCAGATTACTAAATCCACATAGATGGGACTGCTCTCATCTGGTTCCATTCTTATCTATCTGTTCGTAGCCAGAGAATTACTTGTAATGATTGCCCTTGTTGTTCTTGCACCCTTACTGCTGGTGTTTCCTGAGGATCTATCTTTGGCCCCCTCTTTTTTTTCAGCTACCTCTCAGCAACATTATTTGAAGGCACAGTGTTAGTTTTCACATGTACATTAATGACACTCTGCTCTACCTCACATTTACCTCTTGACTGCTCCACTATTGACAACATGCCACTCTATCTCGCCACCACCCCTCTTCACTGCTCCACTATTGATAAGCTATCAGACTGCTTATGGATGAGCAGAAATTTCTTGCAATTAAATATTGGGAAGACTGAAGCCATTGTTTCTGGCCCCTGCTCCTAACTCTGTTCCCGAGTTACCAACTCCATCCCCCTCCCTGACCACAGACTGAGGTTAAGCCAGTCTGTTCGCAACCCTGGTATCACGTTTAATGCCGAGAGGATCTTCCAACCTCATATTCACTCCATCACTAAGACTGCCTATTTCCACATTTGTAACATTGACTGACTTCATCCTGTCTCAGCTCATCTCTTGCTGAAACCCTTATCCATGCCTACATTACCTCTAGGCATGACTATTTCAACACACTCTTGGCTGGTCTCCCCCATTCTACACTCAAGAAGGAAATATTAGCTGTTAGGAAGGTCCTAAAGGTGGATAGAAGTTTGGAGAAGGATTTCCAGATGGCCAAAGGTACATCCATTAAAAATGTGGAGAATGTCAGGGTGAGAGAAACATAAAGCTTGGAGCTCAGGAGTGTGATGGAATACTCCCCACTCGCTTGGATGAGCGCAGCTCCCACAACACTCAAGAAGCTTGACACAGTCCAGGACAAAGCATCCTGCTTAATTGGCACCACATCCACAAACATCCACTCCCTCCACCACCGACACACATTAGCAACAGTGTGTACACTCTACAAGGTACGCTACAGGAATTCACCAAGGCTCCTTCAACAGCACCTTCCAAACCCACGACCACTATCATCCTGAAGGATAAGGGCAGCAGATAGATGGGACCACCACCCACCTGGAAGTTCCTCTCCAAGTCACTTACCATTCTGACTTGGAAATATATTGCCGTTCCTTCACTGTTGCTGGGTCAAAATCCTGGAACTCTCTCCCTAGAGGCATACCTACACCACATGGACTGCAACGGTTCAAGAAGGCAGCTCACCACCACCTTCTCAAGGGCGTCTAGGGACGGGCAATAAATACTGGCCCAGCCAGCGAAGCCTACATACCATGAATGAATAAAAAGTGGCTACAGAGATGAGGATGTGAAGGGATTTAATCATAAGCATGAGATTTTTAAGTTAGAGGCTTTGGTGTGGGGAGGGATGGTGGAGCGATCCAGGAGCCAATGCAGGTCAGCAAGGATAAGGGTGAGCTGGACTTAGTATGGAGTATGATATGGGCATGACATGCCACATCATGAGTTTTGGATGAACTGAAGTTTACAGAAGATGGGAGACTGACCAGGAGTCAAGTCTGGGATTTGTTTTTCTTCCATCTTTGATGGGTTATAGGTGGTGTTGCCAAGATAGGCATCAGTTGCCCATCCCTAATTGCCCTTGAACTGAGTCGCTCAGGGGGCAGTTAAGAGTCAACCACATTGTTGAGGATCTGGAGTCACATGTAGACAGGACCAGGTAAGGATGACAGATTTCCTTCCCTAAAGGGTATTAATGAACCAGATGGTTTTATGACAATCAATGATGGCTTATGGTCACCATTACTGAAGCTAGCTTTCAATTTCAGATTTAAAAATTATAGCATTTAAATTCCACCATGTGCCATGATAGGATTTGAACCCATGTACCCAGGGCATTAGCCTCTGGATTATCCAGCCCAGTGACATTATCACTATGCCACCATCTCCCCCCTAAGTAGTCATGTTTGGAAATTAAAAAAGGCATGGATGAAGGTTTCAGCAGTGGATAGATTGAGGCAGGGAAGGAAGGGGTTTGATGTCAGAGGTGGAAGGAAACAGGTGAACTTTGTGATAGAGATTGTAATCTGAAAGTCATCTCAGGTCAAATAGGATGTCAAGAAGATCTGCCAGTGATGTTCCACCCACCGCAGTCATTTCCGCCCCCCCCTTCCCATCATAATTTAAAGAGTTAGTAGAAATAGGATGAAGTCTACACATAACTGGATTCTAAAATTCCAGGGTTGCGCAGCCCAGAAGCACATTTTTCATCTACATTAATATTCCTAATTCAAATTGCTTTCACTTTCAGGTTCCATCTACCTGTCGCCCAAACTGGAAAAGTGTGCCCCGACATACATTCTTATCCAATATTTTAACTCCATTCATATTATAATCTAGTGTCCTTAACGCATTGGATACTTGTGGTCTACTGGCTCCTGCAACAAAAAAAATTGATTTTTTAATAGGCCTACAGTTGTTGACTTAAGCTAATTAGGTGGCAATGAATTGTAGTTTGTCACAGTCTCCAACTGATTGCAAGGCCAGAGGTGATTATGCCTTTTTGTTCAGGGAATTAGTTACACAATAAACTCTTGTCAGTGTAGCAATTACACAATAAACTCCTGTCCTGTGAGTAGCATTCCTGCCTTGGTTTGGTCAATCAAACACTTCCTAAAATCCTAAAAAAGATAATGGCTTCAGATTAAAATAAAATCAGATCATTTATAAATAGGTACAGGTTTATTTGGCTGTCTACTGCCTTCCAAATACTGGGGGCAGGATTTTGGGTTGGGACCCGGACGTTGGGGCCAAAAGGGGGTCCTGACCCCTCACTGTGTTGGGATCATCACGTGGCAGTGACTTTCCATGAATTGACCAATTAGTGGCCAGAGAGCGCACCCGCCATCCAACGGGTGGTCTCTTGAAGCTGGAGGGCCAATAGGAAGCCTTCCAGCATAGGAGCTGAAGGCTGCCATTGCAGGTAAGAGAGATATCCAGATGGGTGGGAAGCACCTCAAAACCTGCCTGCAGCACTGCCTACAGCCACCGCCCACCCACCGACCCCATTCACCACCACCCCCCACCCCCCTCCCCTCCACTCACCTACCCCGTCCCCAGCACTGGGAGACTGCCTCCGGGCAGCTGGCCCATTTCCAAATGGAAAATTCCAATCCGCCTCTGGTAATTGGCCCCAATTGGCCTTTCACTTACTTTAATTTCTTCCACCCCAATCTTGTATATGGGAAAATGGCCCGAGAGCAGGATGTTGCTGGCAAATTGGCATGCCGGCCAGCAGCCTTAATTTACACACCTGTCTGTCTCTGTTCTCAGCCAAACTATAGAGTGAAAATTCTGCCTAGGCCTCAACTCAATGTGTCACAAAACCAGTGGAATGAGTTTAAAAATATTGTACATGAGAAATAAACCTGTATGCTGCCTGTCTTTTACAAATTTTAAGAAAATGCATTCACCACCCCACCCCCCCTGCAACCTTCTGCCTATTTCTCCTCAAGCTAGTCACTCGTGCTGCAATGTAGCTCCACAGAAACCTTCCTGTACCTCATCCAAATGTGTATTCTTCACAAGTCTAAAAAATGGGTGTTAAAAGGTGTTGCCAATAGGCGTATCATAGCTGTGACTCATCTTGTCCCCACTTTATGGTAGTATTTTATGGAGCCTACAAGAGCGGGGTGACCTAATTAGGTGGAATGGGAAATTTTGATTTCTCAGTGGTAGATTGATGACGTTAGTTGATGGCATGTCAATAATTACTCTGAACTGTGGTGGGTTCATACTTGCAATACATTTGCACGTGTTCACTGTGTGCGCAGGACTGTATGCAGTCCCACATTAACCCTATTTGTGCCAGACCCTTATACTACAGATGCAACCCCCATGATCAGTACCTCATCCACCACCTTAAACTTTTACTCCCTTCACCATTGTCTTTTAATAACTGCAGTGTGTACCATCTACAAGATGCATAGCAGCAACTCACCAAGGCTCATTTGATCACACCATCTAAACCCACGGCCTCTGCCACTACTAGAAGAAGAACAGCAGATGAATGGGAACACTGCCACCTATGGGTACTCCTCTAAGATTTGGAGCTATATCAGTGTTCCTTCACTGCCGCTGGGTCAAAATCCTAGAACTCCCTTCCTAACAGCACTGTGGGTGTACCTACTGTTATGATCCCCAGCTGAGGTTACAAGTCTGATCCCAGGATGGAACCCAGCTTGATAGATCCTAACTTTTATTTGTTTGTTTTGATACGTGGAAAGGGGCTACTGAACAGACACTGGAGTCAGCAAATGAACTTTTAACAAAAACATAACATTTATTAAACAAGAAAAGATGAACAATATTACAATACTCCTGCACCAACAATTATACTTTTACAGATATATACAGATTTGTGAGGGTGACTCAAGTTACAAAAGCTATCTTACACACTAATGTTCACAGTAAGTACACAGTCCATGTAACCCAAATGGCAACCTGTGGTCAGACACACCACACTCTGAAACCAAGTGACAGATGCCACCTCAACCAGATGCTATGGATCTCTCCTCAACTCCTGCCATCCCCCCACCCCCCCCACCAGATGCTTGTCACACTGTGAGCCAACCGGTCTCACTGCGCTCCGTCTTTCACATGAGGGTTTCCAATCTCCACTTGAAGAACACGCTTTGAAATCATTTCCCAAACCGATGCTTTTTCACAGCTGCCTTCTGCAAGGGTTCATCCCCAGGGTTTCGAACTCTCCTTCTGATGTTCCTCTTTCCTGGATCACCATATGCTTTCAAGCTTCCTTCCATACATTCTGTCTCTCCTACTCAGCTGTCAACAGTATACCACTGCTTCACATGCCCATAGCAAAGACTTATAGGCCTTCAGCCATCTATTTGGACCTTCTTGCCTCTTGAAAGTTGTTCTCACTTTAAATCTGTTTTCTGCAGCTTTTGTCTCTTTAAATCTGAAACTCTGGAGCCTTTCTCTTTGCCCCTCATTCTTAACATTAACATTCATTAACAGGACCTTTTCCAGGTTCCTGTCCTTCCTTTGACTAGAAGGCCTGCTTGGGACTTTCCCCTGTTTCTGTCTCTTTTAGCCTTGGGACCTTTTTGCTTCTTTTGGGAAATCTGCTCTCACTCTGCAGTTCCCTCTCCCAGTGTCCAGTCTCTCTGGATTCCTTGCTTCAAACTGAACTCAAAACTGCTGTTTCTCTAGTTTTTGTGTCTGTGGGAGGGACTTGCCTCTCTGGACCCCTGTTGCTGGGCAACAGCCCACTTCCTCTACTCTTGTTTGTTTAACTTAAATGCCAAAGTCGTAAATCTCATTAGAAATGCAGGCATCTTTTAAAGTGAAACTAAATTTGACCCTTATTAACACAGATACAGAAATGCAAGTTAAACTTAAACACTAAAGTTAAAACTCATTCCTGACACCCACAAGTACAAATATAACTTACTTAAATTGTCTCTATTTCCTAACACTACACCACATGAGCTGCAGTAGTTCAAGATGGCTGCTCACCATCTTCTGGAGGGCAATTAAGGATGGTCAATAAATGCTGGCTTCACCAGTGATGTTCACATTGTTCAAACAAATAGTAGAAAAAAAATGACGATTGTTCTCCCAGCCACCGATCACTAGCAGTGGCCCTTATTCCAGAACTTCATTGCATAATCTGCAGCACTGTCCTTAGATTAAAGTCTGGGGACCAATCTCCTGGGCTCTACAAACTTCACCATTTGTGTGCAGCATACACAGCTAAGGGTGGCTGAGGGGGAATCAGAGCTCTTGGATTTCTAATCTGAGGATGGTCTCAATTTCCCTCACTCTTTCTTTCTCTCCTCTTTCTTTCTTCTCTCTTTTCTCCTCTTTGTCTTTCGTTCTGTTTCTTGCTCTCTCTATTTCTTTCTCTCCTTCTCTCTTGTGTGTATAATGTGAACAATGTGACTTTATAGACATGCTATTGAAATTTAATGCGGAGGTTGCTACAGTTTGGAAGAAAAGTGGTAAACTATTCAAGCACATTTGGGAAAAGCCCACAGTATTGAGCAAGGCAAGTTAACAGCCATTGAGCACAATCTACACTTAAGTGCATTAATGAATAGAAGTAGGTCAAGGGAAATCCCCAAGCCTGGAGAAATGCATACCTTTCAATCTGATTTTCATTGCATTAAATATTTACCGTTCTTGGGCCTTTCCAAGCGATGTTAAAATCTTGCAGCTCTAATTTTCGACCTAAATAGCCTCAGGGAAGCTCAGCAAGCTGAAATTCAGCAGCTGGTAGCTGAATGTACTTTAGTATTTCTATACAGCCCACTAAAAATTCTAATTTTCTTAGAGCAAATTGAGTAGGAATTTACATTGTAGACTTATTCTGCAGAGGTGCTATTGCATAAAAATAAATGTCAAATTTCAAGAGCTTATTGTCAGAATTCTGGTATAATTTGTTTTACTAACCTATGTCTAAATAAACTAATGGGGCTTCATTGTGTCAAACAGTGATGATATTTCCACAGAGATTAATTTTAGTTCATATGAATATAATTACAGTTAGTGATGCGTAAGTAAGATTAAATAGCATTAACTGTAATAAATCATTACTTTGATTAACTATTCATGAAAGATGATTATGAGATTAATTTATTGGTTAGACTGTAATATTTTCTGTATATGACAGTTAATTGACTCCTATTCAGATTCATTCAAAATATACAGGGCTAGGTTACTAGCTATTGAATGACTGAATTAATCCTTTCTTGCTGACTATCAAATAAGAAGGCAGTTGACTTGAACTAACCCAGAACTGTAGATAGCTATACTTGAACTTTAAATTGCTGGTGCTTTCCTTCCATTTACTTAGGATGGTGGTCGTGCAGCAAACCTATTGGGGATGGGGTAGCTTCATATGGTGCACCTTTGCCAATGGCTGAAGAGACCAATCCATAGGAGGCAGGTTCTGCCACAAGCGCTACACATGAAGTGTTTTGGTGTTGATGTGGTGTTTTTGGTGTGACACCTGTTGTCATGGTGCTGTAACCACTGATTGTAATGGTGGCGCACACTGGCCCACAGGTGATGCCGCTATTTCCTTTGTCATTAGCTAGGTGTGAAAATTGACGTTAGGCCCTACATGTCACGCTAGCAGGCATCCTTGAAGTGGAGCTTTGGGTGTCCTACTTGTCTTCTAGCTCTGGCTACCTTGCCATACAGAGAATTCTTGGGTTTGCATCCATCCTCCAACCTGCGACTATGCCTGAGCCAGCTATGTTGCCTCTACTTGCAGATGGCCAACATTACTTTGTTTGAAGGGGTTACCAAGGTTGTGATTTTGCCCTTCGGTGAGATGCCCAGAGAATGTGCAGCAAACAGCGACAATGAAATTTGTTGAGCTTTCTTTCCTAATAGCTGTAAGTTGTCTATGTTTGCGAGCCATACAACAAGGTTCTGAGAACACAGGTCCAATTAACCAGCACCTTGGTACTAAGAGTAAGTTTAATGTTATTTCATGCAAGTTTCTTGGAGTTGGTGAAAGGTGGTAGCTGCTTTCTATATGTGTGGATGAAGCTCTGCATTAAGAAACAGCTGATCTGTCACCATAGACCCAAGATAGCAGAATATGCTGACTACTTCCATTTAGTGAGATCAAGGGAGGGGTTGTGGCATACAGTCCTATAACCATAGTTTTCTCTGCTGGTGTTGAATGCTTTGAGATCAATGCAAGTAAGGTAAAGAGGTGTATCCTATTCCCTACACTTCTCTTATGGCTGGTGTATGGACAAGATCATATCAGCTGTAGGTCTGCAAGCGTGGAAACTGTGCTTCTGGATACACTCGGTCTGCAAATAGATGGAGTCTTTTGAGTATGACCCTAGCGAAGGCCTCTCCTGGGACACCTAGTCCTATTTTGCTTGATTATCAGAAAGTTACATTTCAAATTAATGTCTGGGATTGATATAAATTGATGAGATTAATTTTAGGTTAGATACATTAGATAAAAATAGAATTTGTATTTATATAGCACCTTGCATGACCACAGGACATTGCAAAGAGCTTCAGTCAATGAAGTACTTTTGAATTGTAGTCACTGTTGTAATACAGGAAACACTGGAGCCAATTTGTGCACAGCAAGGTTCTTCAACATGCAATGAGATAATGACCAGATAATCTGTTTTAGTGATGTTGGATGAGAGATAAATGTTGGTCAGGACACAGGGGAGAACCTTGATTTGGGAGACATTGCTGACTGAGTTACTGTTGCAAATTGCAACAAAATCTAACTCATTTGCACTGATGTGAAAGAACAGTCTTTCTGAACCTGCCAATTCAACAACCTAACTTTCTGCTTGCCTGTTCGTTCCTTTTGTAGGGACAGTGCTGTCATCTCCAAAACATTAACGTAGGGAAGAAAAAGACATTTAGAGGGATCTAGGAGAAAACTAATCAAAGATAGTGATGGATGACTGAGAATCAGACACGCCTGAGATATGCCTTTTAAAATATTGTGCAGACATAGATTCTGGTACATAGCAGGCTAAGAGAAGTTAGACCTTGGGGTATAACACTTCCCCATTTTAGGCAACATCTTGCTTGGTCAAGTCAGGTGTAACACAGTCATCTGCAGAGGAAAGCTAACCCTAATATTAATTATAACATTTTAATAAACTGGGCAAGTGGGTATGGCCACTTTAACACAACATGTGAGATTACCTGATTTGGTATTGTATTCCAGACAGCAATATTCATTGATCAAGAGGTAGGATGTACGCTTTCACTTATGCAAGATGGACATTGTTATTCCTCACCCTGCCTTGGTGTAAAATATCTCATTGAGATGTCATTTAAATGCACAACAGTGATCTATGGGTAGTGAGATGATTCTTGCATACATTCCTTGTATTTAACAATTTTGTTGTAAAAACTTAAGCTTATCTCTAGCTCTAATTTGCATAGACTGGCTTTACTTTCACATTTGTATTTATAACTCTAGTGTATACCTCATCTTCCTCCTAATAAAATATTCTGTCTCTCAAATAGCACTGATTTGAATTGTTGCAGTTTTGCATGTACTATATGGAAGAATTAGTAAGCTCAGCTGCTGTCTGATGCAATCATCATGGCTGATATGGAATCTGCATTTCTTTGACATTTTGTCACATCCCAGAGCAGTTATCTTCTTGCAAAGGACCATTTGCATTGTTGGAAAGTGCAAGATCAGCAAAATGAAACTTACTACTATTGATTGAGGTGTCACAGCCATTTTCTCTCTGCTGCTGCAGCTCATGTCTGAACATTTGTATGTGTTTTCAGCTATTGGCTTACTCGTTCATAGATTAAATGGGGAGAATTTCGCTCCTGAGGTTCCTCATAGGTATTGAAGGAATCTGTGCGGGCTTGTGCAGGTGGAGGCCCGCAGTTTCTCCTGCCACGACCAAGTTCCATGTAGAGCAGTTGCCTTGGGAGTCTGGTGTCAGATGTAAAACAAGAGTCATACGGACTCAGAACGTTAACTCTGTTTCCCTCTCCACAGATGCTGCCAGACCTGCTGAGCTTTTCCAGCATTTCCAGTTATGATACAAATGACATGTCCTGCCCAGCGGAGCTGGCTTTGAGTGATTAGCGCTTCAATGCTGGACATGTTAGTTTGGGGGATGATGCTGCTGTTTGACTGCCTTTTGTGCCACCAGATTTGGAGGATCTTGCAAAGGTACTGCTGGTGGTGCTTCAAAGTGCCTGCTGCAGGTTGACCTAGCCTTCGAAGCATGTAGCACGTGGGGAATCACTGCTGCCTGGTAAACCATGATCATAGTCTTGGGTTTTGAGGACTATAGAAATGCTTGAGGGATGTCCTCCAACCATCCCTGAAGAAGTCAAACTCATGGAAGACCCTAATTTGTGACTGACCAAAATAGAGAAGGTTCATCCTAGGAGGTGCTAAAAACATCGAGAGACTTTAGGAACACGCAGAGGAAAAGTCTATGTTGGAGAGAGTGCACAAGTCTTCAAACAACTCATCCACCCGACCCTCTAAGCACCACCTGTCCCTCGTGGCAGAGTTTGCAGATCACACATTGGACTTATTTCAGAACCCATCGAACTGGAGTGGAAGCAAATCATCCTCGATTTCTGAGGGCCTGCCTATGAAGAAGAATCCAGGATGCTCACATTCCACCCTAACGTTTTGAGAAGCAGTTTAAAAAATATGGAAATGAAAAGCTGGCACCTCCATCACTGGCCCCCCTTTCCCAACTGCCATCCCAGGGTGCCCCCTTTTCCTTGGCCTTTCCAACACAAACGCCCTTCCTCGCTTACTCGGGGGCCTCCCCTCTTTACCTATGTCCTGGGCTCCTGGTACTTATAAGCTGGGGGACTGCCTGCAGTCCCAGCAATGGCCACTACTCCCAGTGGTGCTAGAGGGACTACAGAGCTACCAGCCAATCTGACTGGCTGGCAGCTCTTTGACATTCTGGGGCAGAAGGCCTGCCTCTAGCCAATCAATACTTAATGGAGCATTAAAAGGCTACAGGACTGCCAACATTGGTGGATTGTGTGTCCCGTCGACTTTTCCTTAAGGCCTGGCTCTAATTTTTGCACTGTGCCCTGTAGTCCTAGACTCTCCAATCAGAGGAAATAGTTTCTGTCTTCCCTATCTGTTCCCCCTTAAACCTTAAACTTCGATCAAATCCCTGGATTTAGCTAGATTTCATAAAATGGATTTTATTTTCCACTTGTTTATTTTTTTGTTTTCTCAATTGTCTCACTTTTCATTGGGAAGTGGTTCCAGTGGCATCAACATCCTTCTGGTAATTCAGCCTGTGAGCCACTCTCCTGTGAGCTCAGACACTGACTCCTGGTTGCCTATTCAGACCAGTGCTGATGCTGTTTCCACCTGATGTCCAGTCACTGCACCTCACCTGCTGCCCTAGCTAGATCAGCTATTTGCGCACAAACTGAGCTTTGTTACCTTCTGATTTGTATGGTTGCTACTGCTGCAGTTATTCACTGGGCTATCAGTGAAGCGATGAAAAATGAGCATAAAATGCCTTTTTATGCCCAGAACATTCTCTTTCTCTCTCTCTCTGTCTCTCTCTCTCTCATGAGATGCCGCTGAGTATTTCCAGCATTTCTGTTTTTATTTTAGATTTTCAGCATCTACAGTACTTTATTTCTGTATTAAAAATCACATTCTTGACCAGTTAACAAATTTCTCATGGAGCTCAATGGGCTGTTAATTGGCAGCAAGCAGGTTCCCTGTTCCCTTCCCCCTCCCCACGGCACTTCGATTGACATTCCCGACTGCCCGGAGGCATTGGGATCCTGAGACGACTTTGGCCCCCATCCCAGCGGCATTTGAAAATCAGCACTGAGACAGACACCCCTCACTCTCCTGTTTGTACATATTCTAGCTATGGAGAGATAGGTAAAAACCTGGAACCTTGAATACAAAGGGGGAAATTTACAAAACAAAGGTGATCATTATTGTTGAGATCAGGTCTAATATCTGCTAACCATGAGTATGCTATACAAAAAATGTAAATTGTCAGAAGCCACTTAGGTCAAAGCTTCTCCTAATCTGACCGTAAAACACTATACACCACATCCCTGCCTTTCTCAGTAATTGAGAGACATAAATTTCAATGATTTGTCTCAAGTCTAAAGAAAACACTTAAGCTTAACGAGAACATTCAACTTATTAAATATTCCAAGTCTTGTATTAATTTACCAAGCACATAGTTATAGTCATTTACAGCACAGAAGGAGGCCATTTGGCCCTTTGAGTCCATGCTGGCTTCCCACAGAGAAATCCAGTCAGCCCCACTCCCACTCTTGATCCCTGTAGACCTGCAAGTTTACATCCATTAAGCACCCACCCAACTTCATTTTGAAATCATTGATTGTTTCTAATTCCACCACCCTGTGGCCAGCAAGTTCCAGATCATTACCACTCAGTGCATTAAAAAAAAGTTGTTCCTCACCTTCCCCTGCATCTCTTGCCCAAATCTGTGTCCCCTAGTCCTTGTACATCAGCTAGTGGGAAGCGTTTTCCCTTGTCTACCTTATCTAAGTCTGTTGTAATATTGTACACCTGTTTTAAACCTCCCTTTAATCTCCTTTGCTCTAAGGAGAACAATACCAGTCTTCCCAAGCAAACCTTGTAACTAAACTGCCCTCACCTCCCAACGTTCCTGGAACTAAACTGGTAAATCTCCTCTGCACCTTGTCTTCCCTGCTTTTGTACTCAATGCCTCTATTTAAGTTATATACAATGCGATGAAAGACTTGTTAATCAATTGAAAATAGTTCACTTTGTAACCTTTCAAAGGTATACATAACCAACTTCTCCATTAGCTCTTGGTCAATGCGGTTTGATTTTTTGATGAGTGAAACTTAGTTTGGAAATTTACTGAACTCTTCGCAGTTGAATGGAGGCCTATTGTCACTTCTGACCATTTGAGGGACTCCAAACAAAGCAAAAAACTGCTCAAGTTTTGGGATGAATGCTTTTGATGAAGTAGACATAACTAATTCCATGAATGGGAATCGGCTGTAGTTGTCAGTGCCAAAAGCAGATGTTCACCATTGTGCAAGTCAACACTAACTTCAATCATGGTCCTAGAGGTAGTTTAGGCACCTTGAAAGGATTATGAAGATTTGACATTTTCATTTCATTTTCCATTAGGAGTTGTTTGGTTTTGACAATTCCCTGATGACCTTCATGTGCTACATCAACAGTACATTCTCTCAATGATTGTGAGATGACAATGCAATTATTCTGTAACACGAGATCAGATGTCATTGTAATGGTGAGCTTGTGTCGAACATTGTGAAGACCTGTAGTGTGTGAGATTTCATTTGTAGATGCTCTTTCAATCATGTCTTGGCAGTTTTGTGAGCCGTCATATGTAGTTGCAATGCTTCATCTTGTTTTGTTGCCACTTTAATGCCAGCTAGTTTTAGCAATGTTTGTTTAGCCACATTTAGGTTTACGTAGTTAAGATGTTGTTCAGCAACCTTTTCCCCACAACTAGTGGGACTGACAGTTAGGTACCACTGTACCTAATGGATGCTGTGAAAGATAGCCCACTGGCTTCAGCTTGCCTGGCTGATACTCAACATGGAACTCGTACTCTTGTAGTTTGAGTATCCAATGCTCTATTCAAGTAGATGGTTTGCTTTGTGGGTTGTTGAACAAGTTTACTAATGGTCTATGATTGGTTATGGCTTCAAACTCGCTGCCATGCAAATAGAGCTGAAAATGTGAGATACCTCGTGATTGAGAGCGCTTCTCTCTCTGTTTTTGAATAATGTTGCTCTGTAGGTGTTAGTGATCTGCTTTCCATCTCCACCAATGATGGGTTCCCTGCCTTGTCTTTTTGCATGAGAACTGTACCTAAACCAACTGGGTTGGCATCCACAACTAGCTGGGTGGTTTTTTGCAGGTTCAAAATAGGCATTTTTGCAATTTGCTGATAACCGTTGTTTTATCTGGTGTACAGCCGGTTTGTATAATGTAGTCCACTCCCACTTGGCGGTCTCTTTTGTCAGATCATGTAAAGGGACCGATAGCATAGCGAGGAGAAGAATGAAGCAACTACAGTACATAAA
The DNA here is from genome assembly GCF_017639515.1 of Carcharodon carcharias. NCBI lineage: Eukaryota > Metazoa > Chordata > Chondrichthyes > Lamniformes > Lamnidae > Carcharodon > Carcharodon carcharias. Next base: position 24,675,907 of record NC_054477.1, read on the forward strand.
AACAAAAAAACTGCGGATGCTGGAAATCCGAAACAAAAACAGAATTACCTGGAAAAACTCAGCAGGTCTGGCAGCATCGGCGGAGAAGAAAAGAGTTGACGTTTCGAGTCCTCATGACCCTTCGACAGAACTTGAGTTCGAGTCCAGGAAAGAGCTGAAATATAAGCTGGTTTAAGGTGTGTGTGTGGGGGGGCGGAGAGATAGAGAGACAGAGAGGTGGGGGGGGGTGTGGTTGTAGGGACAAACAAGCAGTGATAGAAGCAGATCATCAAAAGATGTCAACGACAATAGTACAATAGAACACATAGGTGTTAAAGTTGGTGATATTATCTAAACGAATGTGCTAATTAAGAATGGATGGTAGGGCACTCAAGGTATAGCTCTAGTGGGGTTTTTTTTATAATGGAAATAGGTGGGAAAAGGAAAATCTTTATAATTTATTGGAAAAAAAAAGGGAAGGGGGAAACAGAAAGGGGGTGGGGATGGGGGAGGGAGCTCACGACCTATAGTTGTTGACTTCAATGTTCAGTCCGGAAGGCTGTAAAGTCCCTAGTCGGAAGATGAGGTGTTGTTCCTCCAGTTTGCGTTGGGCTTCACTGGAACAATGCAGCAAGCCAAGGACAGACATGTGGGCAAGAGAGCAGGGTGGAGTGTTAAAATGGCAAGCGACAGGGAGGTTTGGGTCATTCTTGCGGACAGACCGCAGGTGTTCTGCAAAGCGGTCGCCCAGTTTACGTTTGGTCTCTCCAATGTAGAGGAGACCACATTGGGAGCAACGAATGCAGTAGACTAAGTTGGGGGAAATGCAAGTGAAATGCTGCTTCACTTGAAAGGAGTGTTTGGGTCCTTGGACGGTGAGGAGAGAGGAAGTGAAGGGGCAGGTGTTGCATCTTTTGCGTGGCCATGGGGTTGTGCCATAGGAGGGGGTTGAGGAGTAGGGGGTGATGGAGGAGTGGACCAGGGTGTCCCGGAGGGAGCGATCCCTACGGAATGCCGATAAGGGGGGTGAAGGAAGATGTGTTTGGTGGTGGCATCATGCTGGAGTTGGCGGAAATGGCGGAGGATGATCCTTTGAATGCGGAGGCTGGTGGGGTGATAAGTGAGGACAAGGAGGATCCTATCATGTTTCTGGGAGGGAGGAGAAGGCGTGAGGGCGGATGCGCGGGAGATGGGCCGGACACGGTTGAGGGCCCTGTCAACGACCGTGGGTGGGAAACCTCGGTTAAGGAAGAAGGAGGACATGTCAGAGGAACTGTTTTTGAATGTAGCATCATCGGAACAGATGCGACGGAGGCGAAGGAACTGAGAGAATGGGATGGAGTCCTTACAGGAAGCGGGGTGTGAGGAGCTGTAGTCGAGATAGCTGTGGGAGTCGGTGGGTTTGTATTGGATATTGGTGGACAGTCTATCACCAGAGATTGAGACAGAGAGGTCAAGGAAGGGAAGGGAAGTGTCAGAGATGGACCACGTGAAAATGATGGAGGGGTGGAGATTGGAAGCAAAATTAATAAATTTTTCCAAGTCCTGACGAGAGCATGAAGCGGCACCGAAGTAATCATCGATGTACCGGAGAAAGAGTTGTGGAAGGGGGCCGGAGTAGGACTGCAACAAGGAATGTTCCACATACCCCATAAAGAGACAGGCATAGCTGGGGCCCATGCGGGTACCCATAGCCACACCTTTTATTTGGAGGAAGTGAGAGGAGTTGAAGGAGAAATTGTTCAGTGTGAGAACAAGTTCAGCCAGACGGAGGAGAGTAGTGATGGATGGGGATTGTTCGGGCCTCTGTTCAAGGAAGAAGCTAAGGGCCCTCAGACCATCCTGGTGGGGGATGGAGGTGTAGAGGGATTGGACGTCCATGGTGAAGAGGAAGCGGTAGGGGCCAGGGAACTGGAAATTGTTGATGTGACGTAAGGTGTCAGAGGAATCACGGATGTAGGTGGGAAGGGACTGGACAAGGGGAGAGAGAAAGGAGTCAAGATAACGAGAGATGTGTTCTGTGGGGCAGGAGCAAGCTGAGACGATCGGTCTACCGGGGCAGTTCTGTTTGTGGATTTTGGGTAGGAGATAGAAGCGGGCCGTCCGAGGTTGGGTGACTATCAGGTTGGAAGCTGTGGGAGGGAGATCCCCAGAGGAGATGAGGTCAGTGACAGTCCTGGAAACAGTGGCTTGATGTTCAGTGGTGGGGTCATGGTCCAGGGAGAGGTAGGAGGAAGTGTCTGCGAGTTGACGCTCAGCCTCCGCGAGGTAGAGGTCAGTGCGCCAGACAACAACAGCACCACCCTTGTCAGCGGGTTTGATGACAATGTCAGGGTTGGACCTGAGAGAATGGAGTGCAGTAAGTTCAGAGAGAGACAGGTTAGAATGGGTGAGAGGAGCAGAGAAATTGAGACGACTAATGTCGCGCCGACAGTTCTCAATGTTCCCAACCCTGACATTGTCATCAAACCCGCTGACAAGGATGGTGCTGTTGTTGTCTGGCGCACTGACCTCTACCTCGCGGAGGCTGAGCGTCAACTCGCAGACACTTCCTCCTACCTCTCCCTGGACCATGACCCCACCACTGAACATCAAGCCACTGTTTCCAGGACTGTCACTGACCTCATCTCCTCTGGGGATCTCCCTCCCACAGCTTCCAACCTGATAGTCACCCAACCTCGGACGGCCCGCTTCTATCTCCTACCCAAAATCCACAAACAGAACTGCCCCGGTAGACCGATCGTCTCAGCTTGCTCCTGCCCCACAGAACACATCTCTCGTTATCTTGACTCCCTTCTCTCTCCCCTTGTCCAGTCCCTTCCCACCTACATCCGTGATTCCTCTGACACCTTACGTCACATCAACAATTTCCAGTTCCCTGGCCCCTACCGCTTCCTCTTCACCATGGACGTCCAATCCCTCTACACCTCCATCCCCCACCAGGATGGTCTGAGGGCCCTTAGCTTCTTCCTTGAACAGAGGCCCGAACAATCCCCATCCATCACTACTCTCCTCCGTCTGGCTGAACTTGTTCTCACACTGAACAATTTCTCCTTCAACTCCTCTCACTTCCTCCAAATAAAAGGTGTGGCTATGGGTACCCGCATGGGCCCCAGCTATGCCTGTCTCTTTATGGGGTATGTGGAACATTCCTTGTTGCAGTCCTACTCCGGCCCCCTTCCACAACTCTTTCTCCGGTACATCGATGATTACTTCGGTGCCGCTTCATGCTCTCGTCAGGACTTGGAAAAATTTATTAATTTTGCTTCCAATCTCCACCCCTCCATCATTTTCACGTGGTCCATCTCTGACACTTCCCTTCCCTTCCTTGACCTCTCTGTCTCAATCTCTGGTGATAGACTGTCCACCAATATCCAATACAAACCCACCGACTCCCACAGCTATCTCGACTACAGCTCCTCACACCCCGCTTCCTGTAAGGACTCCATCCCATTCTCTCAGTTCCTTCGCCTCCGTCGCATCTGTTCCGATGATGCTACATTCAAAAACAGTTCCTCTGACATGTCCTCCTTCTTCCTTAACCGAGGTTTTCCACCCACGGTCGTTGACAGGGCCCTCAACCGTGTCCGGCCCATCTCCCGCGCATCCGCCCTCACGCCTTCTCCTCCCTCCCAGAAACATGATAGGATCCTCCTTGTCCTCACTTATCACCCCACCAGCCTCCGCATTCAAAGGATCATCCTCCGCCATTTCCGCCAACTCCAGCATGATGCCACCACCAAACACATCTTCCCTTCACCCCCCTTATCGGCATTCCGTAGGGATCGCTCCCTCCGGGACACCCTGGTCCACTCCTCCATCACCCCCTACTCCTCAACCCCCTCCTATGGCACAACCCCATGGCCACGCAAAAGATGCAACACCTGCCCCTTCACTTCCTCTCTCCTCACCGTCCAAGGACCCAAACACTCCTTTCAAGTGAAGCAGCATTTCACTTGCATTTCCCCCAACTTAGTCTACTGCATTCGTTGCTCCCAATGTGGTCTCCTCTACATTGGAGAGACCAAACGTAAACTGGGCGACCGCTTTGCAGAACACCTGCGGTCTGTCCGCAAGAATGACCCAAACCTCCCTGTCGCTTGCCATTTTAACACTCCACCCTGCTCTCTTGCCCACATGTCTGTCCTTGGCTTGCTGCATTGTTCCAGTGAAGCCCAACGCAAACTGGAGGAACAACACCTCATCTTCCGACTAGGGACTTTACAGCCTTCCGGACTGAACATTGAAGTCAACAACTTTAGGTCGTGAGCTCCCTCCCCCATCCCCACCCCCTTTCTGTTTCCCCCTTCCCTTTTTTTTTCCAATAAATTATAAAGATTTTCCTTTTCCCACCTATTTCCATTATAAAAAAAACCCCACTAGAGCTATACCTTGAGTGCCCTACCATCCATTCTTAATTAGCACATTCGTTTAGATAATATCACCAACTTTAACTTTAACACCTATGTGTTCTATTGTACTATTGTCGTTGACATTTTTTGATGATCTGCTTCTATCACTGCTTGTTTGTCCCTACAACCACACCACCCCCCTCCACCTCTCTGTCTCTCTATCTCTCCGCCCCCAACACACACACCTTAAACCAGCTTATATTTCAGCTCTTTCCTGGACTCGAACTCAAGTTCTGTCGAAGGGTCATGAGGACTCGAAACGTCAACTCTTTTCTTCTCCGCCGATGCTGCCAGACCTGCTGAGTTTTTCCAGGTAATTCTGTTTTTGTAACTACAGTACATGATGAGTCCTAACAGACTCTGGACTTCCTTCATGTTTGTAGCATCCGCAACATTTGCAATGGCTTCAAATTTTAGTGGATCAGTTGTTACCCGTTCAACACTGAACACGTGAGTGATTGAAGAAGCACTTGTTTTTGCTCAAGGTGAGGTTACATTCTCTAAGATGTTGTAGGCATGCCTCGAGTTCACCTTCTGTGCAAACGTAAATGAGAATGTCATTACCGATGTTCAGCGTGCTTTCAAGCCCTTGAAGTGCAGACTGAATCTCTTGCTGAAATGCTTCAGCTGCTGAATTGACTCCAGAGTTGAGCCTCTTGTATTGAAAATGTCCAATGTGAGTGGAGGTTCAGATACCTTGATTCTTCTGCAAGCAGGATTTGATGGTATCTGCACTGAGATCAAGCTTAGTGAAGTGTTCAGCAACATGGACTTTATGATGTCACCAATTGTCAGTGCCAAGTGTCTTTCTCGTTGTATGGCTTAGTTTGATGACTTCATATCAACACAGACTCTAACCTGGTTCTTGCTCTTAGGCTTCATGAGACCTAAGGTGTAGACTCATCCCCAACTTTCTCTATAAATCAAGGTCAAATTGACACTGAAGTTCCTTCACACTCTGCTTCCTGACATGAAATGGTATTCACTGCCAGTGATGCACTACAGGGGACACAATGGGGTCTACATGCAACTTACATGTAAAACCTCTCAGTTTGCTGATACCAATGAAGCAGCCAGCACACAATTCGAGAATGTATCCATATGATATCCATAGGAATCGTGTTTGTGATGGCAATCGTGCAGACCTGCTGCTGTGTGAAAACTGATGAGCGTGTTACATTCTCCAGATATGACAAAGAACATATTCATCCTGGTGCCTATGAGTGAAATTGGCATTTCAAAAGTCCTGTGAATTTTCAGTGATTTCATGATTGTAAGGGAAAGTTTTTGTGTTCCTTGGTTTGCAGAAAATGAGGCAATCCTGAAGTTTGCTGAACGTTTTGTCTCCCATTGACAGATGCTGCTGTGTCTATGAGAGCATCTATGTCCGAACACCCAATGGTTACTGTCATGCATGGCTGTTTGCTGTGACTGAAAGAGAGCACAGAAGTATGTTCAGGGCCATCTACCTCAATTTTGGCTACATTCTGTTGCCCTTTTCTGTTGGTAGTGGTCTTGGTAGTTGATGAGCAATAAACACGAGCAAAATGATTGGATTGCCTACAAGCTTTGCACTGTTTACTGGTAGCAGGCCACTCCGTGGCACTGACACAGTGGAAACATTGTCGCTGTTCTGTTTGTGAGGCTGCTGTTGTTGCTTTACAGGTGGGTTCCTGGCACATGGGTGATGAACAGTGTTTACAGGTGTTGAACTTGGAGTGGTATTTGGCAGCCTCAACTTCTGTAGCTCTGGACTTAAAGCAAAAGTGAGCTTGCTAACTCCAACAGCTCTGGCAGTTTTCTGTCTTTCTCAAATGCTTTACAGCATAGTTGGCTAGAGGGACAACCTTTGTTGATTTGTGTTTTTATTTCCCTTTCGACATTTTCAACTTCACCAAAGTCACATTTGGCTGCTGGTCACCTCCAGCGTGTGCAAATACAGGTCAATTGTCTCATTAGCTTCTTGCTTTGTGCGTCTGAAGATGATTGATTCATGTATTGTGTTTTTCTTGGGCATAAAATAGGACATTAGTGCATTGGTTGCTGAGTTGTAGTAATTTTGCTGAGGTGTAAATGTTTCAAAAATGTCTTCTAATTCTTAACTGCCTTAGTGGAAAAGTAAGCCTTTTCTCTTTTGTCCTCTGTGATAGCAAAATGCCATAGGCCCTTTGAAATGCCACAGCCACTTTTGCCAACATGGAAATACAGATGGCTTTAAAGGTACTTCAAATGTTGATAGATTGGGTACAGGCAATACCATTTTTATCAGCTACAGGGATGAAACTTGTCTGTAAAGCTTTCCCGCTTGTTTGATCTGAGCTTATGTGTCTTTGAACAGCCTAAGTGTTTCTCTAAATCTGCAACTTAAAATGCTGTCTTCTCTGCAGAAAGTAGGTAAAACCCTCAAAATTCACACCTTCTTATTTTGCTTTATCTTCCTCATCAGTGTGGGGTTCTCGGGACTGGAGAATTAAAAGTCCAAGAGCAACATGGCTTCTTTATTCAACAGCTTCTTCATACTTTGCTCCTGCTTGCAGACTTTCTCTGTTGGTACAATTGTATATGGTAGCTCCAAGTGAACAAAATGAGCATTACTCTTTTCAAAACACTCTGCACTACAGAAACCTTACCCTGAGGCCAACAGGTTGATTGGCCAGGGAATTGGAAATATGAAATAATAAAAGAAAATGCTGTAAATACTGGTCTAATAGGGCACAGTATCCAGATAAGGCATATTGTTGTCACAGAGCAGAGAAAACTTTACTCTGGCAGGACTGAATGTTGATATTGAGTGCCTGAATGGTAAGCTGTTCCACTTAACAGAAGTAATGGGCAAATTCCTGTGGCGGCAGTGAGCATCTTGGCTGCTGGCTGGAGAGCCGTCAAGACCCACGTGTCACCTTATTCGAGGGTGTTAGCTGCATCTTGTGCCACTCATGCACTTGACAGGCCAGCAGCAGGCATTCCCCTGAGATCAAGGACCCCGAGGGCAGAAATCCTGCCTGCTGTGGATTGGATTGCCAGCCAATCAAATGTCTGTATTCCTCCACCAGGGGAGAGGTGGTGGCCATTGCCAGTACTGCAACCACCTGAGGCCTGAGATAAACAAGGAGCCAGGCACAAGTTAGAGATGGTGCGAAGTGGATTACAGGGGAGGGGGGCTGCAAGGGCAGTATGTGGTTCTCAGCTACCTCTGCAACAACCCCTTCTCCGCCCCCCCCCCACCCCCCCCACCCCCACCACTTCCGAATGCCAGGTCCCTTGATCAGACAGAGTGCTTTTGAATTAGAGACCCTCTTGGGGGCCCACGAGTAAACATGCTAAGGTTTGTTTGTCATGTTCTCTGCATGGAAAGCCCCCAACTCACCAGTGATGGCAGGATGAAGCTCTTAAGTGGGCATTCATTGCCCACTTAAGGGCCTCAATTGATGGTGGAGTGGGAAGATTGTCCATGGCTCTTCCTGCCACAGACTTAATAAAGGCGCGGGTGGGAAGGTAGTAGAGTCCCCACCAACCATCCTCCCGCCTGATTTAAATGCCCCTGCCATCTAACTCATCACAGGAAAGGGCACAAGATTCCATTCAAAATCCTTCATTTTGCTGAATACAGAATCACGGGGGGAGGGAAACCTGAGATGCAAAAGGCATCATGGTAAATTTGTATGCCATAGAATAAAATGTCTTCCTTTTGCATAACTTCATTTGTTCTGCTTTCAGTTGGAAAATCAAATTTTGCCAAGCTCAAAAGTGGCTCTGCTACATAAGTAAACTTTTAAAGGCTGCTTTTTAAAAAAATAGCTTTAATGAAATTTAAAAACCACACTAGTCAAGTTGCAAATGTTAAATATTCTCCAGGTTTATGTTGCCTTGTGTGATTTAACCTGAACTTGATGGTGTATGTATGGAATGGAAATCAATAGTACAGAAATTTCGATGATCTATGGGCAGTGCCAGTTTTATGCCTGGGCAGCTCATTGAACATTCATCCCATCATGTCACTGCACCCTCAATATAGGGCAGTGCATTGTATTGCTTTACAATGCTGATGATCATTAGGGAGATGTTCATGCAGAGCCACTCCTTTTCTGTTGATAGAAGAAGCTACTTGACTCTTCATGAAGCGGATCCTGATGAATCATGGGAAAGCAGCTCAGGCGAACTGGAGCGACGGTGTCGACTGGGAAGTGAAGTTGGCTGCCTTTCTGCATCTACCTCTACCGAGAAATGTGACATCTTGGACAGTCTCCACCTGAACTTCACACTTTCCAACAAGCTTAGGTAACCAATGCCCTTTACACTTTGTTCAATAGTTTCCTACTGATTATTTGTTTTATTTTCTATTCTGTTTTCTCCCCTCCTGTCAAAAAGGCTTTAATCGTGCTTGACACAGTCCCATAGGTGAAAACCACACATTAGCTTGTTTAAGTGGCCATTGTTTGTGTGTAGCTACATAGTCACGAAATCTGTTGCCTAGCCTCTGACTCCATCCCTCCAACCCAATGTCTGAGGTTTATGTACATGCAAACATACAAATTAGGAGCAGGAGTAGGCCATCTTTGCATCCTTGGGGTATTATTTGACCCCAAGCTGAACTTCTGAACTCTTATCTCCTCCATTACCAAGACCACCACTTTCGACTACTGTAACATCGAGGCTGAAAGCCTCGTCTATTCCTTTGCCACCCTTAGGCCTGACTGTTCCAACCCTTGCACCCTCTGTAGACTTGAGCTTACCCAAAACTCTGCACCCTTTATCCAAACTTGCAACAAGTCCTATTCACCCATCACCCTTGTACTGATCTACATTAGCTCCCAGTCTGGTTACTCCTCAATTTTAAAATTCTCATACTTTTTTTTTTCTCAAATTCCTCCAGGCCTCATCACCGCCTCCCCCGCCCCCCCCCCGCCCACCGCCCCCCCACCCCGCCCCCCCCCACCCCACCCACCCCCGCCACCATGATTTTACTAGGGCAGGTGGCGGGGGGGTGCTTGGGTGAGGCCTAGGGTGGCCTGCCTGCCCTCACTCAATTAATGGCCACTATAGGCTGCAATCTTTAGGCCAGTGGGAGGAGATCAGTTATGTATGGTCGCCCGGCAGGTTAGTCTGCTCAGGCCTCAGGTGGGAAGGAGTGGGGGCTCCTTCTTCATGGGCCCTCTTTCCCGATCAAGGGCCCTGCCCAAGGTCTGCGTTCCCCTTCCCTGCCCCCATCACCATCTCCTCCTCCATCAACCACCCCCCCCACCCTGCCCTGCCCCAACCGGGTACCCAGCTCCTGCTGGCATTTGCAACCTGACACCCGCCCCCACTCCACTGCAGCTCCCCACCCTGGAGCTTCCTCTTTTGCCTTTGCTGATAGACCCCAGGACTTAGCTGCATTCTGGTCTCCTGGCACTTTGCTCTGTGGAACTTGGTGTAGCCCCAACAGTGGTCATGGCTCCTGATGATGGGGCTGCATTTTGTTAAGAAATTAACAAATTGAAATTGATTCTTGATCAATATCTTATCCTGGAAGTTAACGATGAAAAAAGTAGCATTACAAGTTCAGCCTGACTGAAATCCCTGTTATGATCCCCAATCATTTAAGTTCAAATTGTGGCCTAAGATATTAGTAACAAGCTATTATGAAATTCTTTTATGTCCTCTTTATCAAATATATTATTCCATTCATTTTAATCAGCATAATGCCTTCTTTAAAGGACCTGACTAGGGAATCTCAAGCACGTTTGTGCTTTTGAACGAATGCTACGTTGCGTGATTTCAACCCTCATGACAATCAATGTTATCTTCGTTAACAAAGGTTTTGAAGAAATTTGCATCTTCTTGCTGAAGGTGGCAGTAGTGGATTATCAAGAAAAGAATGGTGGTACTAGTGAGGTTACAAATTCACACTGAAAATTTGGTTAGTAAATATAAATGAATTAATGGATACCAGCATTGCCGGGTTGATTGATTGAACTGAAATGGCACAGTTTCAATAGTTATTTACATTTTAGTTTTTGGAATGAAATGCAGTTTCTGTATAACCTACACAGCTCCTCCAACTAATAAAAAAATTATTGATTTCACTGCCCCAAATTATTGCTATATTTATGGATATCAGTGCATTCCATTTTGAACTATAGTATAAATAAAATTCAAACTGTGGCCCTTCGAACTAATTCTTTACATTTGCAGATATGGACATATATTTGTATGCATGTAATATTTATGTGTTTGCATGCATGTATATATGAAGTTAGCTGTTGAAGTGTTGCTATAAGAGAATGAAGAGTGTCCAGGGTAGGAAAGGAAGGGATCACGTGTTATCTTCAGTGCCCTGGTGAGGTCGTTGAACTTCTTTCAGGACTGCTGCACAGCCCCAGAGGTGAGGGATTTGACACGTGGTACCACTTTCCTCTAGATGGCATGGATGTATTCCTGGCTGACCTGTTACCACCCATATCTTGGTGTCTGTGCCTCCTGACTTCAATTTCCTTGAAGAGGGTTTGGAGGCTTTCTTCTCTTCCTGTGCATTGCCATGCCCTGCTGCATTTTCTGGTTGCTTGGTGCAGATGCTGCTGTTGTCGAAATAATTCTCAAAGTACAATGAAAAGCTTGATGAACCACCATTGAGTGAAGTTATTTGAGAATCTTGTGTATGAGACAAGTGCCTTGGACAGGATTTTTTGCTTGCGAGGTGGGCAGCTCGAGTTGGGACATTTCCTAGCTCAGAGCACCCGCCTTGGGGAGAAAAGTGCCCAGAATGGCACAAGTTTCATTCTGGGAGGTTGGGTGGGTATGGGATAGGGTCGGGCCCACCATCCTGGATGCAGATTTCAGGCGCCCATGAGTGCCAAGGCAGGCCGGTTAAAAGACTTCATCCTACTAATTTTGCTAAATATTAGGCCCTCTAGTCTTCAATCCTCACACCAATTCACCCCACCACCGACTTGCCATGTCCCATCCATGCCAACTCATGCCAACCCTTGCACCCAGCATCCCTCAACTGCACCCATACCCTCCATGCCAAACCATTTGCAAGGCCCTTTAAAGCCCCATTTCAACTGTGTCAACTCCCACCCATCCCCATGGCCCCTTTGCCACCTTAGTACCTGTGCATGCAAACTCATATCCTCCATCCACCACCCTTTTGCCCTTACACTCACCATGCCAACACACCTAGTGTCTATCCACCATAGGCAGATCTCAGGGGCGAGGCTGAGATGAAGTGAAATAATATTCTAAATATTTATTATAGACTTTACTACATAAAGTAACTCCCATCTGTGAAAGCTCATTCAATACATTTAAACCCCATTGAGTACTTAATCCTTATAAAAACACACATTTGTATTCATAACCCCACATTCAAGACAGCTAACCTTTTTAATAACCTCTTTCAGTTGTCAATCAAACTGTGAACTTACAGCCACCCACTGTGATAATGATAGGTTGTGGCAAGCAGTCAAGCAATGCTACAATAATAGCACTTAGGGTACTGTCAACAAACATCTATTGAAACTGTTAGAACAGATTTTCTTTACTCATACACAGAGAGGCAGTTTTTTCTTTGCGATTTTAAAAGGGATTTAAATAATGTGACAGCTTGAAAGCTCTATATAATTTATCCACCCATTAATAGCAGTTAAGGCTCCACCATAAAGCCGTGGAACACACACTGCATGTTGAGGCTGTTCCTGGAGCGAAAATAAGGTCTGCTTGTCTTGTGCATTGAGTTTTTAAATGGCACAGCCAATTTGTAATTTGGGCCTGTGTGCTTCATGCCCTGCCCCCTTTCCCCTACCAGTGAAAATGGAATCTGCTGGAAATGTGGGCAGGTCTTCCGGACCCAGGTCATGTCTGCTATTTTTAAAAGTCGGCAGACTCTCCACGCCTCAATAAAAATCTGGCCTTATATTCTTTCCTCATTGCCTCCTGATGCTGAATTTTGTAGGCTGTATTGTCCTTGTAAAGGTGACTGTCCAGTTACCATGTGCTGCAGATAATTACCCCTAAAAGTGAAAGCCTTTCTAATCGGCATAACATCAGTGCATCTGTGAGGAAATCTCACTGCTTTGCGTACATTTTGTGACTGTTCAAATCAAGCACCGTCTAGGAAGTGGTATAGTTGCAAATTGTTCTGTCTGACTTATTTCATGGTGGGGAAACAGCTGTAAATTTGAATAAAGAGGTTTCTCAATCAACAAAACTGCGTCAGCAAGAACAGCCCTGTGACTTCCAAGATAAAAATAATCGCTGAATATTAGATTTCACCAATTACATTCTGGAACAGCTTTTATCCCACTGAGGAAGGTAACAGCAAGGAAGTGTCACTAGCTAGATGTTCTTGCCACTAGATGTGATAACAATAGACTCTGATGGAGAGCTGTACATCAGTAATGTGTAAGGTAAGAGACAGCTTAATGGGAAGTGCTGAGTGAATGTAAAACGAGTGTAGAGCAGGAAGTAGTTACACAAACATAGTAGCTTGGGGAAATACAGCTGTACCTCCAGAATAAAGTAAGATGTCGTCAAATTGAGAGCCTTTACAACCAACCTTTGAACTATTCAAGAGTGCAGTAGTGGGTGCATGCATGTGAGGTGCTGAATTAACAGAAGGTAAAGGCCACAATTGCTAAAACCTTGGCTTCACAAGTTGATCAAAGAAAAGACACATGCTTTTGTCCTTTACTTGCAATACTTAAACTGAATAGATTTTCCACAGATTAATAGATGTATCTTTGCGGAAATGATGACAAGATGCCTGGATTTGGAAGTCCCACCCTCAAACCTGGCTCCCACCATTTTCACAGGGGAGGGGGAAACAGGCGCAGGTTCAAGTTTACACTTCTGTGGTTCGTGGAGGCAATTGTACATGTTAAAGTGCAGTCAGATCCAATTTTGGCTAGAGGTATGTCTAAAACACGGTGTGTGCACTTTAGACTGGGTAGGAGAAGATCTAAAGATATCAGATTTCTTTGGAGAGGTCAGGTACCCTTTTGGTGTGGTCCCAAGACACCTTTGGGATTAGTAAAGTGCCTTTTGGGAGTAGTAAGGCGTCATTTGGGAGAAGGTTGGTGCTCTTTGGGAGTGTTAAGGTGCCTTTTGGGATTGTTAGAAATGTGAAGTACATAAACTCATTAGAACTGTCAAGATAGCAGGCAAGCTGTCAAGGCATTTAAATCTCCTGCCTTTTAAATAAAAAAGGCAGTCTGCAATGTTAAAAACATTTTCTTTTGCTTTTTCACTCTGATATAAGCCTCAGGGTTATCATTACAAGATTAATGCTTCATGACTGATGTCACAGCCTTTCATAATCACAGTAGAGTGACTGCTGGTTCAGTTTGACAGCTCCAAATGCTCTTTGAAGTGGGATGATGAATACAAGTGCTTATTTTCATAAGGGATTAAACACATTTAAATGTAATGAATGAGTCTTTTTATCAATGAGAATGTTTTTGAAATAGTGAATTAACCAATAGGCACTTAAGAACTTTATTTAATCTCAGCATGGGTGCTGAGGTCTGCCCATGGTGGTTGCTGGGTGAGTTGGCATGAAAGGTGTAAGGGCAAAGCTTGGTGGGTGGGGGAGCATGGGTTGGCACTGAGTTGGGGGCTTGGGCTATGAAGGGCCATGAGGTGGGTGGAGGGGCATAGGTTAGCATGGAGGGTATGGGGGCATGAGGTGCCATGGGTTGGCATAGATGGGACTTGGGGTGTGTATTGGGGGTGAGGGGGTGCGAGTGGTGAGGGCTGTTTTTTGTTTTTATTTCAGTAGCCTCGACAAAGTGCCGGTGCACTGATGCTAGCCTTTTGCTCAGCCCACTTGGCACATGGCAGCCTCCAAACTCTTACTGGGGTCGCTGCCATGACTCCTGCTTTCACCCACTCCCCACTCTCGACCTGGGCACTTTTTCCTGGATCAAGATTTCAAAGCCGGGAATTGTTCCGGCTCTGTGCTCCCAACATGGGATTGAGTGTGTTTTCTTCATCCTGTGAAAGAGAACCTTTGGAATACTGAAGTGGTAGTGACAGGCTAGATGTTATTATTGTAAATGCTTTTCTAGAACTGTTGCTAATTGGGTTTCTGCTGGGAATTAACCTTTCCAATATGTTTAATGGAGATTTTTTAAATTATGAAGGGGTTTGTTTCTACTTGTGGGAGGGATCCAAATTATGCCCATAAGTACAAAATAGCCACAAAGTTTCTTCAGTTGGAGAATGGTGAGAATGTGGAACTCTCTACCCCAAGGAGTAATTAAGGTGAATATCACAGATGTAATTACAGGGGAACAAGATAAACACATGAAGGAGGAAGGAATAGAGCAAATGCTAATAGGATAGTTGGAGAAAGTGGGAGTAGGTTCATGTGGAGTCTAAATGCTGGCATAGACAAGTTGAGCTGAACAGCCAGTTTCTGTGCTGTGAAGTCTATGTAATATATAGAGAGGGCCTACAGAAGGGCTGCCACATAGGCCAAACAACATGAGGGATGCTCATGGCTCTGTACCTACCTATTCAATGGTGTCTGCGCACACATCTACAGTGGGATTGGCACCCCACATTGGCAGATGAATAGCACAGGTGGAAGCCTGATGAGTGGAATGTAGCATTTCATTTAGATAGACATTCATAGAAAAAAAAACATACAAACATAGAAAATAGGAGCAGGAGTAGGTAAATTGGCCCTTCGAGCCTGCTCCGCCATTCAATATGATCATGGCTGATCCTCTATCTCAATGCCATACTCCTGCTCTCTTCCCATGACCCTTGATGCCTTTAGAGTCTAGAAATATATCTATTTCCTTCTTAAATATGTTCAATGGCTTGTATTATATTTAGTAAATTAAAATTGTTGTTATATTTAATAAATATAACGCGCATCATTTGAATGGTTCTTGCTGGAGGTCTGACTTCTGATTGATATATAATGGTTAAGTTTGAGACTTCTTTTTGGCTTTCTGTATCAATTGAAGAGGAAGTTAACTTTAAGACTAAGTAGTGCATTGAAGTACAATACCTTCCCATGTTCAACAAAGGCAGCTTGTATTTATATGTTGCTCTTACCATAGTGAAATGTTCAAGGCACTTCACAGCAGCATTATCAAATAAAATTTGGTACCAAATCACACAATATTGTCACATATTAGGTTAGATGACATAAGAAGAAGACACCCTGACAAGGCGCAACCCTTGTCACTTTGTTTGGCTCAGGATCTTTCTTCAAATGATTAAATAAATTGGGTATAGCTTGTGGCAACATGAGATTTGTGGCTCAAGTAACCAATGGCCCATTCTCATTGTATTTTTCCTTAACATTTTTAAATAAAGGAGAAAATGATGGAGGTACACAGCCAATCAGTCAACACCTATAAAGAATAAAGGCAGTTTATGATGTGTGGACCCTTCCCCAGTCTTACGTAGTAACTGCTTCTCACCATGGATAAAGGAGAAATGTGACAAATTCTGTCCATAAATTCATGCAACACTCAAGTACTGTAGGCTATTCAGCCCACTGTGTCTGTGCTATCTCTTTAAGCTATCCAATTAATCCCACTCCCCTGCTCTTTTTCCCTAATGCTGAAAAAAAAACTTCCAATATTTATCCAGTTTCCTTTTGATAGTTGAGATTGAATCTGTTTCCACCACCTTTTCAGGTAGTGCGTTCCAGGTGTATTGTTTGGAGTTTAGAAGGTTAAGGGCAGATTTGATCAAAGTTTTCAATTTAATAAAGTGAATAGATAGGGTAGATAGAGAGAAACTGTTTCCACTGGTTGGGGAGCCTAGAGTTAGAGGAATAATCTGAACATTAAAATTGACCCTTCAGGAGTGATATTAGGAAACACCTATCCACAAAGGGAGGACTATGATCCAGGTTGGGAGCTCCTCATTGCTATCAGTGTCAGTGGGGAAGGGGTGATGGGTGCATTGCCAGCAGCTACCAGAGACCCAGGATCAGCAATGGACCCAGGCCACAGGTGAGTGAAGGTGGGATGGGGGGTCACAAGGAGTGGGCCACTGGCTAGGAGTGGGGGCAGAGGTCAGAAGAAAGGGCAGGGGGAGTGGCTCTCAGTGGACCTCCTTTCCCCCGATGCTCGGCCCCTCAATCAAGCGCAGAGTGCCTTTGAATGAGGGACTACCACACTGAAAGCAGCAAGCACACTCAACAGGGTTTGCTTTCTGGGATTCCCACGTGGCAACTGCTGTGCCCACTGCTGGTTGAATACCAGTGACAGCAGGATGAGGCCCTTAAATGGGCCCAGTTAACGGCCACAATTGCCCTCTGGACAGGAACTGCCAACAAGCCTCCCCCACCTCATGGACTTAATTGGGGCAGACATGGGAAGGGGGCAGGGTTCCCACACAGCACCCTCTTGCCCAATGCAATGCCCCCCTTGCCTCCAAACCTCCCTCGGGGGGGTGGGGGGGGGGGGTTGGTGGCAGCATTAAATTCCGCCCAAGGTGTGGTGGACATTTGGAGTGCTGTTCTGCAAAAAGACAAAAAATGCTGAAGCAGTTGTAAATTTTTTATCTGAGATTAATAGATTTTTGTTAAAAGCAAGGTATTAAAAACTGTGGGTCAAAGGTGGTTTATGGAGTTAGGTCACAGATCAGCCAAATCTCCTTGAATGGTGGAACAGGTTCAAAAGGGTGCTAATGGCCTCCTTCTGTTGCTAAGCTCCTAGATCATAATAATCCTTATGTGCCTGTATAATAGGTG
Source organism: Carcharodon carcharias (assembly GCF_017639515.1). Taxonomy (NCBI): domain Eukaryota; kingdom Metazoa; phylum Chordata; class Chondrichthyes; order Lamniformes; family Lamnidae; genus Carcharodon; species Carcharodon carcharias. The sequence goes on from NC_054477.1 coordinate 24,692,998, forward strand.
AAGGTTTTGGGATAATGTGTATTCTTTTAAAGTCAGGTTTAAACTGTGTTACTGTCAATCATAGTCAATTAGGCATAGACTGTAAACTGTTGAATGTATCTATATTTACAACTCTTTTATTTGTTTCTTTTTTGCAGATGTGTTTTAAGAGTCCTGAAGATTTCCAGCCTCTTTATCTTCGTAGTTGTTTGCTCAGTAGGTGCCCTGTTTTCCATTATTTCATGTAGCTTTTCCTTGGCTTGGTTACACGGGTAAAAGCAGTAACTATGCACAAACCCAGTTAGTTAAGGCTATGTTACTACTCTCAAACAGGCATTATGATTTGGGAATGGTGGTTGCTTAATGTATCACTGTACTGTCTGATTACACCCCTGTGAAGCTGCTTGGGATGCTTCACTAAGTTAAAGATGTATAAATGCAAGTTTTTGCATGGTTTAATGAACAACCAGCAGATGCAAATTATACTGCCAGCTGCATCATGTAGGAACCAACTTAGGAGCTTCATATATAAATATCTGACTGCAGGCAGAAAACTCCTTTCGCAAGATGTCCAACTATTAGACCACATTCAGAGGCATTACTGCTCTCAACATAAAAAAAGTATCAAAAGTAAGAAAGCTTTCACAGGCACCCCCAGGCTCCCTGACCACCTTAAATAGGGTGGTGTTGTACTGGTGTGAAATGTAAGGGGTGCGAGACTAATGAAGAGTCTTATTAGACTCGAAACATTAACTCTATTTCTCTCTTCATAGATGCTGCCAGACCTGCGGAGTTTTTCCAGTTTTTTCTGTTTTTATTTCAGATTTCCAGCATCTTTGGTATTTTGCTTGGGAGTGGGGGGTAGGTGGTGGGGCGGTTGTATAATGGCATTGACATGTGTTCTTCCATGGATAAAATGGTCAGTGCCATGGGTAGTCATATCCCCAACCAAACGAAGGCAACTTTCAACATTACTGTGGGACTCTGGATGCCAAAGTCTGCCACCTTAAATAGGTTGAAATATCTTGGACTCGGCCTTACACGCTTGCACTGATCGGCATCAAGCTGTTCTTCAGCACAGTGGTAATAGTAAAGTGCAACCATAAGAGGGGTGATAGTGAAAGAGGTCATAAAAGTGCAGGCTCCAATCAAAGTGCTTCAACATCTTGCCCACAGCCCACCTCTGTGAGTAGCCCTGCTCTGCCTCTTCTCCTGAGTCTGTTCCGGCACAGGTACAGGTGGAACACTCTTTGGTGGGGTCCTTACAGGTTCCAAAACCCAAAAGGACATCAGGCAAGATCAGCGGTGCAGTCAGAGCGGGGTCGTGAGTAGTCTGCCTCTATTTCTGCTGAAGCCACAGGGATTGCACCATGTGGGAGAAGCAGACAAGTGAAGGGTGAGGTTTTGTAGTTGTGCTAGGATCTGCACAAGGGTGTGTGAGAAACTGTTGTGTTAAGTTTTTGTAACTTTTTCACATCACAGATGTTCTTTTTCACCATTGCCCAGTTTTGTCCATGTTAACTTATCTTTTAACATGTTTGATGAACGTGAGGACATGAATTCATGGGGACCAATGGGAGGATGCTGAAAGGGTGGTATTTAGTTGCAGGACTGTTTTGTGTCAGTGGCATTGGCAGTTGGGGAGCACGGGGGAAGAACGGCTCTTGCATTTTCAACAGACATGAATGCACTAGTACAACACAAGTGAACCTTACAGTAACAAGGGCATCCCTGGCCTCCTGGGTAAAAATGTGAGCAGCTCGGGGGCTGTATTACCCTCATTATCCAACTCCTTTTCTTCCTCCTCCTTCCCCTCCATATTTCTTGTAGGCGCCTGCATAACGATCTCCTTGTGGTTGATGAATAATCTTGATGGGGGTGCCTGGATTGCCATGTTCGTGCAGTCGATGGTACCTGTGAGATGCCAGCCAGAGCTGTACTCTCTTCTTCTGACTGGCATCTTTGGTGGCAAAGTTGACGTAATTGCCAGCCCTGACACATAACCCATCTAACCACCTTTCTAATGTACCTGCGGGCAGCTGCCTGGGAATTCCTGGATTGGTCTGTGGCAGAACCTTGGCAGGATCCTGGCTGGATGGCAGTGATGACTTTGACAGCCACTAGTAATGTGGGACCACCTAATCCAGAAGGCAGCAGGTCTTCTCCTCGGTGGCTGCAGATGCCTGACACCAACTGACATGATGTTCTGAGCACCTTGAGACACTGATGATCAGATACATCAAAGAAACTGAGCCTCTGGCTGCCCTGTAAATCCTGCCTCCTGGGTTTTTCCACCTGTGTGAAGCCTCTGTCTGCTGGCCCCCATTCTGCTGGTCCTCTTGCCGCTCTGTAGCTGTAGATGCTGCTCGTCTGAGGTGCAGCGTAAGGCAGCATAAGCAGCACCAACCTGATGTGAGTAATGTCTTAACTACCCTCTGAAATGGCTGCAAGCCACTCAATTCATGGGCGAATAGGGGTGGGCAACAAATGCTGGCCTTGTCAACGACACCTACATCCCATCAAAGAATAAAAAAAAAATCACACATCCAGTGATATGAGCAAAACCCCTAAGGAGTAGAGAGTAACCTTGAAATGTTACAACATGAACGTAACCTCTCAGCAAAAGCATCGTGGGCAAACTTTATTCCACTCGTAGGAAAGACAGCAGCTGTGAATACTGAGTATTTATTGGCCTCTTTGCCAGGGATTACTCAGCCCCCTCAATTCCCACTGTGTTCTTGCCTTGGGTGATTTATGGGCGAATTTCAGGAATCCTGGAAAATCCGTGGACTTGACATTAAGCTGAAAGCAGTGTGTCAATATCGCTTCAATTGAGTGATTAGCATAGGGAAATTGATGGCCTGTCTCTTCTGCGGGGGCTGCTTGCACACAGCCTAACACGCTGGAGTCGAAATCAGGAGTCAGCAGGCTAGTTTCCTGTCGTGCTGTTGGTTTTAACACCCCTCGTGCATTCAAACCCCCACACTCTTCCACATTAAAAACCCAACTCTTTGTCACGCACTTGGATTAATCTTGCACGTGAAAGGTCCCTTTTCTCGCCCACCTTCAATCTTTAAGTATCTGAAAAGGTTCAAAGAAAGTTTGAAAAAATATCATTTATTTTTAATGCCTCAGATTGCTCGCAGCAGTATCCTGGAGGCTCTTGGACAATCCTAGAGAGATGGCAACCCTGGAGGTCCTGCTGGATTTAAAGCTCAGTGTGTTTTCAAGCAGACTGCCTCTTGGGGCTAGACATTGGGATTTATGACGTTGGAATAAAGGGAACAGTTGGCGTAATGATTGTATGTGATTGTGTGTTGGGCGTAGATGTCTGATTCAGTCCTTCAGCCACACTATTGGTCAGAGTCCAAAGTGAATACATTTGAATCCAGCAACCAATCTCAATGATGACTTCAGACCCTGTACTGGGAAATGGGGCTTTTAAAGTGGAAGGAAAATGAATAATTAGACAGTAGCTTAAAAATTTCCTGTTGGTGAAATGCTAATATATTCATAACACTTTATTTTTTCTGCCTTATGACATCAACTCGGTAAATAGATTGACATAAATTAACTGACAGAGGAATTACTGTGGATATCAGGGATTTCTTAATGTATTACATTACTTTTTCTGCTATTTTATTGAAAGCTAAAACAGATTAACACCTGCATTATGGTGATAATATATGGTTCACAAAATCACACAGACAAAATACTAGAGTTGCTGGGAATCTGAAATAAAACTAGAAAATGCTGGAAATGCTCAGCAAGTCAGGTAGCATCTATGGAAAGAGAAACAGAGTTAACAGTGTGATTTTAATGCCCCAACCCCCACTCCCCACCAATCCAGTGAAAATGATGGAACAGGATGGGTTAAAATCATCTGAGTCCACTTATTGGCCTAGAAACCGTACCCGTCCTGGCTGCTGACATTTCACTCTGTCATACTGCGACTTTCCAGGTTTCCCTGCTGAGCACTGATGTCTTTCCCAATGGCTTTAGATGGGAGCCAATTCCGCTGTTTACAAATGAAGCCTGAGTCAAATATCCATAATTCCCAGCTTCCAAATTTATATTAACCCCAATGTTTCAGGCCAATGGTCTTTCATGCAGTTTGATTTGCCCACTAATATCACCAGCAGTAACATCCTGACTCTATAAATATTGCTACTTAGAGAATGAACAATTCAGAGCCTTGGTGCTCATGCCAAACACTCCATTTTTTATACCAATTTATCTTCACTGATTGCTATCTGTTAGCTTCTGTATAAATTATACCAGTTGCTCAGGATGTCTAAAGTTGGATAAGAAGTAAACCAATGTGCCAGCTTGTTAGTCATTGCAACTATTTTGGTAAGATATTTTGATATCGGTTTGCTTGTGACCTTCTGAAGATTGGAGCCATTCCTTTCAGTCCCCACTCAACTTGTTTTCCTAGGTACTGACTCCATCTGTCTCCCCAGTAACAGTCTGAGATTCAGATTGACCCTGTGATGAGCTTCTGACCTCATTTGTGCCATCACTAAGATGATTTCCACCTCTGTAACATTGCCTGACTTCACCCCTGTCTCAGCTCATCTGCTGCTGAAACCCTCGTTCATGCCTTCGTTATCTCTCGACCTGACAATTCCAATGCACACTCAGCTGGTCTCCCATATTCTCTCTTTCACAAACTTGAGATAATCCAAAACTCTGTTTAAGACCAGTGTCTTAACTTGCAATCAAGTCCCATTCCGCTGTCACCCCTGTGCTTTCTGGCCTACAATGGCTCCTAGTCAAGCAATGTCTTGGTTTTAAAATTCTCATTCTTGTTTTCAAATCCCTCCGTGCCCACAACTCTCCCTATCTTTGTAATCTCCTCTAACCCCACATCCCTCAAAGATATCTGTGCTCCTCTAATTTTGACCTCTTGAACATCCCTGATTTTAATTGCTCCAGCCTTCAGCTGCCAGGATCCTAAGCTCTGGAGTTCCCTCTGCATCTCTGTACCTCACATTCCTTTAAGACTGTACTTAAAACCTACGTCTTTGACCAAGGTCATCTGACCTAATATCTCTTTACGTGGCTCGGTGTCATATTTGTTCTATAATGCTCCTGTGAAGCACCTTGGGATGTTTTATTATGGTTAAGGTGTTATATAGATATAAGTTATTATTATTGTTAACCTTTGAGCTGAAATGAAAATAGTTTACAACTGCTATATTTTCTAATTATCCCAGGTTTTATTTAGCTCTTATCCGGATCATGGGAATCCTAGGCAAATGATAGCTGTTTCACCATTCGAAGGCACACGTATCCTTTTCCAGTACAAGTATTCATTTGATTCTGCATCACACATAGCATCCATTATGGATGTAGATCTTCTGTGATTAAATTAAAAGCCAGAACACCTGCTTAGAAGAACTTTGGTAAAACACTACTCGATTAGTGATTTGGCTTAGAGATGTTTATTTTAACTTTTTTATTAATGTCACTGTCACAAGTTTCAACCATGTTCCTTGGTTTAAGTAATACTGACAAGACTTTCCTGTCAAGTTAAAGAAAGACATGTTTTGCTGAACCGGGAAGGTTTATAATAACATTATTTACTCCATTTATTAACTCCAGCTGCCTAAAGGTGAGGGAAGTCTACCTCATGAATTTGCAACACACAACTAAAAGAGAATTCCATACCTTCTGGTGCTGAAACATCAGTGGCCAGTGGATTCTGCTCAGCAGTCAAAACTTTGGCTAACGTTTCAGTCAATTCTCAGTTTCTCTGTTAGAATTCCTAAATTGTGCAACAACTTTGCGATACTTGCACCCGGAGTTTCATCCATGACAACTTTTTAGAACTCCCTAACATTGTCTGCAATTGGTGGAAGGCATGCTAAATGCATCTCCATACAACCCATTTAGAAAATTTGCTGCCACTGATTTCCACTGATCAATGAAGCCTCAGTAACCAGCCTGCCATTGTGCAGCATGTCTCTTTTCTTTCAGCAGTACTCAAGTTCTGTACATCCAAGAGACTATTTAAATGATTTGGACAGAGTGACAAAGTAAGGCTTGCTGATAATAAATTAGTGGAGATGGTGATAACCTGCGAAAAAAATGCAAGATTGGCAAGGGCACAAAAATAGGTTTCTATTAATGGGCAGATAAATGACAGATGAAGGTCAATGTAGGGAATTGTGAAGTGCTACATTTTTGGGGAAAAATACACAGTGAAAGGCAGTGTAGCCAGAATGGAGGAACAGAAGGATCAGGGACGTGGATACATAATCCTTCAAAGTGTGTAGGTAGAATAAGACCAGAAAAAAGCAAACGGGATGTTCAGTTTTCTTTAAAGGGGCACAGAACACAAAAGCAATTAATTGATGTTAAATTGGTCTGAAAAATGGCTTGAGGCATGGTTGGAGTATTGTCAGCAGTGCTGGGCACCCTATAATAAAAATAGCATTGGAGCGACGAAAAAGAGATACATGGAGAAGATTTGCTAGAACGATGCTAAGATTGAAAGTTTATGGTTGTAAGGGAAGACTGAATATTAAGTGGTAAATCTAAAAGAGGATTCTTTTAAATTATAGATAGTTTTGAGTGGGTAAATGGTAAGATTGTTTCCACTGGTTGGAAACAATAACAAGGTGGCAAAAACTGGCAATTATCACTATCATTTGAAAAATGAAAAGGGCAGGAACAAGGATTTTCCTTACACATTGCATCATTAGGACCTGGAATGATGAACAAAGCCCTTCAATGTGTCCTTTATGCATTAGTTGCATTGTTAGTTTTGTTATTACCTGATACAGTAAATTAATGTTTCACTGCATTTATTTAGATTGTGAAATAAAGCTGGATCTAGTAGAGTGGCAATGGAAGCCGTGGCTATAATATTAGTTATTAAAGGGGGACTGGGGTTGGATTTGGATTTGTAAAGGAAGAAAGATTACAGAAAAAGGGCAGAGAAATAGGTTAATAGATCCAGTGATAAATGATAGCATCATTATGGGCTGAATGGTCTCATTCAATTTCTGCTGCTATGATTCCAGGTTTGGAAGTTTACTGAACCAAGAACCACCTGAGTTAGGCCTACACCCTTCAGTCCGCTGAGTACCAGTATTGATAGTTTAACTTTTGGAAGACCAACTCCTATAGTGTCTTATTTACGTATCTTATTGGTAGTTTTACGGCTTGCTGATGCAATAAAGTACTGTTTCACTTTCTGTGCACTTAAATCATAAAATACATTTGGATCCATGCAGTCACTTTGATCATAGGCCAGGATTTTAAGGCCCCTCCCATCCGGTGGGATATTACTGTCCTGCTGAACGAAATGGAGATTTAAATGCCTCCTCACCACACTTGCTGGGAGGAGACACGCCACAACGGGGCTGTAAAATCCTGGCCATAATTTCTTTTGAGTCCATCACATGAAATGCAAAATTATGAGGGTTTTTTACATTTTTTACCTTGGTGTTTGGAAAGAGAGAATTTTCCATCTGTTTCAAAATAATTGAAGGACTGCAAGGCAAAACTGTTTTAAATAGTATCCACAAATTGGAAAAAGTGCCTTTTTGGAGCAGTTTGCCAAAGCAGTAATTTGTGTTTTAAAATCTCATTGGGCTTTTGCAACTAATGTGCAATTCCAGTCACCCGGCCCCTGGCCTTTCAAACAGTTATATTCGAGAAACCCAAATTAATTGCACCAGGTGACTATTTGAACATCTATATTTGGTTTCAGCAGCCTTCACAAACCTGCTGGGGAAAACAATCTGTAAATAAGATGTTAAAATCTCTCTACAGGGACATTAATGTGATACTCACTGCCACTAACAGAGGCCTGGCAAGCATAGAGTGTGATAATTAAGCAGCTGTGACGCAGATGGCCAGTGAGCCAGATGTGGAACTCTTTAAGAATTGTTGGCACTGGATAATGTATCTTTTGTTTTAAGTGTTGTGTAGAGATTGCCAATTGTGCTATTCCTGGACGTTTGGTCTTATGGCTGTTGCTGAAGTTATTTTTGATGGATTCTTGCTGAGGATGCCAATGACGATTACTGACAGCTGTAATTTTAATTCGACCAACCTGAGCATACCGGTGCTTGAGACTGAAGCTCACGTATTGGCAATGCAATTGGAAATTATAGAATTATAGTGCAATGCAACACAGAAGGAGGCCATTTGGCCCATTGTGCCTATGCCAGCTTTTGAGAAGAGTTATCCAATTAGTCCCACTACCTTGCTCTTTCCCCATAGCTCTAAGTTTTTTTTTCCCCCTTCAAGTATTTGTCCAATTTTCTTTTGAATGATACCACTATGTTGAATCTGCTTCTGACACTCTTTCAGGCATTGCATTCCAGGTCACACCTCTATGTGCAAAACAATGTTTCCTCATGTCACCTCTAGTTCTTTTGCCAATCTCCTTAAATCCATGTCTTCTGGTTACCAATCCATCTGCCATTGGAAACAGTTTTTCCTTATTTACTCCATCAAAACTGTTCATGATGTTGAACGGTGTTATCAAATTTCCTCTTAATATTAACTGCTTTCAGGAGAACAACCCCAGCTTCACTGATCTTTCCTCTTAAATGTTGTCTCTCATCCCTAGTACCATTCTGCACCCTCCCCAGTATAACACTGCAGCTGAGGCCAAACCAGTGTTTTATAATAGTTTTCCATAATTTCCAAACTCTATTTCTTAATTAATAAAACCATTGATTGTATATGCTTTTATTAACAGACTTCTCAATGACCTTAAGATTTGTGCGCACACCCCAGGTCTTCCTGTTCCTGCATCCATTTTAATATGGTACTATTTAATTCTTATTGCTGTTCCTCATTCTTCCTACTGCAATTTATCACTTTACATGTTTTTCTGCATTAAATTTCATCTGCCATATATCTATCCATTTCATCAGACTATAGGTCATTCTGTTGCTATCCTTATTATTGCTTGCTACATTTCTGAGTTTTGTTATCTGCAAACACCACTGTATACATCCCCCCCCATTCTGAAAAACAGCTATTCACCACCACCTTCTGCTTTGTCCCTTAACCAAGCTAATATCTGTGCTGCTAATGTACCTTTAATCCAATGGGCTTTAATTCTGCTGACCATTAATTTTAGATACACCACAAAAACTTGGAGGGCAGAATTTTTCCATCGGCGAACTGGGGGCAGGGTCCCCAATGTCATCCCGCCCCATTTAAATATTCAGGAAGGTGGGGGCACAGCGCGATCAGCTGTCTGCCTGCCAACCTGTCAATGGCCAATTGAGGCCAATGACAGGGTAGTTAAACCAATTAAAGGCCCTGCTTGTCTAACCTTAAGGCTGGCGGGCAGGCCAGGAGCCCCGGCGGGCTTCTGATAATACATGAAACCTCATCCACTGGTGGGATGAGGTTTCATGTTTGTTTAAAAAAGTTTAAAAAAGTTTTTGTGATATTTATTAACATGTCCCATCTCGTGTGACATTGTCACATGAGGGGGATATGTTAATTTTTAAAAATTTTTCTATGCTTAAAGTTTCAAACACTGTCAGCGCTCTCCCTTGGGCAGCATTTAGTCTCAGAGAGATGTGCGTTCTTTCACGCACTCTGACAGTTGGGGAATCCCTCCCTCCCCGCACAGGAAACGGGCAGGCCAGGAGCCCCAGCGGACGTCTGAAAAAACATGAAACCTCATCCACCGGCGGGATGAGGTTTCATGTCTGTTTGAAAAAGTTTAATAAAGTTTCTGTGATATTTATTAATATGTCCCATCTCGTGTAACATTGTCACAAGCGCTTCCCGTCAGGCTGCCCACTTAAAATGGCGGCGGGGCCCGTTTCGGCGGTGGCAATCGGCTGCCTGCCCATCGCTGAGCCGATGGGGCCCGCCCGCCCATCAAGGGCAAAATTCTGCCCGTAGTTTTTTTTTGCTAATGGTTCTAGTACATCATATTTTATCAACATCTTTTAAAAATCCATGTATGAAGCATCAACCACACCATCCTCACCAACCCTCCCTATTATTTCAAAGAACTCTATCAATGGTAACCAGAGACCCTAATGCTTAGCATTGATGCTTCATCATTGTTGGACTCATCTTCAGAGCTGGACACTGTAGAGTAAAAGGTTAGCACCAGGAGCTCATGAAGCTGATATAACCACAAGATTGAATAACAGAAATCTGGGGAAGGAGAAATTCCAACCTCGTGCTGTGTTCCCAATATGCACATAGTAACTGTAAATAAAGAGCAATGGTTCTAACTATCTACAGTCTTGAGCAACTTACTTTGAAGGATAGAGAAGCCCCAAAGAACCCCATTTAGACTCTGAACACATGACGAAACATGGTGGTAGTGGACAGCAAGTAAAAGACCTAGAAAAAAACTGCAAGAACTAGCTACAGACCTGGCAAGTTAAGAGATCCTCAAAAGGACAAAAGGAACATACTTAAAACTCACCAAAAAGTCAGAGCATCGCGGGTGCAGCAGATGCAAGCTGACCCACAGACTTGGAGTCCAGACAGCAGTGAGCACAGGTCAGAACCTAGAAGCAACACCAGTGAAGCATAGACTATTCCAGGGTTTGTTACAAGCATGGAATCCACACTACCGCTCCCTGAACCATTCCAGAGCACTGAAGGATCGAATTAGGCTCAGTACTGGGACAATCGGAGAATAAGATTTTCCAGATATAAAACCGCTTCTGGTTTGCACAAAAAAGAACAAAAGGATCAGGTCAGTATATTACTCTATGCAGCTGGAGCTATTGCTGTCACTGTAATAGCAAGGCTGGGTGTTGATGAGACTACAGCTTCTTATGAAACAGTCCGGCAAGCATTTGATTTGTATTTCAGCGTTCGCATAACTTAATTATAGAAACGGCAAAATTTAACAAACGAAAGCAAAGACCAGGCGAGAGCTTGGATTGATTTATCAATGATCTATACAGGTTGGCAGAAATTTGTGACTACAGAATATTGAGGGATGAATTGATTTGTGATCGAATAGTAGTTGGGGGTCCTAGATGAAACTCCATCAGATTGCTTTCAGACGAGAGAGGATTTAACTCTGGTCGAGGCACTACAAATTGCAAGACAAACTGAGCTCAGAAAACAAAATGAGCATTTGTTCACGGAGGAGGTGAGGTCCCATCGAAAAGAATGAGTGAGGCCATTCAGTATGTGGGCCATCAGAGGAAAAGCACACCAAAGCAGAAGCTCACGAAAATGGGGAAAAGTGTGCCAATCACCACCTGGAAAAATAGGACATTTCAAAATCACCTGCGGATCTAACTGACAACCTGAAAAATGTTAAAGCTAAAACACATACAAGAATGGGAAGAACTACAGAGAAAGGAAGTAACTTTCCCAGGGGAAGTAAATGCAATAGAAAATAAATACTGGTGTATTAAACTTGAAATGGATGGTTACCCCACAGTTTAAATTCGACACATGGGCGGGAGTTTCCATCTTATCTGACAAAGTAAAATGGCCCAGGGACATTACATTACAGCCTTTATCTATCGAGTTACAGGGTCCAAGTGGGAGTGTGCTGAAAGTCATAGGCCAACACATGGCAAAATTGAAGTACAAAGACACAGAAAATGTTGATCCTCTCTATCACCCAGAATGTTCTTTACTAAGCAGGAAGGCCTGCTTAAAATTTAAGCTAATCTATGAAGTTGATGCGGTTACTGATGAGCATAACACCAGTGTATTCAGGAATGAATTTCCAAGATTATTTACATAGGGCTGGGAAGACTGAAGACTGAGTACCATGTCACCCTAAGAACTGATGCTAAACCAATTTGCCTCTTCACACCAAGGAAGGTCCTTCACCCACTCTTGGACAAAGTCAAGGGTGAAATTGAGAACATGCTACAGCAAGGGGTCACCTCACCAGTTAACATGCCAATAAACTGGTGTCCAGGAATGGCCACGATCTCATAGCCAAAACAAATCAGTGGAATGAGATCTACCTGATGGCCCAGTGGATGAGGGTTTTGCTAAACTAGCCAAGAGTACCCTATTCATCAAATTGGATGCAAACAGTGGACTTAGGCAATTGCTTCTGGACAAAGAATCCAGATTGCTAATCACTTTTATAACACCACATGGTTGTTATTGCTTTAATAGATTACCATTCAGAATTGTTTTTTCTCCTGAAATATTCCAGAGAACAATGTCTCAAACCTGACAAGGCATGGAAGAAGTAATATGCCATATGGATTATATACGTACATATGGCTCCAAGAGAGAAGATTATGACCATAGAGTTAGAGCAGTTCTGAAAATCTTTAAGGAGGAATGAAAAATGTGAAGTCGCCAAACCTAAAATTAAATTTCTAGGTCAAGTTGTACAAGCCTTTGGAACAACAGTTGAGCTAAAGAAAAGGTGATCAGAGAGTTTTCATAACCCAAGAACATGACTGAGCTCAGGATAGTCAACCAAGTGGACAAATTCCTGCCAAATTTGCCAGGTGTCAATGAGCCTTTGAGACAACTGTTGAGATGGAGTCAACAGTAGTGCTACATTGTGGACCAGCAAAATGCTTTTGAGAAAATCAAAAGTCTTTTAATATCCTATGAAATTTTGGCACATTACAACCCAGAATTACTGACCATAGTAACAACAGATGCATCCAGGTCTGGTGGTAGTATTATTTCAAGTACAGAGGGATGGTAAACATAGACCAGTTTATTACACCTCAAGGTCACTCACAGACACAGAAAAGATAGCTACAATTGAGAAGGAAGCATTGGCAGCAACATGGGCATGTGAGAAATTCTTGGACTACATGATAGGATTGCGGTTCAGAATTGAAACAGACCATAAGTCACTAGTCACTCTTCTGAACATGAAAGAGACTGCAAAGATGCCATCTAGAATCCAATGGATCAGATTAGGATTAATCAGATATGACTTCATAACAGAGTGCATTCAAGAAAAGCACTGGATGATAGTAGATACACTTTTGAGGATACCAGTTGAGGTAACCAACCTGGTGGAATTACATTTCATTGGGAGGTGAAAGCGTACACATCTATCATTACTCAACACTTACCGGCTATTGCAAAGAAGTCACAGGAGATAAAACAAGCACAGCAGCACAATGATGAATGCATCCAGATAAGAAATACTGCCTGGAAGGATGGCCAGGCTATCTATACTCCCAAAAATCCAGTACTATAACAGTACTAAGAACAGAGAAAGCACCTCGCAATTATTGATGATTACCTCTGAGTGTTTAATGACTAAATAGTCATTCCAAGAACACTTTGGCTTAATATTCTTCAAAGACTTCACCAAAGTCACCTTCAGGATAGCAAAATGTTGAATGAGAGCCAAGCAATCAGTCTGGTGGCCAGGAAGAAGGGAGAACCTGATTGGGCAATTTTGAATTGGGGGCACAGCTGTTGTGAGGAAGTAACAAATGTTTGTTTGGTGATGAGGGGGAAGAGATGATGATGATGGGGTTAAGTCAGAGTCCAGAGCACAGCTGAATCCGTAGTTTTTGGGATCTTTTATTGTCTTTCATTACCCAAAGGCTCCTTGACGAGAGAAGGGTGAAAGGCAGCCTGGTGAAGGTCTTTAAAATTATGAAAGGGCTTGATAAGATAAACATGGAGAAAACATTTCCACTTGCAGGGGAGGGCCTTAAATATGAGATTGTCACCTAGGAAATTAAGTAAGAACCTCTTTACTCAGTGAGAATGTGAAACTTCCCACCACAAGGTTGAGGCAAATAGCACAGATGCATTTAAGGGGTAACTAGAAAGGAATAAAAGGACATGCTAATAGGATATGATGAAGTAGGGTGGGAGAAATCTCCTATGGAGCATAAACAGACATTTACCAGTTGGGCTGAATGACCTGATCCTGTGCTGTAAAAAGTCGATGTAAGCTACACAGGTGTGAAACAATGATGGGGGCAATTCAACAGGGAATGGTGCTAAACAGATAGGGGAGGTTTGGGCAGAGGGGGTTTGTGGAGGGTGCGGGGGTTTGTGGAAGGTGAGGGGCTTTGCGGTGGTGCGGTGGTGCGGTGGTGTGGCGGTGGGGGGGTGGAGTCACTAAAACAGAACACATTTAAAAGATGAAAATTAAGTTTGAAATGACTTAGCTGTGGGGAACATATCAGTGGTTTTATTTTTACAGGCTGATGTCTTGGCTTTCTCCCTCTTTTACCTGCTATTCATGGGGAGGCTTTCACACACGGAGGCTGCCAGGGAAACAGGGCAAACTGCGCTGCTAAAGTACTTTTCTCCCACGTTGGCAGCAGCAAAGCCCAGGAGATGCGGGGCAATTCTGGAAGCCTCCCAGGGAGCCCTAGCACTGTGCGTTGAGAATGGAACATAAATGCCAGCATGGACTGGTTGGGCTGAATGGCCTGTTCTTGTTCTGTATATTCAATGTAATTCTATGCCTTGAAGCTACTGAATGCATGAAGAAGAAAAACAATAGAAGGATATGCTGATAGGGCGAGGTGAAGCAAGGGTTGAAGGAGGCTCATGTGGAGCAGAAAAGCATTAGCATCGACAATTCGACCAAATTGTCCATTTGTTGTTGTAAATTCATGTGAACCCAGATTAAAACTGCTCTTTTAGTTGAATCTGGACGCTGGCAAGACCTCTTTTTTTTAAAAAACAGGGGGCAGAATCATCCCAGATTTGGGCTAATAGTGGGCCGGAAAATTGACGTTTTACCCGCCGGCCGCAATGACGGCTTCTCGAGCCATATTGCTCCACTTTAATTATGCATTCCTGGGAAACATGCCATTTCGATGGGCAGGCTCTCATATGCCCACCACACCATCACCTCGCTGCTTCATCACGCCGGGTGCCATAATTAAAGTGTAGCAGCGCGCACATATCTCAGTGCTCCCAGCCCGGGACTGCTGCATGGAAGACATTGGCTCTGAAAGACAAAATGTCTTCAGCCCCCAGGTTCAATGACGGATCCCTTGAGCACCTTTTGGAGGCAGTGGAGTCCTGCTTTGACGTCCTCTACCCCCTCTCTGGCTGTCGGATGGGCAGCAACATCATCAACCTGGCCTGGGAGACGGTGGCAGTGGTGGTCAGCACCAACACCCTGCAAAAGAGGACAGCCACCAAGAGGATGAATGGCCTCCTCCATTCCACCAGGGTAAGTCACTCATCTAATCACTCTCCACACACACACTCACAAACCCATCACACACTCACAGGGCCCTCACTCACTGCCAGTTCAAGGGACATCACCATTCACTCTTTCATACACACCTTCATTGTCCTCATCCCGTCCATGGGACCACTCCCCACCCACGCATGCCAGACATATGCATCATCTGGCCTGGCAGGCATCCCACTTACACTCTCTCCATCCCTATTCATGCAGGTCAAACTGGCACAGCAACAGGAAGAGGTCGCTGACCAGTGGAGGAATGCCTGACATTAAGGTCCTCATGGACTTAGAAAACAGCCATCCAGCTGGCCGGCAAGGATCTGAACTATCCCTGTGCTGACGATGAGGCTCTACCAAGTGCTTCAGCAGTGCAACATCCATCAGACAACCATGCTGTGAGTGATGTGTCCTCTTTCACAGGCCACTGCCATGCATCCTCCAGTCAAGCCCTGAAGAAACTTCTGAAGGTGAATCTGAAGGCACCCTTCCTGAAGTCCTGTCATAGCGCTCACCCACACCTTCCACCAGCGCAGAGACACACACACTTCAGTGGGACTTAGCTATAGAGGAGCCTTGGGATCACAATCTGGTGAGCACACCGCATTGTCTGATCCACAGCAGGCAGAAGCAGGGACTTCCCAGGTTTCTGGCACTCGGAGGACTGCTAGATATCAGAAATCTGCTGAGTCCGAGTCAGATGAGGATCCTCTGGACTCAGTCATGCCTCGGTTGCTGGAGCTGCAAAGGCAAGCTTGGGAACATCGGAAAGGGATGTCCGCCTTCAGGCTGAGGCAATAGTGCTGGCATGCCAATGCACCGAGGTCAACACTGGTAGGATAATGGCCGCCATGGAGACCTTGGTCCAAGATGTGCACCTGCACTGCTGTGCGGGCTGAACTCCATCACTGACACCATAGTTGGCCTCCAACTGTGTGGCAGTTTGATCTCACTCCAGCTACCCCTTCTCCTCAAGGAGTCAGCCAGAGGCCCTCAGGCACCCATAGGAAGGAGGTTCAGCAGGTGCACCCCTGAGGGTCGTACACCCAGGTGATTCCGGGAGTGTCCAGCCCATCTGAATCCTCCCTTCCTGTGACCCCAGCAGCTCCAGCTCCACAGGCCGAGGACGGTGCCACTGCCACACAGCAGGACACGGAAAGCAGGCTGGAGCCCTGCAGGTCTCAGCCCTCCAGAGGACACCCATCAAGGTCATCACAGTCAGCAGGCTGCCTCCACCTCCGCTGTAGAGGTCCGGGGAGCACCAAGATGTAGTGGCAGGGTTAGGAAAGTCAAGAAGTTGAGGCTGTGCAGCCTGGGCACAGGAGTTAGTCACTTGCACATAATGTTCACTATTGTAAATAAACTCCCAACAATGTCTCCCTGCCAATGGCTCCTTGTTCTGATGAGCCGTGTTCTTGTCACTCAGATGTGAAACCTTTCTGCACAAGATAAAAGCAGTTGTCTCAGTCCAGGGCCTCTTCCCCATGATTTGTGCATCTTTCAGATCACAGTGATGGTCCAGCCTCACTGGACACATTAGTGATGCCTGCACCTCGATGGTGCTTGTCATTGCTGCCAGAATGTCATGGGCAGGTGTCACAGAGTTCCATCATTCTCTGTGTGCTCTCAGCACCTTTAAGGTGGGGCTGGCCCCCATCTCTTCAGCATCTGTGACCAGTGACACTGTGCTCCTGAAGGGGACAGGTGCTGATGACAGACAAAGGATCAGTTGCATTTAAAGTTTCATGGCTGTGTCTCTATGATATGACCCTGATCACAGCGCAAGCGAGCTGCCCCCGGTGAGACAGGAGTTAGACAGTCTCAGGCTGCATGAAGATCTATGGAGTGTCCTCACTACATGTCGTCATCATCATCATCATCTTGCAATCAAGCGACTATCAGGACCTCCACTGCTCTCCACGACAGGAGCATTATCACAGAGGGTATGTGCACTGCCATAAGCTGGACTGGAGTCAAACGTTCATTGATGCGCTTTGAGGATCTATTGTGTCTCCGTGCTGCATGTCATTGTTGTCGTCATTGTCCACAAATCTAGCAGCTATGTGGACCTCCTCAGCATGCCTGTCTGGCCTGGCCAGTGCGAGGGCCTCCACCCTTATCGTCGCCTTTGAGGACCTCCTCACCCTCAACCCTGTCAATGTCCTCCTCATTGGAGGAGACCTCCAGTTCCTCTTCAGCCAGCTCCTCTCCCCCTTGCCGGGTTGTAAAAGGCGCAGCAGATGACGACAATGCATGACACCCCCTGTGGACAACGCAGTCAGGTGGACAACGCAGTCAGGTGGACAACGCAGTCAGGTGGCTCAATCGATCTCTTCTCCGTCATCTTCGCTCTCTGTGCACCACGAGGCATAAAGCTAGTTCACTAGGCTCCATGCTCCTGATCCTTTTGCAGGATGAAAGGGTGACGTGTGGGTTTGCTTGGGTGTTCTAAGATCTCTTGGTTAAGTCTGAAGGCCCCTTAACACATCCTGGAGAGTACTGGCCACCATTTGGATGACCAGAGCTTACTGTGCTGCATGGCTGCCCAAAATCCCACCCACGTCCACCCCACTCCACTTTGCCCTCTGGACTGCCTGCTGTGCTCTCAGCTCAAGTGCAGGCATTCTCCTAACCCGCACTGCAAGGTGGCACAGTTATCTTGACCCATAGGGGAAACTGGTCCAAGCTGGGATGCTGACATTGCAAGGGACTGTGAGCACCTCTACTAGTGCCTACTCCACGGCCAGCTTCAGCAAGGAGGTTGTACAACATGCCCGGTCATCTATCTGTTCTGCAGTCCACTAAAATGCTCAGTAGTTTGCAGTCTGTGTCTGAGGGGTGTAAAGCTCTGGAGCACTTGGTGGCACTTGCATGCCCCTGTGTTGCTTGAGTGAGCTGATAAGCTAGAGGCCCGACTCCGGTCATATCAATGTGGCTGCATCTGAACTGCCTCAGCTGCAGAGGAATGGTCACTTTATACAAGGTTTCCGTACTGCGTGGCCACTTCCCTCGCACACCCCTAATGCTTGTGCACTACCCTCAACCACAGGACAGCCCTTGCTCCCCCCCCCCGCCAAGCCGCCTCAACCTTGAAGTCCAACAGGTGACCCCGGCGAGTGATGCACAATGTTCCTGTGCAGTCACCTCCAAGTTCCCCTCAAGGTGCAGCCCACCAAGTGCTCGCCTTATATATGCTATTGTGAAACACATCGGCGTGCAATCACAATGACTTCGGCAGCTGATCCAGAGTGGTGGGTAGGGGGAATGATTACGGTGGGTTCGCCTTATAATAATATGCAGATGTATTACAATGAGGTTCCCCACGTCCGATGACGGGAGATGCATCCCCGATGGGCTGAGCTGGACGATCGCAAACTTGGTTCACAATGTTGTGAAGCCGATTTTTTTTTTTTACCTTCTCGCCATTTTGTCTGCTCACACCACTGAACATGGCCAACACCAGTGGGCAGGGAAAATTCCACCGAAGGGCCAGGATTTCCCAGTCGGCAAGCAGAGGTGGTGGGGGGGGGGGGGGGGGGGGGGGGGGGCGGGGGGGGGGGGGGGGTTCTGCTCGCCGACGGATAAAATGACACAGGATGATGTTGGGAAGAACCCCCAATGTCACCCCACCTCATTTCAAATTTCAGGTGGGCGGGGTCTCAGCAGAATCAGCTGTGCGCCCGTCGACCTGTCAATGGCCTCAATAGGCCATTGACAAAGTAATTAAAGTCATTAATGGACCTGCCTGTCCAACCTTAAGGTTGGCGGGCAGGCCAGGAGCCCTGGCGGGCATTAGAAAAAGCATGAAAACTCATCCACAGGCGGGATGAGGTTTCATGTAGGTTTTTAAATTTTTAATAAAAGTGTTAATGAAAGTGATGGACATGTCCCAACTCATGTGACATTGTCACATGAAGGAACATGTCAAGGGAAGTTTTTTTTCTCTATTGTTAACATTTTAAAATTTGGCGCCGATCTCCCTGAGGCAGCAATTAGCCTCAGGGAGATCAGTGTGTGAAAGAGCGCACTCTCAGTTTAGGGACACCCCCTCCCCACCCGCACAGGAAGCACATAGCGCTTCCTTGTGGACGTCACGCTGTGTGGGCCTTAATTGGCCCACCCACCTAAAATGGCGGCATGCCTTCCAATCAGGGGCCCCGATCGAAGGTGTGCCTCCATGCGCCCACTCCTGAACTACCCCCCCACCCCCGCCCAACGAGGGGAAAATTCTGCCCAAGGTGTTTGCTGGGGGCAAATGTGCCAGATCCAGTAAGTTTTCATTGGACTTGACGGTGGTTGAGTGGGGCCTGTCACTGACAATGGAACAGGAGGGCTTTTAAAAATGAAACAAACAGAAGCTGGAAATGGTGGTAATGTACAATAGAGTCTGCGCTGCTGATACAACAGCATCTGTAAAAAGAAAGGATAATTTAATGTTTTTAGGTGCACAAGTGTTTATCAAAACAAAAGTGTATATACATGAAACATGGCCTCTCCCATTAGCTGATGCTGTTCTACTCGATGAGTGGCCCATTATGAAAGCAACAAACTGGCACTAGTCATCTGAAAATGAAACCAATAAATGTTGGCAAACACTCCGAAGGTCAGGCAGCAACTTTGGAGAGACAAAGAGAGTTAGCTCTTCAGGCTGATGATGCTTTCATGTCCTCCTTTGAAAGGAGGATTGCAGAAGCAAGTGAGTTAGCTCGCTGAATTTTATTTTGTTAAATTTGTGTTCTGTAGGCCAGGGGCAAACCGAAATTCAACAGCTCAACTGGCAGACCCAGGAATCTGAGATGAATGAAGATCAATGTGGGAGTACCTTGGACTTCTAACACTAATTAATATGAGAATTTGTCTCCTATGCCATGACAACAGAGATTATGGATCTATTTTAATGCATTAGGCAGTCAACATTTTTATTGGACTCATTATTGGGTAATGCAGCTGCCAAACTACAACAGAGCTGGCTGATGCAGAATGTACTGGGTGATAGGAAGCTTCCTTGCTTAAACCATACAATAACAACTTTTATAGTGCCTATATTGTAATAAAACTTCCCAAGACACTTCACAGAAACCTAGTCAAACAAAATTTGCCACTGTGCCACTTAAAGATATATTAGGATAGGTGATCAAAAAAGGTAGGTTTTATGGAGTGCCTTAAAGGAGGCAGGTGGCGGGGGTGGGGGGGTGGAATTGGGGAGGTATGGTGGGGGTAATGGTGGGGGTGGGGGGGAATGGGGGGGAGAGAGACAGATGGAGAGATTTTTGATTGGAATTCCAGAGCAAAGGGCCTAGGCAACTGAAGGCATGGCCATCAATGTTGTAGCAATTTAAATCAAGGATATGTAAGATGCCAGGAATGCATAAAATAATTTTTTTTTGCAAAAATATACTTCATTCATAAATCTTCAAAAACATTTCGAGCCATTTCAATATCACCATTACAAAAATACAATCAGGTTCAACTTTTACAACATGAATCACAAGGTGTATCAGTACAAACAATGAATATTATAATCATTGGCAGACATTCATTTTAAGCTGTACAGCCTGAGGGGCTCTTTATAGTTCCCAGCCCCCCAGTGCACTGTGGCAGAAAGGTCTTAGGCAGCGACCCTTCCCCATTGCGCCTTTGTGGCGGCTGCCCCGAGCTTAACTGTGTCCCTCAGCACGTGGACCTGGACCTTGGAATGTGCCAGTCTGCAACACTCGGTCGGGGACAACTCTTTGTGCTGGAAAACCAACAAGTTTCAGGCAGACCAAAGAGCGTCTTTCACCGAGCTGATGATCCTCCAGCTGCAGTTGATGTTTGTCTCGGTGTGTGTCCCTGGGAACAGCCCGTAGAGCACAGAGTCCTGTGTCACAGAACTGCTCGGGATGAACCTCGACAGCAACCACTGCATCTCTCTCCAAACCTTCTTCGCAAAGACACAATCTACAAGGAGGTGAACAACGGTCTCTTCCCCACCACAGCCACCTCGAGGACAACGTGCAGAGGGGGTGAGACTCCTGGCATGTAGGAAGGATCTTACAGGGAGGGTCTTTCTCCCCACCAGCCAAGCTACATCTTGGTGCTTGTTGCAAAGTTCTGGCGATGAGGCATTCTGCCAAATGACTTTGTCAGTCTGCTCAGGGGACCATCCCACAGGATCCACCCTCTCCTTTTCCTGCAGGGCCTTTAAGACGTTACGTGCCGACCACTGCCTGATGGACTTGTGGTCAAAGGTGTTTCTCTGCATAAATTTTCCCACGAGGGACAGGTGGTACGGCACGGTCCAACTACTTGGAGCATTCCACGGCAGCGTGGCCAGACCCATCCTTTGCAACACTGGGGACAGGTAGCACCTCAGCATGTAGTGACACTTGGTGTTTGCATACTGAGGGTCTACGCAGCGCTTGATGCAGCCACACTCTAAGGTGGCCATCAGTATGAGGGCGATGTTGGGCACGTTTTTTCGCCCTTTATCTAGAGGCTTGTACATTGTGTCCCTGTGGACACGATCCATTTTCGACCTCCAGATAAACAGAAGATGGCTCGGGTGATCGCCACCAGACATGAGTGTGGAATGGGCCAGACCTGCGCCACATACAGCAACAGCGAGAGTGCCTCACACCTGATGACCAGGTTCTTACCCGCAATGGAGAGGGAGCGTCGCTCCCACATGCCCAGTTTCCTTTTCACCATAGACACTCGCTCCTTCCAGTTTCTAACGCGTGCCCTGGTCCCTCCGAACCATATCCCCAGCACTTTCAGGCCTTCAGCCCTGACGGTGAAGGGGACAAAAGATCGGTCAGCCCAGTTCCCAAAGAACATGGCCTCGCTCTTCCCACGATTTACCTTGGCTCCCGAAGCCAGTTCGAACTGGTCGCAGATGTGGATAAGTCTGTGCACCGACAGCGGATCCGAGCAGAAGACGGAGACATCATCCATGTACAGGGAGGCTTTGACCTGAGTCTCTCCACTGCCTGGGAGAGCACATCCACCATGTAGGTGTGCGATATTCTGTCAAAGGCCTTCTCCTGATCCAGGCTGATGAGGCAGGTATCTACACCCCTGTCCTGTACATAGGCAATCGTATCCCTGAGCAGCGTGAGGCTGTCAGAGATCTTCCTGCCCGGCACAGTGCAGGTCTGGTCAGGGTGGATCACCAATTCCAGAGTGGATTTGACCCGATTGGCGATGACCTTGGACAGAATCTTATAGTCCACATTCAACAGTGAAATGGGTCACCAATTTCTAATTTCCTCCCTTTCCCCCTTGTGCTTGTAGATGAGGATGATAATGCCTTTCCTCATGGATTCTGACATACTGCCGGCGAGGAGCATACTCTCGTACACTTCTAGCAGGTCCGGGCCGATCCAGTCCCACAGAGCCGAATACAACTCCGCCGGCAAGCCATCGCTTCCGGGAGTTTTACTCTTCTCGAAGGACTCAAGGGCCTCAGTCAGTTCGTCAGGAGTTAACGCTTTGTCCAGATTCTCCCGTGTCCCGTCGTCTAAGACCTCTGTGATAGAGGACAGGAAGGACTGGGAGGCCATGCTGTCTGTGTGCTTCACTTCATACAATCCGGCATAAAAGGATTTGCTGATCCTCAAAATGTCGGACTGTGATGACTTTACTGAGCCATCTTCTTCCTTCAGGCTGCTGATCACAGAGCTCTCTCTGTGTACCTTTTGGAAGAAGAAACATGAGCATGTCTCGTCCTGTTCCACGGAGCGGACTCTGGAACGGAAGATGATCTTGGAGGCCTCCGAGGCAAAGAGCGAGGCTTGCTGGCTCTTCACCTCTTGGAGTTCCTCCTTGACATCAACCCCCATCGACAGCAGCCGGAGCAGATTCTGCGTGTTTTTCTGGAGTCGGGACATTTCCCTCTGTTCCTTTCTAGCTTTCTGGGTGCCTTTGAGGACGAAAAACCTCTTGATGTTTCCCTTGATCGCTTCCCACCAGTGTGTCAGTGACTCAAAGTGGGGTTTCATGGTTCTCCAACCTTTGTAATCCCTCTTCAGCTCCTCAATGTTCTCTGGGGTCAGCAGTTTCACGTTTATCTTCCATGCCCCCCTGCCAACCCTCTGGTCTTCCTCTAAGTCACAGTCAGCTAGTAGGAGGCAGTGGTCAGAGAAGAACACCGGCTTGACTTCGGTGGATCTGACTGTGAATGCATGGGACACAAACAGGAAATCTATCCTGGAACAGATGGACCCGTCAGGCTGAGCCTAGGTGTATCTACGCTGCGCTCCATCTGCAGGGTTGCTGAAGACGTCGTGCAGCTTGGCATCCTTTACTGTTTCCATCAGGGATCTGGATGTAGCGTCCAATCTGCTGTCGGCCCTGCCGGATCGTCCAGCCGCATCGATGATGCAGTTGAAGTCACCACCCAGAATGACCGGCCTGGAGGTCGCCAGCAGCAGTGGGAGCTGCTGAAAAACATCCAGCCGTTCAGCCCCTTGTGACGGGGCGTAGACGTTAATTAACCGGAGTGGAACATTCTTGTACATTACGTCTGCTACGAGGAGGCGCCCGCCCACCACCCCCTTAACCTGGGAGACAGTGAAGTTGCCTCCCCGCAGCAGAATCCCCAGGCTGGAGGAACGAGAGTCGTTTCCTCCTGACCAGATCGATGGCCCATGGGACCACCATCGTGACCATTGCCTGTAGGAGCTGATGTGCGGTATCGCACACTCCTGCAGAAACAACAGGTCAGCTTTGACCGTGGCAAGGTAATCCAAGGTCGCAACACATCGCGTAGTAGATTTAATGCTACACACATTTATGGATACAATCTTTACACCCATTTTAAAGCAGTTAGTCGCTTACCAAACCAGTTGTCTCTGAGAGTTCCAGACCTTTGGTCTGCTCCTTCCTGCCCGTGGTGTGCTCAAATTGCTTCACTTGGGATGGGCTGAGGAAAGCGTCCTGAACCTCCCCATTGACGGTGTTCTGCTCGGGTGGCATCTGGGGGTCCGTGCAGAGACCGGGGTTTGAAATGTCCTCTGTTGGAGAAGCTTCTCCAATCCTCTCCCCCTCTGGGGCGTTGCTGCTCCGGGCTTCCCGGAGCTGGGGTGCGCTGAGCGCCTCACTGTTCCCAGACTCCTGGGGCTGTGGTACACTGGCCTCTTCGGGTTGTGGGCAAAGTTGGGTTGCGCTGGTCTCTTCATTGTCTCCAATGTTCTGGAGCTTGGGCGTCTCATCCTCCAACTCCCTAGCGTTTTGCCGCTTCTTCTGTTGGCGCCGCCCTGGCCCTTCTTCGTCCGAAGAGCTGCTGCTCTTGTTATCCGTGTCGGATAGGAGACACCTCTTTCCTCTTGTCTGGGAAGTGGCTTGGTTTCTTCTTAGCCCCTTCTTCCTTTTGGCTCTCTTCACCAGCTGCCACTCCCCCTGCTGCTTTCCCACTGCTGCCTCCTCCTCCTCCTTTGATTCGCTCTCCTGAGGAGTGGGAGGTTCAGGGGGCAGTGCTATTGATTGGCCGTCTGTTGCCCCAATCTTTTCCTCCACCTTGTCTCTCTCTGTGTCCTCCTTTGTCCCGTTGTTCTCCCTGGGGGCCTTGGTAGTTGGAGTGACACGAGGCATTTCTTCTGCTTCCCCCTCGTTGGCTTTGGCTGCCTGTGCATAAGTACGGCAACGTTTGGGGCAGGTCTTGTAGAGGTGACTTGCCCCGCCACACAGGTTGCAGCACTTAGCCTGTCTACAATCTTTTGTCTGATGCCCTTCCTTTTTGCAGTTCTTGCAGAGGACAGCACTGCAGTTGGCCGCCACATGACCAGACTTGCCGCATGAGCGACAAAGTTTGGGTTGCCCAGCTTAGTCAAGGTAGCCACGGCTTCCCCCGATAGCGAATCTGGAAGGGGGTTGGAAAACGGCTCCCTTACCGTCGGTCTTGAGCGTTACCTTAACCTGGCGTTTACATGTCCAGATCCCCAAATCATCTCTAAC
The DNA here is from genome assembly GCF_017639515.1 of Carcharodon carcharias. Lineage (NCBI taxonomy): Eukaryota > Metazoa > Chordata > Chondrichthyes > Lamniformes > Lamnidae > Carcharodon > Carcharodon carcharias. The sequence goes on from NC_054477.1 coordinate 24,718,043, forward strand.
CGCGGTGCAGCTCCCAACCTTATTGAAGTATCTGGTAAGGAAGGTGAGCACGTCAGCGACAGGGACGAAGGGGTTGTAAAGGTGCACCATCACAAGCCGTTCTCGTTGCAACGGCAGAGCAAAGAGCGGCTCTGTCGTCAGGATCTTCATTTCTGGCAGGTCTTTCTTTTCCTCAAACACCTTCAGGAGTTTGACACAAGCTGCCACTTGCTTGAAAGTCACATCAAAAAATCCAGCACTGGGGAAATCCTGTAGGCACTAGATCTCCGCAGCCTCGAAACCACACAGCTTGAATAGGATCCTCTTGGTGAAGAAGGTCCTATCCATTCCTGTTCCTTGCTCGCTGCCCTTCACCATGACTCGGATGGTGTTAGGTACCCCATGGTAAGGAGTTCGACTGGTTATAGCCATTGCTCTTTCCCTGGCAGAAACACGATGAAGGTCTCTCCCCTGCCAGGTAAGGAATGCATAAAATACAGCTATATTAGCAATCAGTGAATATGGATCGATTGGGGTCTTTATTGGTTCTGTGTCACTGAATATGTACAGATGCACACCTATATAATTTACCTTAAAACAAAAATTCATGAACTATACTGAACTATACGGTGCATATTCTGTTATCCTGTGCTTCCAGCATCATTTGTCCCTGGCTCTCTCCTGATACTCTCTTTTCTACCTACTGTAATTATGCACACTTGCCTGGCCTAACATGATGATTGGAACAAAAAAAGTCTTACTGTAATCTTGCTCAGCTTTCCTGTGGCCTTATCTGTTGTACTGTGTCACGTTCTGTAGTAGGTTCTACATAGTTGCGCTTTCATCTTTGAGGGTTACATTTCAATATTTGGCAACAAACCAATATAAATCAAGGCAGACGAGTAACATTCGCACCACACAAATGCCAGGCAATGACCATCTCCAACAAGAGAGAATCTAACGATCTCCCCATGACATTTAGTGGGGGAATCAGTGATGGTAATGCCATTATCAACATCTTGAGGGTTACCATTGATTAGAAACTTAATGGGACCAGCCATATAAATACTGTGACTGCAAGAGCAGGTAAGAGGCTGGGAATTCTGCGGCGAGTAACTCATCTCCTGACTCTCCAAAACCTGTCCACCATCTAAAAGGCACATGTCAGGAGTGTGATGGAATGCTCTCCATTTGCTTGGATGAGTGTGGCTCCAACAAAACTCAAAGTACCTGCCACCATCAAGGACAAAGCAGTCTGCTAGATTGGAACCCCATCCACCACCTTGAATATTCACTCCCTCTATTACCGACACACAGTGGCAGCAGTGTGTACCATATAGAAGATGCAGTGCAGCAACATGCCAAGGATCCTTCAACAGTAAAACCCACCAATCTGCAACCTCTACTATCAAGAAAGACAATAAAAGGACAAGGACATCAAATGCATGGGAACACCACCACGTGTAAGTTCCCCTCCAAGTCACACTCCATTCTGACTTGGAATTATATCGCCGTTCCTTCACTGTCACTGGGTCAAAATCCTGGAACTCCCTTCCTAACAGCATGATGGAAATACCTATGCCAGATGAACTGCAGTGGTTCAAGAAAGTGGCTCCACCTTCCCAAGGGAAACTGGGATGGGCAAAAAACACTGGCCTTGTCAGCAATGCCAATATCCTAAAAAAACAAATGAAATGAAAGACAGAGAGACTCACTATGCACCGTTGTTTTCTGGGTGTTAACCTTTCTGTTTCTGTCTGGAAAAGCTTGTTAACAGGGATTTGAGTTGGGGAGAGGTCTGGAGCTCTTATGTGGAATATTCTTATTGTAACTCTTTCGAGTACAAACCCGTTTCCATCTGTTTCAGATGAAGTTTCATAGTTTGCCATTGTGAAATTTGAACTCTTGATCTTGGGGTTACAAACCCAGTACTGTAACCACTTGGCTATTTAGGCCAAGTAGCTGCCTCAGTTATTAAATCACTAATTAGCTCTAATTATTCATCAATTTGAGGGTTGACTTCTCTAAGTTTTTTATTGACCATCTCCACCTCATAGATCCTCATTCTCAGCTGCAAACCCATTCCTGGATTCATTACATCTTATGGCAGCACGACTACCCTCTGTGATAATGCTCCTGCTTGCACTCTTGTGTGTGATTAGATGACTTCTTTGTGATCTCTGGATGATTATTGCAGGACAATCATTCAATCACTATGCCCCTAGTTTCTGAAATGCTCTGAAAACAGTTTCTCTTATTAACTCACTCCCTGCTGGACTTGGTGCCATAGAATAATACAGCAGAGGAGTCCATTTGGTGCACTATTCCTGTGCTGGCTCTTTGAAAGAGCTGCCAAGTTAATCCCAATGCCCTATCCTTTTCCCATTGCCGCGCTAAATTTCCCCCCTCACGTATTTATCCAATTCCCTTTTGAAAGTTAATATTAAATCAGCTTCCACCAACCTTTCAGGCAGCGCACTCCTAATCATGACAACTTGCTGTGTAAAAATAATCCTCCTCATCTCCCCTCTGGTTCTTTTGTCAATTAACTTAAATCTGTGTCCTCTGGTTAATGTTGCATAAGAGTTTCCGCTTATTTACTCTATCAAAATCTTTACTGGTGTTGAACAGCTTTATTAAATTTCCCCTTAACCTTCTCTGCCCTAAGGAGATCAATCCCAACTTCTCTACTTTTTCCACATAACTGAAGTCCCTCAGCCCTCATTCCATTTAGTGAAGCTTTTCTGCGCCCTCTCTAAGGCAGTGTTATGTCTGATAGTGAGCTGAGCTTCAAATCTAACACCTAATATATTTCATGCTCTCCATTATCCAGAAAAAGTCTTCAGCCACTTTATTGTCAAACATTGGGATCTCTTTTTAAGCCACTCTGCCTTACAACAACTCACCCAACATTTTTTTTTCATTCACAGGGTGTGAATGTCGCTGGCTGGGCCCAGCATCTATTCCCCATCCCTAATTGCCCTTGAGAAGGTGGTGGTGAGCTGCCTTGTTGAACCGTTGCAGTCCATGTGGTGTAGGAACACCCAAAATGCTGTTAAAAAGGGGTTTCCAGGATTTTGACCCAGTGGCAGTGAAGGAACAGCGATATATTCCCAAGCCAGGATGGCATCTGGCTTGAAAGGGAACTTGCAGGTGGTGTTCCCATGCATCTGCTGCCCTTGTTCATTGAGGTGGTGGGTTTGGGGAAGCTGCTGTTGAAGGAGCCTTGGTGAATTACCACAGTGCATCTTGTAAATGGCACACATTGTGCCACTGTGCATCAGTGGTGGAGGGAGTGATTGCTAAGTTAGTGGATGGGATGTCAGTCAAGTGGGCTGCTTTGTCCTGAATGGTGTCCAGCTTCGAGTGTTGTTGGAGCTGCACTCATCCAGGCAAGTGGAGAGTAACTCTTTCGAGTACAAACCCGTTTCCATCTGTTTCAGATGAAGTTACATTGTTTCATAGTTTGCCATTGTGAGATTTGAACTCTTGATCTTGGGGTTACAAACCCAGTACCATAATCACTTCACTCCTGACTTGTGCCTTGTAAATGGTGGACAGGCTCTGGGGAGTCAGGAGGTGAGTTATTCACCGCAGGATTCCTAGCCTCTGACCTGCTCTTGCAGCCACAGTATTTACATGGCTAATCCTGTTCAGTTTCTGGTCAATGGTAATCCCAAAGATATTGATAGTGGGGGATTCAGTGATGGCAATGCCATTGAATGTCAAGGAGAGATGGTTAGATTCTCTTGTGTTGGAGAAGGTCATTACCAGGCACATGTGTGGCACAAATGTTACTTGCCACTTATCAGACCAAGCCTGGATATTGTCCAGGTCTTGCTGCATTTGGGCATGGAATGGTTTAGTACTTGATGCTCACGAATGGTGCTGAACATTGTGCAATCATCAGCGAACATCCCCACTTTGACCTTATGCTGGAGGGAAGGTCATTGATGAAGCAGCTGAAAATGGTTGGGCCTAGAACACTACCCTGATGATCTTCTGCAGCAATATCCTAGGACTGAGATACTGAGATGATTGATCTGCAACAACTGGAATCATCTTCCCTTGTGCCCGGTATGACTCCAAACAGCGGTGTGTTTTCCCCCGATTCCCATTGACTCCAGATTTGCTGGGGGTCCTTGATGCTACACTGGATCAAATGCTGCCTTGATGTCAAGGGCAGTCACTCTCACCTCACCTTTGGTGTTCAGCTCTTTTGTCCATGTTTGGACCAAGGCTGTAATGCGGTCAGGAGCTGAGTGGCCCTGGCAGAACTCATACTGAGCATCAGTGAGCAGATTATTGCTGAGTAAGTGCAGCTTGATAGCACTGCCGATGACCCCTTCCATCACTTTACTGACGATCGATAGTAGGCTGATGGAGCGGTAATTGGTTGGGTTGTATTTGTCCTGCTTTTTGTGTACAGGACATACCTGGGCAATTTTCCCCATTGCTGAGTAGATGCCAGTGTTGCAGCTGTACTGAAACAGCTTGGCTAAGGGTATAGCTAAGTTCTGGAGCACAAGTTTTCAGTACAGTTGCCAGAATACTGTCAGGGCCCATGGTCTTTGCAATATCCAATGCCTTCTGCCATTTCTTGATATCATGTGGTGTGAATCAAATTTGCTGAAGACGGGCATCTGTCATATTAGTGGGTCCTCAGTAGGAGGCTGACATGGATAATCCACCTGGCACTTCTGGCTGAAGATGGCTGCAAATGTTTCAGCCTTGTCTTTTTCACTGATGTGCTGGGCTCTCCCATCATTGAGAATGGGGGTATTTGTGGAGCCTCCTCCTCCAGTTAGTTGTTTAATTGTTCACCACCGTTCACAACTGTAGTGTCAGGGCTGTAGAGTTTAGATCTGATCTGCTGGTTGAAATATTACTCAGTACTGTCTCTTCAGAAGCCACCTTCTTTTGGGCCCCCTCCAATGTGTGAAGTTCTCAGGTGCATAATCACCACTCTAAAACTGCTTTATAAACGAGAGATGCACCCATGACCAATTGAATAATGACAAACTATTCCAATAAAAAGAACCATCCACAACCCATCTTTCATCAACTACTATATGTAAAAGAAAAAAAAAAATCAGGTTAATGTTTTGGTGTAACCCTGCATTAGAATTACTGAAAGATTGTGCCCAAAATATTATTTTGTCTTGGCTCCTTTCAGATGCTGACTTGATCGGTGTGTTTCCAGCATGTTCTATTTTAATAGCAGGAAAATAGTTTTGTGTGCATATTTGATCCTGGCTACTTTAAGGCTTTTCTCAGTGAATTTTTGTTCAGTGATGAAGAAGCATTTGGTAAAGGAGAAAGTTTAGAGATTTGAATCAAGATGTTATTTATGCACTGACAATGCCAAAGCAGCACTGGTGCCATTTATATAGTGGTGCTAACAGGTACCAACACAGTTGTATTGCTGGTTCACAGGACCACAGTAAGGGCTGGACCAGGAGGGACAGAAAGCAATGCAGGCAGAGCTCCATCAATGCACAGAACAAAATCTGTTGTGAAAATATTCTCCCAAATTGTTAATGTCTTGATGAGTCTAGCAACGTTAGTACTGTACTGAACCTGGACTGAACCTCTGTCATGGACACTGCAAAGATAGCATATAATGATATGGTTGGAATAGTTACAGACACAATTGAAGTAGGAGATCTTATAACCGAAAGCAATGCCTCAGCAAAGCTATCTTTGCACTTGATATTGAGGGGTAAAATTGTAAAGCCCAATGGGAATCCTTGTTATGATGCTTGCAAGGCATAATTTATTGTACCATCTGCAAAATTAAGAAGTAATTAATTAGAATTTAGTAAATTAAATCAGCTGGGTGCAATTTTGATTGACAAGCATAGCTACTCATTAACTGATATTCATTTACTTGTAGAAAACTATGGAAAAACCTTCCCTCATGTTTAAAGTTTCACCAACAAAGCAAGATATTTTATTCTTAAGATAATTCAGGCTGGCTTGGGGGAGGTCATAGCTGGCAGTAGTTCCAGAAAATAGAAATAACGAGAAGTTATCGCATTGAAATATATATAATTCTCAGAGGGCTTAACATTGTAATTGCCGAGAGGCTGTTTCCCCCCAGCTGTAAAGTCTAGAACTAGCCCCCACAATCTCATGAAGAGGGATCATTGATTTAGGACTGAGATGAGGAGGAACTTCTTTACTCAAGACGGCTGCGAACCTTTTGGAATTATCTATCCTGCAGGGCTGTAGACTCTCGGGCCTGAATTTTTTTGCAGATGGAGAGGCTCTACTTTGTAGTGAAAATGGCACTGGAGGCCTGAATGCGGAAGCCCCACCCCCGAACCTGGCCCCCACAATCTTCGCAGGTGGGTGGGGAATGGGGGCGAGTTGCACATTGCACATCCGTGGTTCCCAGAGATAGCTGCAGATGTTGAAGTGCAGCTGCCTTCAGTTAGATCTAATTTTGGCTAGCGGGCTATCCAAAACACAACTTGTTGCACTTTATCAGTAGAAAGTCTAAAGCAAGCTGAGTTCTTTGGAGTGATGGAGTACTCTTTTGAAGGGCTAGGGTATCCTTTTGGATAGGTCCATATATATCTTTTAAAGATGTGAGGTGCCCTTTGGAATTGTTAAAAATATACATGAATGTGTGTAAAAATAGATAAGCTCAGTGGAGCTGTGAAGCTCCTTGGAGCTGTCAAGGGAGCAGTCATGGAAGCTATCATGGAAGCTGTCAAGGGATTTAAATCTCCTGCCCTTTAAATTAAAAAAAAGTTACCTGCAGGTTAAGAAAAATCAGTGCTTGTTATTTCACTCTCTGATGGCAGCAGACTGAAGTTTATCATTATAAGATTTGCGCTGCGTGACTGATTTCATAACCTATCATTATCATAGCAGGGTGCTGGCCAGTTCATAGTTTGATTGACAGCTCCAAGTGGTTATAAAGTCTTTGATGAGGGGCTGTGAATTCAAATGCTTGTTGTTGTAAGGGATTAGGTGGTTGAAGGAATTTAAATGTCGTGAATAGGGTTTTTATTAATGAGAAAGTTTACTTTTAAACAGTGAATTCATTAATAGACTTTAGTATTTAGAACTTTAGTATTGCTGATAAAATATATGTTGTCAAAGCTTTTCCACTTGCACTCATTAGGTCAATTGTAAGAATACCAATGTCGGGGGAGGCAACAACTTTATACTGTATGAGAAGAGAGTGCTGATTGGTTGGCAATGGACTCTGATTGGTAGAGGTGATGCCACGGAGAATGCACAGGTTAATGGCGATTGACAGTTAATTTCCAAGCATTGTTTGACATTTAAACCAAGCAGCTTGACTCTGATTGGTCAAGGAATTGGGCAGAATCATCCCAGATTTGCACTAAGTGCGGTAGTGGATGGGTAAAATGACATATTACCCACCAGCCACAATGGCGGCTTTTTATGCCGCACTGTCCCAAATCCAAAGCATTAATTATGCATTCCCAGGAAACATGCAATTTCCGTGGCGGGGGGAATCTCATCTCACTGCTTCCTCATGCCTGGTGCTATATTTAAAGTGCAGCCGAGCGCAAACCTCTGTGCTTCCGGCCCACAACTGCTGCAAGAAGACTGCAGCCCCCAGGTTTAATGACATGTCCCATGAGCACGTTTCGGATGCTGTGGAGTCCCACCGGGATGTCCTCTACCTCCTGCTCTGGCTGCAGGATTGGCAGTGACCTGACTAATCTGGCTCCTCATCACTCTCAACTCATACGCTCACAAACCCATCACACATTCACAGCGCACTCACTCACTGCCAGTTCAAGGGACATCACCATTAGCGCTCTCACACTCACCAGCATTGTCCTCACCAGTTCATGGGAGCACTCACCACCCACACTTGCCACCTGGCCTGGCAGGCATTCTACTGACACTCTTTTCATCTCTGTTTATATAGGAGAAACTGGCACAGAACAAAAGGGAGCGGTAGCTTACCGCTGGAGGAATGCCTGAAATCAAGGTCCTCATGGAGTTTGAAAACAAAGCCACCCAGCTGGCTGGTGAAGATCTGGCCCGTTTCTGTGCTGATGGTGAGGTTGGTGCTGCTCTACCAAGCGAGGATCCAGCAGTGCAACATCTATCAGACAACCATGCTGTGAGTGATATGTCCTGATTGATAGGCCACTGCCATGCACTGATCATCTCCCCTTGCTTTCACAGGCACATCTGGGAAACAGCTTACAGAATCCATGACCCAGGGCCTCCAATCAGGCCAGAAGAAACCCCTGAAGAGGAGTCTGAAGGCACCCTCCTTGAAGTCCCATCACAGTGCTCACCCACACCCTCCACCAGTGCAGAGACACACACCTCGGTGGGACCTAGCTTTAGAATAGCCTTGGGGTCGCAATCGGGTGAGCATATCGCACTTTCTGGTCCACATTAGGCAGTGGCAGGGATTTGCCAGGTGTACTGCACTTAGAAGACTGCTGATGGCCAGAATGTTGCTGAGTTCGAGTCAGATGACCAGCCTCTGGACTCGGCCATGTCACAGTTGCTGGAGCTGCAAAGGCAAGCTCGGGAACATCAGGAAGGGATGTCCGCTGCACTCCTCAGATTGCAAGGCAGGATGGAGGAGTCTGTCCGCCTTCAGGTTGAAGTGATAGTGCTGGCATTGCAACGCACTGAGGTCATCACTAGTAGGATGGTGGCCTCCATGGAGACCTTGGTCCAGGAAGTTGCTCCTGCACTGCTGCATGGGCTGAACTCCATCACTGCGCCATAGTTGGCTTCCAGCACTGTGTACATGAGAGGGGTATGGGACAGCCTGATCTCACTCCAGCTTCCCCTTCTCCTCAAGGGGTCAACCAGGAGCCATTGGGCACCCATAGGGAGGAGGATCAGCAGGTGCACACCCTGGGGCCATCCACTGGGAGCGTCCAGCCCATCCAAATCCACTCTTCCCGTGACCTCAGCAGCTCCAGCTCAACAGCTCCAGGAGGGTGCCACTGCCACACAACAGGTCCCTGAAAGCCAGCTGGAGCCCTCCAGGTCTCTGCCCTCCAGAGGACACCCATCAAGGTCATCAAAGATAGGGTGTAGCAGTCAGCAGGCTGCCTCCACCTCCACTGTGGATGTCCAGGGACTGCCAAGACAAAGTGGCAGTGTTAGGAAGGTTAAAAAGATGTAGTTGCACAGCCTGGACTTGGGTATTTGTCTCTTGTACATAATGTTCACTATTGTCAATAAACTCCTAAGAATGTCACCCTGCCTGTGGCTCCTTGTTCTGATGAGCAGTGTTCGTGTCACTCAGATTTGAAACCTTTCTGCACAAGATAAAGACAGGTGTGCCCCTCTTCCCTGAGCTTTGTGCAGCCTTCAGACCAAAGTGATGGTCCGGCCTCACACTCCCTGGGGACATTACTGATGCTTGCACCTCGCTGGTTCTTTTCATTGCTGCCAGAATGTCATAGGCAGGCATCACAGAGTTCTGTCATTCTCTCTGTATGCTCTCAGCACCTTTAAGGTGGGGCTGGCCCTCAGCTCATCAGCATCTGTGCCCAGTGATGCTGTGCTCCTGAAGGGCTCAGGCGCTGACAGCTGACAAAGGATCAGATGCATTTAAAATTTCATGGCTGTGTCTCTGATCACAGAGCGCAAGCGAGCTGCCCTTGGCCAGACAGGAGTCAGACATTCTCAGAGGCTATGTGAAGATCTATGGAGTGACTTCACTGCATGTTGTCATCATCCTCCTGTAATTGAGCGACTATTAGGACCTCCACTGCATCTCCATGACAGGAGCATTATCACAGAGGGTAGTCGTGCTGCCATAAGCCGGGCTGGAGTCAAACATTCATAGATGCAATGTGAGAATCCTATGGTGTCTCTTCACTACATGTCGTCATCATCCTCCACAAATCTAGCAGCTATGAGGGTCTCCCATGTGCGCCTCCATCGTCTAGCCAGTGCGAGGGCCCATTGCTGTCATTGTTGCCTTCGAGGACATCCTCACCCTCATCCCCATCGATGTCCTCCTTATCAGAGCAGATGACCAGCTCCTCCATCTCCTCCTCAGCCAGCTCATCTCCCCGTTGGAGCGCCTGGTTGTAAAGGGCACAGCAGGCAACGACGATGCGCGACACCCTCTGTGGACTGTATTGCAGGACTCCAACAGACCGGTCCAGGCACCAGAACCACATCTTCAGCATCCCGATGGTTTCCTGCATCAAGTTACGAGTTGCAGCATGAGCCTCGTTATACCGTTGCTCTGCTGCCGTCTGAGGCCACCCGACAGGTGTCATCAGCTACGTCCTCTGTGGGTAGCCCCTGTCCCCGAGGAAACATCCCTGCACCTTCTGCGGATCCTGGAAGACATCAGGAATCTGTGACTGACTGAGAAAGTAGGGCTTGTAGACACTCCCTTGAAACCAAGTGCTGACTTGCAGGATGTGTTTGTGGTGGTCGCACACTAGCTGCACATTGAGTATCCCTTGCAGATGCCATAGTTGACTGCGTGTTGCGATGGAGATCTAAGTGCCATGTGAGTGCAGTCGATGGCACCCTGCACTAGTGGGAAACCCGAGATCTGGGCAAATCCATTCGCTCTTGTATCCTGTCTCTCCTGGTCCCGGACAAAATGCACAAAATTGTGCCCTCGTGGAGGTGGCATCCGTGACCTCATGCATGCACCTGTGATATCCCACAGAGCTCACCTGTGGAGCCCTGAAAGAAGCCTCTGGTGTAGAAATTGAGTGCCATCTTCACTTTCACGGCCATTGATGTCCACGTAGCACCAAATCCTGCAGCAGCTGGCAGATGTGACTGACCTGTTCCCTAGACATGCACAGTCTTCAGCAACACTGGTTCTCGGTCATCTGCAGGAATGAAAGGCGATGTCTATAGACCCAGGGTCTAGCTAGGCACTGACCAGCGACGGCTCACTGTGGCTCTTCAGCAGCGTGTGCGGGAGCCCCAGCCGCCCCTTCTTCCTGAGAGTGATGCTGCTCCCTCTGCGAAGCCAGGCACCTCAGTTGCTCTCTTCTCTGTCATCTTCACTACCTGTATGCCACGAAGCATACAACTAATTCACCAGGCTCCATGATCCTGATGTTGTACTCCTGTAGGATGAATAGAGAGACGTGTGGGTTAGCATGGGTGCACTGAGAACCTCTATTGGTTAAGTCTGAAGGCCCCTTAACAAATCCCGGAGAGTGCTGGCCACCACTTGGATGTCCAGAGATTATTGCGCTGCCCGAGGCCACACCCACCTCTGCCCCACTCCACCTGACTGACTGGTGGCAATTTTGCCCATTGGACTGCACGCTGTGCTCTCAGCTCAGGCACAGGCATTCTCCTAACCCACACTGCAAGGCTGTGCTGTTAGCTTGAACCATGGGGGATATTGGTCCAAGCTGGGATGATGATATTGCAAGGGGCTGTGAGCACCTCCTCCAGTGACTGCTCCAAGGCCAGTTTTAGCAAGGGGGTTGTACAATGTGCCCAGTCGTCCAGCTGTTCTGCAGTCCACTGAAATGCTCATTAGTTTGTAATCTGTGCTCAAGGGGTGAAAAGCTCTGGAGCACTTGGTGGCACTTTGATGCCTCTACATTGTTTGAGTGTAAAGTGCTCGAGAAGCTGAACTCCAAGCCCGACTCCAACATATCAATGTGTCTGCGCCTGATCTTCTCAGCTGCTGAGGAATGGGCACTCCATACAAGGATCCCTAATACGTGGCTGCTTCCTTCGCCCACTCGCACCCCAACCCCTGACGCGCTTCTGCGCTACCTTCAACCACAGGTCAGCCTTTGCCCCCACCCCAAGGTCGCCTCAATCTCAGGGCAGCCTTTGCCTCCCCCCACAAAGCGCCTCAACCTTGAAGTCCAACAGGCATCCCTCGCGAGTGCTCCATAATGTTACTGGGCACTCGCCCCCTAGTTCCTCATAATATGCAGCAAGACAAGTGCACGCCTTTTATATGCCATTGTGAAACATGTCGGTATGCAACCATGCTGAGGTGGATGGACGATCCAGCATGTGTGGGCGGTTGGGGGGGGGTGGGGGTGAGTCCGGTGGGCTAGCCTTATAATGATATACCCACGTATTACAATGTGGTTCCCGATGCCCGACAGCGGTAAATGCAGCCCGCCATTCACGGGCTGTGTGGATGATCGCAAACGATGTCGTGAAACTGATTTTTGGCCATATTGTCCACCACGCCACTGGGCATGGAAAATTCTGCCCATTGACTTGGGGAATGAGCTGTCGCTTATTTTGTTTAGCTGAAACAGGCGCAATACGTTATCGCCTCCCCCCCTGAGGGATGGGTTGGTATGAATGGGGCATGGGGAATATGCGAGGTGTGAGGGGGTGAGAGCGAGAGGGCTGTTTTTTGTATTATTGTTTTTTCTTTGCAGCCCTGACAAAGTGCTGGATCAGCGAGGCCAGCCTTTTTGCCCAGCCCCCCTCCGCACCCGGCAGAGCCTGCGCTGCCTCCGAACTATTTTCGGGGCTGGCGGGCCCAACTCTAGTTTACAGCCGCCCTTCCAGAATGAAAATTGGAATCTCCTATCAGGAATCGGATTTGTGGAGCTGGGAATTCTCTGGACTGTACTCCTGGCTCAGGAGTGAAAATTCAGGCCTCACATATTAAGTGTATTCAAAAGTCAGATTGACAAAATTTTGAACAGTTAAAAAAAAATAGAAGGGCATTGGAGGTATAATGGGAAAGTGAAGTTGAAATAGTATATTGAATGGTGAAAAAGGCTTGAGGGAGCATTTACTCCTGTTTCTATTTCTTAGTTTCATGTGTCAACCAGGCCTCAGTTGGAAGCACTGTTGCCTAAGTTCGAATGTTGTGGACTGAAGTTCTGCTTGAGCATAGTAACCTAGGCTGACACTATTGCGCAGTACCGAGGGGATGTTGCACTGTCAGAGGTGTTATCTTTTGGAAAAGATGTTAAATTGAGGCCTTGCCCACCCTCTCAGGTGGACGTAAAAGACCCCATGACATTGCTTTAGTGAAGAGGGGTGGAATTATCCCCAATGTCCTGGCCGACATTTATCCTTCAATGAATACAACATCAATGTTTGTACAAGGCTGGTCACGTCTATTACTCTCTGGCTGGCAGGAGATTTATATCTGTTTGTAATGAAATGAATATTTCCATAATGTGCTTGTTTATTCCTCTCCCCTGTGTCTGAAAAACCTGCAACTGTGAATTTGTTCTACTTACCAAACCAGCTGAAAGTCAGTGAAACTTAGCAGTAACAGGAGATAGTTATTTTTCAACACTATTCTGTGGCTGCTGCCATCCAGACCTTTATATATCCTGGCAAAGAAAGAACCTGCGTTTATATAACACCTTTTTTCTGTTCTCAGCCTACTCCCAAATGCTTCACATTGAGAGACTGCCAATACTTTCGCGAGTGACCCGCCAACAGACTACCCAAAACGTTTCCTATCTACAAGGCATAAGGCGGAATGTGATGGAATGCTTTCCACTTGCCTGGGTGAATGCAACTAGAACGACTCCAAAAACACTCAAGAAGCTGAACACTGTCTAAGACAAAGCAATGTCCTTTGATTGGCGCCTCATCCACCACCTTAAACATTCACTCCCTCCAGCACAGGCACACTGCAAGAAGCGCTGCAGCAACTTGCCAAGGCTTAACTTCAATACACCCTCCAAATCTGCAACCTCTACTGCCCTGAAGAACAAGGGCAGCAGATGCATCGGAATACCTCCATCTCCAAGTTCCCCTCCAAGTCACACACTGTGCTGATTTGGAAAAATATCATTGCTCCTTCATCATGGATGGATAACAATCCTGAATGCACTGTGGGGGTACCTATGCCACACCGACTGCGTGGTTCAAGTAGGCAGCTCAACATCCTGTTCTCAAGGGAAATTGGGGACGGGCAACAAATGCTGGACTTCCCAGTGATGATCACATCCCATGAGCGAATGAAAATAATTTGAATTTGAAATGTCATCACCGTTGCTGAGCAATTGAACAACAGTCAATTTCCCATAGCAAGACCCCATGAACACCAAAGCAGATACATTGGTTTTGGTGATGTTGGTTGTTGACTCTTTGCCAGGAACTCAGACCTCCCTGCTCTTCTTCAAATAGGCTGTCAGCAGGTAGACAGGACTTCAGAATGACATCTGAACAATGGAGCAGATTTTCAAATTACTTCCTGGATAGAAAACTGGCATTATAGAAACGGCCCCTTTTTCATTACTGTTTGGAACTCGAGCAGTTTCTACAATAGGTGGCTGATCCATAATGGCAGTATTGTGTACAGTCAACAATTTGATAATTCACCTAAATACTTCTGACACCTAGGGACGGATTTTAATTCGGAGTGGGCCTCCAGCATGAAACTGCTGCGGCAAATTAATTTCCCAACTTCTCTAGCCTCTCTACATACTCATCCCTTCTGGTAAATTTCCTCTGGTAAATGATGTTTGTCTGATTAAGTTAGGAATTCTCTCCAAAATAAGGTAGCACAACACTCAGATAATAACAACAAAAACAAAAAAACTGCGGATGCTGGAAATCCAAAACAAAAACAGAATTACCTGGAAAAACTCGGCAGGTCTGGCAGCACCGGCGGAGAAGAAAAGAGTTGACGTTTCAAGTCCTCATGACCCTTCGACAGAACTTGAGTGAGTCCAAGAAAGGGGTGAAATATAAGCTGGTTTAAGGTGTGTTGGTTGGGGAGGGGGGGGGAGGGGTGGTGTGGCGGGGGGAGAGAGAGAGAGAAGTGGAGGGGGTTGGTGTGGTTGTAGGGACAAACAAGCAGTAATAGAAGCAGATCATCAAAAGATGTCACAAACAACAGAACAAAAGAACACATAGGTGTTAAAGTTGGTGATATTATCCAAACGAATGTGCTAATTAAGAATGGATGGTAGGGCACTCAAGGTATAGCTCTAGTGGGGGTGGGGGGAGCATAAAAGATTTAAAAATATTTTAAAATAGTGGAAATAGGTTGGAAAAGAAAAATCTATATAATTTATTGGAAAAAACAAAAGGAAGGAACCCTTATTTTTTAATATTCTTAAATCTTTTATGCTCCCCCCACCCCCACTAGAGCTATACCTTGAGTGCCCTACCATCCATTCTTAATTAGCACATTCGTTTGGATAATATCACCAACTTTAACACCTATGTGTTCTTTTGTTCTGTTGTTTGTGACATCTTTTGATGATCTGCTTCTATTACTGCTTGTTTGTCCCTACAACCACACCAACCCCCTCCACTTCTCTCTCTCTCCCCCCACCCAACCCCCCCCCACAACACACCTTAAACCAGCTTATATTTCACCCCTTTCTTGGACTCACTCAAGTTCTGTCGAAGGGTCATGAGGACTCGAAACGTCAACTCTTTTCTTCTCCGCCGATGCTGCCAGACCTGCTGAGTTTTTCCAGGTAATTCTGTTTTTGTTTTAGCACAACACTCAGTAGTGACTGTATGACATTTTAGATGCAACCGGGTGAAAATCCCCATAAGCAACTGCTGGG
Source organism: Carcharodon carcharias (assembly GCF_017639515.1). Classification (NCBI taxonomy): domain Eukaryota; kingdom Metazoa; phylum Chordata; class Chondrichthyes; order Lamniformes; family Lamnidae; genus Carcharodon; species Carcharodon carcharias. The sequence goes on from NC_054477.1 coordinate 24,733,510, forward strand.
AAAATTCCTCCGACAGCTTCATCAAGCCTGGCAGCAGCTGAGGATCCCTTTGTCTATGAGCGGAAGTGGCGGCCTCCCAACTTGTACTGCCTGGCGCCTACTGGTGGGCACGAGCAGGAACTGGTGGGAGTCAGGCAGGCAAAGACAGAAATGAGGTTGGTGTCTTCATTGCATCACTTGACCGTTACTTGCCCATATATACATGCGACTCTTGATTAATTTCAATGGGGCATATAGTGGCCAAGGCGCCAGTCTGCCAAATTATTGACAAGGACAAGGATGCAGCAATAAGTTGGCACAATTTCCCGTTAAGTTTTGAGTGAACCACTGCACTGAAGTGCAATTATTGAGAATGCGGGAAAGAAATCAAGTTACAAAATATGGTTGTGTTTTCTATTTGGGCATGGCCATCGGTGCTCATAGCTGTTTATATTAGGGCTCAAGGGTGCTGTGAATTATCACTGCGCGAGGAAGTGCAATTAGCATGTTACTATAGATTGAACCTTCATTGATATATTTGTGAACAGGTTTGTAGCTCAAAAGTAAGCTGTTTACGATGGATGCAACTATCTGACGATAAAGAACATAACTGTCCGGTTTCATTCGTTTTCTATCTTTTAAATTTATCTTTGCTCCATTGTGAGCTCTGTTTGTCGAGCAGCTGGTTATTTTTCACACGGTAGTTAGGGGCTTGGTATTGTGCGTGCATCAGATAATGTGCCAAGCACTCTGTTTGAATTACAGAAATTAAAGCAAAATTGTCAAGTGACTGTTACATGAAGGATGAGAGTTCTTTTGCATTTGTCCAAGGGCACCTATTAGTAAAGTGTAGTTGGTTCCCACTGTTGCCAAATTATTTTATGGCCCACAGATGTTTTACTGGCTCCATTTTTTTTTGCTGTAAAGTTCTGGGACACCTCCCAACCCGATGGACCAAAATAGCTTCCTGATTGCTGTAAATTTGGTGAGTTTGAGTTACTGTGGAAGCTTCTGATTTCTCTTTACACTGCGCTTGTTATTTCAATAAATTAGACAACAATGCACCAGCCAGACGGAATGGTGCATGCTGTATTTGAAGGATTTGTGGTTTCATCCCTGAAAGACCATTTTAGAAAGGCACCAGATAAAAATTTATTGTACCTGCATTCAGGCATTGATCTAAATTACTGGTGAAAGGATATGCTAGCAAAAAACCTATGAAAATGGATAAAGGTTTGACGGGCTAATGAAAGGCAAAGGCTGGTATCCATTTGTCTTGATGAAATAACATGCTTCTTGACAAAAGGCAGTCTTTTGTTTTCTAAATTAGACATTTTTAGTGGTTTTTGCACATTTGTAAAATGGTCTTAATCTCTGGGCGATGTTTTAAAATGGCATTATATCATAACGTTATGAAGGAATGCATAAATTTGTTGCGATGTCTTTAGCCTTCTAAAGCTTCTACAGTTCAACAAGTCAGGTTTCGGTGACCCGATGGCCCGCCTGCAGTGTAATAATTTGTTATGGCAACGCACACCATTTGTTATTTGAAAGTTTCTCTCACTGCTGGCCATACTCTATTTGTAGAGAGGCTTTTGCTAATCCATCTCTGCAGTTGGCCCTCACACTCTCCGAAACAAATTGACAATTTTTTCAAAGACCAGATTTTTTTTTGTTGCTGCTGCGTTTTTCTGCATTTTCCACCCTGCCGCAGATGTGAGCTTTATCCTCCAGCACCCTGGTTTGTGTTCTCCTAAGTATGAATAAACTTGAAATAGAGCCTTGTTTCAAAGCTCCTGGACTATCTTGTCTGGAGATTCATGATGCCAGTAATTGCTGAGTGGCAGAGCAGGGTTATAGTGAGGTTGTCTAGCTCTGACTGTTTGGACATTTACCTGTTTAAAAATAGAATTTGGGAGTGGAGCAACTTGACTGCTTTGTAAAATGCTCACAAAATGCCTCCGGAAAATAGCAGCAATTGAGGACAATTACAGTGAATGCTGTGGAATCTATTATATTTTTTCAAAAAAATATAACTGCCTGCACTGTACACATATAATTAACTCCATTATAGAAACCTCGCCTTTCCTCTCAATTACAAATCATCAAGCTGTACTCACTGAATGGTCGACAGTTTGAAGGGTGTTAGCCAGTAATAAAGCAATAGAGGGAGGTGTCACATCATTAAAGGTAGACATTCATCTTGCTATTTTTAACTGGTTGGTTAACGCACTCAGATGATTCTTTTCTGCTCGCAGTTTTAACCCAAGTAGGTTAATGACTTCATTAAAATAGTGGGCCGAGGAATTTCAACTGAACACTTAATCAAGTACGCACAAATAAGTTTTTATGCTTAAGAGCTGAACTTGTCCAATTGATTGTAGTCTAGGTCCTGAAACTATTCCTGCCTTATTACTGCTGACTTGAGAAGCAATTTTATCACTATTTTTGCTTCATCAGTTAACAGATGCTTTTGGGGTTTGATTTTAGCTTGCCGTATTAGTATAAAACTGGTTATAGTTTCCATGTATTGGCATTAGAGCTCTGAAGAGTAATTCCGTGGGACTATTCAGATAGTGATGTTTCCCAAATAATGGAAGATGCCTGTTGTGCTCTACCACCAGCAATGACCAAGAATATGATAAAAATCAAGGATGAGTGAAATATATTTGGCCAACTTGATGCTCACCTCAGGCAGCAGCATAGTGGTATTGTTACTGGACTAGTATTCCAGAGACTCTCTGGGACCTGGGTTCAAATCCTATAAAAATCTGGAATTAAAAAAGTCTGATGATCACCACAAAACCATTGCCAATTGTGGTAAAAAAAAAACCTACCTGGTTCAGCAATGTACTTTAGGGAAGGAAATCTGCTGTCCTTACTTGGCCTGGCCTACATGTGACTCCAGACCCACAGCAATGTGGTTGACTCTTAAGTGCCCTCTGAACAAGGATGATTAGGGATGGGCGATAAATGCTGGCCAAGCCAGCCATGCCCAAACCCCATGAATGAATGAATGGAAGAAAATAGCGATTACTATATTTTGAACACCTAAAATGTCTGTAGCCCTGAGATTCTGGGGTCCCTGCCCCAACCAGTGGAAGTGCAGTGGAGTGGGACACTGAGCCTGCAACCTGTCCTAAATGGTAGAGATGCGATCATGCAACTGCATAGGTGAATCAGATGTGCCACCCTGTGAAGCATGAAGAGATCCCAGCCATTCAGATCAATATCGCTGAACCCCAAGAAGTGTTGAAGGAGTGATGCTCCACTTTTACTGCCCTTACTGTCGGACAACTGCCCATCTTTTAAAAAGTATTCGAGGGATTGGGTTATTTTTACTCTTCAGGTTTGGGGCCTTTCTCGAGATCCACAACATACTCGCTCCCAGCTGGCTTGAGCTCTCCTGGAGCTCAGGAAAGTGTAATGGGCATAACTCAGGGAGGATATACTCAGACACACACGATCTCCCCTCAACCACCACCCCCCCCCACCACCGACCACCCCCCCACCACCAGACCCCTTCCCCCGACCCTCACCCTCACCTCTCTCCTGGCTTCCAAAAGCAAATTTTGGGTATGGAGAGCAGGCAGAAGAGTCAGTCACTTCACTGGACAAAAATTTGTTCATAATTTTACATGAGATGGAGACCTAGTAAAAAAACTGAGTTCTGCCTCAAATTCTGTACCCCACCCACTGCACGGACAATCCAACAGCTTCTGCCCTTCCGCCACAACAGAATTTTAAGCCCTTTGTTTACCCATCCCTCACTCCTCTCAGTAGTTATCTTTAACCTCAGTTTTCTGGTTTCTCTATCTCTCTCTTCCTCCGCTTAATATGCACTTAAGCTTATAAAGCATGAAATGTAAATGGTACTTGGTGATTTGTTTCTCTCTCTCAAATACAGCAATTTTGTTTAAAGTGAAAAGCTCAATATAAAGTTGACTTAAATACAGATTTTGACATTTACTTGTTTATTATCCTTCAATAACTTTGAAGAATCGAAAAATAGATGTTGGTATTCAGAGCGATTGGGATGTCCTTGTACATGAAGCAGAAATTGTTAATATGTAGGTACAGCAAGCAATTAGGAAAGCAAATGGTAGGGTTAGCCTTTATTACAAGGGGTTTGGAGTACAAGAGGTAAGAAAGTCTTGCAGTAATTATTCAGAGCTTTAGCACAACCACACCTGCAGTACTGTGCACACTTGTCCTAAAGGGGGAGAAACAAAAGTTCATTTAATTGATTCTTAAGAAGACAGGGCTGCTCTGTGAAGAGAGCTTGAATAAAATTGGCCTATATTCTCTGGAGTTTGGAAGAATGTGAGATTATCTCATTAAAATATTTGCATTCTTAGAGGATTTGGCGGGGTAGATATTGAGAGGCTATTTCCCCTTGCTGGGGAATCTAGGACTAGGGGACATAGTTTCAGGATAAGGAGTCGGCAAGTTAGGACTGAAATACTCAAAGATTTGTGAATCATTGGAATTATCTACCCCAGAGGGCTGCGAACTTTTAGCATTGGAGTATATTCAATGGATTTTTGGGAATTAACAAAATCAAGGGAAATGGGAAAAGGGTGAGAAGGTGGATTTGAGGTAGAGGTTAAGCCATGACCTTATTGAGTTCATGAGGGTCATGTGATCTTCTCATGCTCTTATTTCTTATGTTCCGATGATTTAAAAAAAAACTTTAGCACAGCTACTAGAAGATAAAGGACAATATTCATTCAGCTTAACTGATAGAACAGTCGTGATGCAGGCTGGAGAATACACATACATTGCACATGCTTAGGCTGTACAATCCAAATTCAGCTCACAACTCTGGATAAATATGAGGCACCAAACCCAAAGTTTTTAGGAGAGGCTGAGACATTCAAGTAAAGTTTTACTGAAAGTATTAAAAGCTGCAATAGGTAAATCACAAGAGAGACGTAATCATGTTATTGTGAAATATGGCGTGCAATTTTGTTTTTGTGGAGAAGTTTAATTTTGGTTTTGCTCTTTTTAAACATGGCAATAGCAATCACCTTAGGGCAGAATTTTCTGGACGGCGGGGAGGCTGAGTGGGAGCAGGCGCGGGCGCGGACCCGATCGCTGCTTGCGAACAGGTCCACGCTGCCATTTTGCGTGGGCAGGCCAATTAAGGCCCAACCAGCATACTTCAGGACTGCCATGCAAAGCGGGAGTGGGCAGGCGGCAGCAGGCGCACTCAGCCCACAGGGTCCAATGGTGACCTGGTAACCTGTAAAAAGGAAGGTCTGGCAGCCTTGTAAAGGCTACTCACAATGGCTGGGCAAAGGGCTCTGCAGAGGGATAATGGAGGTTATACAAGTCTGCAGGGTAGGCCATCGGGGCAGGCCAGGCCAGGCCGAAGGGTAGACCATTGGGGCAGGCCAGGCCGGAGGGTAGACCATCGGGGAAGGCCAGGCCGGAGGGTAGACCATCGGGGTAGGCCAGGCTGGAGGGTAGGCCAGAGTCCCCCTCATTTTTCCAATGAGTGCCTTGCTGGCCTCCTTGAGAAGGTGGCAGCACGGCAGGAGGTGCTGTTTCCCCAGGATGGGAGGAGGAGGCCCCTCCGCATGACGAAACGTGCCTGGGAGGAGGTGGCGGGGGTGGTGAGCTCCCGTGATGTGGTGCAGAGCACCTGGATCCAGTGTCACAAGTGCTTCAATGATTTGTTGTGCTCTGGAAGGGTGAGGACAATGTTGGCATTGGTCACTCAACCCAGCAGGTTGGCTCTCGTCCCTGCTGCACCCCCGAACCCCCCCGAACCCCAAGCCTGAACGTAGTGACTGCATTGAATCATTGACGACACGTGTCCTTTGCTGGGTGGCCAGTAGATATTGCCCATGCTGAGGTCAGTCTGAGAGGGTGGTGACGAGATGGGTTCTGCACCCGCAGCATGTGGTACACTGAGACCTACATGACTGATTTGGGGGCAACCTGGAGGAGCTGCACCTAGGCGCAGTGCTGGAACTGGAGGACATGTCCAAATCAGGGTGATGACAAGCTGGGAGATTCAAGGTGGCATGGCAACGAACCATCTGCTGCCCTCAACACTCCACGTGCTTGCGCCTCCTTGCTATGGAAGGATATACCGTGTGGTGCCTAATGTGACGTAGGGTGGGGTGGGGGACAGGCCTAGCACCTTTGTGTGAGTGTTCGGCAGCAGCGGGGTAAGGGGACACTGGAGTCCTGATATGTCTCACTTTGTTTGGGGTGGGGTGTGTGCGAAGAGGGTCCAGGTACAATTTGCACTAATCAATGCTCTTCACTCGTTTTCAGGAGAAGAATGCTCATAATGCTGCAGAGTGTGTGAGGGCTGGCGGCGGCCAGGCGCAGTTAGCCATTCTCAGCCGGTTTGAGCAGGAGGCCCTGGATTTGGATGCACCCAGGTCCACTGGTGTCGGTGAGGCTGGGGTGCCACAGCCAGGTAGTTACACCCAACAGTGAGGTCAGCATTGTTCTCCCAACAGCCAAAGCAGTGCTGAATGTTCAGTGATTTAATTTTGCAACCTGGCTTCACCATTGCTTATGAAAGGATAAGCGCATAATGATCCGGGGGACAGGGATGCACTTTGTCATTGTCTCCACATTACCTGATCCAATGTCCTTGTTCTTCCTTTCAGCATCATCGGAGAAGGGGCAGGAGTAGGAGCAGCAGAGGCCCCCCCTCACACCTGAGGGCCCTGAAGTCTCACCAGCTTCACACCATCTCTGCCAGGCAGGCACCAGCACAGATACTAGCACCTCGGTGTGAACATTGTCTAGTGTCCTGGGGCACAGCGTTGAGGGCACTTCACAGTCGCTGGAGGAGCTGGCAGAGACAGAGAGTGCCCATGGCGCCAGCAGTCGGAGGGCTGCAGGTGACCAGGCACATGCTCAGTCGGTGCCTGCCTGATGTTGTGCCTCTGGAGTCATCCGCAACGCAGCAGCTGCAGGAAATGCGACCGGGTGTGCGGGAGCATCTGGAGGAGATACATGAGGCTATGCTTGGCTTGGTCTCCGTGGTGGAGGAATCTATGTGGACGATTACCGAAGCAATGAGCCACATGTCTGAGTGCCATGCGTCCTCCATGGAGTGAGTGGCAATTCACGTGGTGAGGCTCCTCCAGGAGACCCATCAGGACTTCTTGAGGATGCACTTGGACCAACAAGCCTCACATCAGCATTGACCTCAGCTGGTCAGTGCTAGTGTGGGCAATGGTGTGGGTACTAAGTTTCCCAGCTCGGTGCCCATCCATCCACGGTGAGCAGGGAGGCCCGAAGCAAACTCATGTTGGCGCAGCAGCTGCCTGTCGTCTCTGCAGGCACCTCTCAGGGCACTCCAGATGAGGGTGGCACTCTTCCAGTGACCACTCCGCCCCTCTTCCAGTGACCGTAGCATCCGGTGAGGCTGCGATGTCTGGGGAGACGCCAGCTATGGAACTGGCAGCTCCCTCCCAAGTGGGATCAGCACAGGCTCCACAGGCCAGAGGACGGCCGCCAAGGTCATCGAGGCCAACAGGACAGCAGAGTCAGCAGCTGGTTCAGATGCCACTCCCAGCGATGGGGCAGCACCAAGATGTAGCACCCGGAAACGAAAACATAAGGCCCCTTAGGCATGGCACGGGTTTATCACTGGTGCTTTTGTGTTGGCCCAAGATGAGGATTTTATGAATTGCTTTGAATTGGAACACCCTTGTCATTTTGTTTCATTAAGTTTCTTTGCTTGTGATATTAAATTAGGACATGTGACCATGGCTGAGGGTGCCTCTTTTCTTCTGCATGTGTATAGTTTCCAAAAATGTTAGGAGTGCTTTGTGAGACATTCAGCTTTATTAACAAGGCTCTGAGTTACTGTTCCTAACCTGGATGATTTGGCACTTAGGTATTGAGTATGGAGCCTTCAGCCCAGGATTGTCCTGGAGGTCCATCTGTGGTGTGCTAGCTGAAGGTTCATTGGATTAAAGCCTCCCAGGTGTCCGTGCCTCCCTGGACTCTAGTGTGCAGCCGCCTTCATCGTCCACTGTGTCCCCCCTTTCCAGCGCAAGATTGTGGAGAGTGCAGCATGCAATCACTCACTGATACACGATCTTGGGGGTACTGGAGTGCGCCCCCTGAGTGGTGCAGGCATCAGAAGCGCATCTTAAGAAGACCGATGGCTCTCTCCACCACAGCCCTTGTGGAGGCGTGGCTCCTATTGTACTGCTGCTCAGCTTCTGTTCTTGGATGGTGGAGAGGCGTCATGAGCCACCATCTGAGGGGATAGCCCTTGTCACCCAGCAGCCATCAATCAAGTCGGGCTGGAGCACTGAAGAGCCCCGGCACCTGGGAGTGTCTGAGGTTGAAGGTGTCGTGGGAGCTGCCTGGGTACCTTGCACAGACTTGTAGAATCAGCATCCTGTGGTCACACACTATCTGCACGTTCATGGAGTGGAAGCCCTTCCCATTGATGAAGGCACCGGGCTCACCTGCTGGTGACTTGATGGCCACATGTGTACAGTCTATTGCACCCTGGATGTGGGGGAAGCCAGTAATGGCCGTGAAGCCTCTGGCTCACTGTGTCTGGCTTGCCTGGTCCCAGCGGAAGTGTATGAAGGTCAATGCCCGCCTGAACAGAGTTTCTGTAACCTGCTTGACACAAGTGTGGACAGCTGATTGGGAGACACTGCAAAGATCACCCACCGAGCCCTGGAAGGAACCAGGGGCATAGAAGTTGAGGGCAGCTGTGACCTTCAGAGCCACTGGCATGGGGTGTCCACCCACACAGTTAGGGGAGATCTCAGGACCTATCACCTGACAGATAGAGTTGACTCTCTCTTGAGAGACGGAGCCTCCTTCGGCACTGCATCTCAGACATATCGAGGTAGCTGCTTCACCGCCTGTATACCCTGGCAGCAGGATAGTAGTGTCTTCTGTAGCCCCTTCTGCCTTGGTCTACCCCTTGGCCCTTGCCCCTTGTGCCTGCGCTGGTCCTCCCAAAGGTGGCTCCCCTGGAGGCTGAATGTGCACTCCAGGCCTCCTCTCCCTTCTAGCCCTCCCTTCCTCCTCAGGGCAGGTGCCTCTGGTGGAAAGTTCAACTCCCACTCCCAGGCTAAGGGGAGGCTTCCTGAAACCTGCAGGCCCAAAAAAGATTCCTCACTGCAGAGTGCCGACCTGAAGGCTAAGAGTCCAGACAAAGCAGCTGGTATGCGTTTTGAAGTATTGCAGATCACACGGGCAAATTTCAAAAACTTTGAAAAATCAATAGTTGAAAGAGCACATTCGTGACCCCAGTGAACCCTCTAACCCCGCCCGTGGATGAGGTTTATACAAGTGTGCTCTACCCGCCTGCCCGTTGTGCCTGTGGGGCTGACCCGAAGATTGCACGGGCGCCGAAAGATCGGCGTCGATTGGTGAGTCAAGGGCCTTAAGCGGCCCGTTAATTAATGGCGGGTGCGCAGTGGATAACATAGCGTGCCCGCCCAATGAAATATTGCGATGGCGCGCGGTGACATCAGGACGCTCGCCCAACGTCATCACCCGTCATTTTACGGGTGGACCTGCGGGGCCCGCTCCCTGCACGCCAACAGGAAAATTCTGCCCTTAGAAAAAGTAATGGATCAAAAATTTTCGGATGAAACATTTTCAGTTAAGTATTTTGAATAATTTTTGGGGTGGGGGGGGGTGGTGGGTGTGGGGAAGAGTCACTTCAGTGGCCAGGTTGTGCTATTACACAGTGATTCCAATTCACTGTCGCATCTAACGAACGAATCTAATTATACATGTAACCAGAGTCACAGAAAAGGGATTACCGCACAAATGTTTCAGGTAGTTCAAAACAAAAAGAACGTGAAATCTAATAGAGAACTACTCGTCTGAGAATTTTCCATGTTAAGTTATAGATGTCATTTAGGATCGCTGAATAAAAGGAGACATGCTGGGCAGAATTTTATGCTGACGGGATTTTTCGGTCCCACTGAAACCAATGGACCTTTGAACGGGAGGGCCATAAAATTCCGCCCCCGTTTAAGTTTTTTGTCCTACACTGGGGGAGAGATGATGGTGTAGTAGCAATGTCACTGGACTAGTAATCCAGAGGCCTGGGCTAATGCTCTGGGGGCATGAGTTCACATCCCACCCAGGGCAGCTGGTGGAATTTAACTTCAAATGATAAATCTAGAATCGAAAGCTACTCTCAGTAATGGTGACCACGAAACTATAATCAACTGTCTTAAAAACCCATACTGTCCTATGGGACCATCCTTACCCGGCCTAGTCTACACGTGACCCCAGACCCACAGCATTGGGTTAACTGCCCTTTGAAATGGCCTAGTAAATTCACTCAGTTCAAGGGCAATTAGGGATAGGCAACAAATGCTGTCCTTGCCAGCAATGCCCACATCCCAAGAAAGAATAAGAAAAGAGCTTATCAGAACAGAATCGCAAGAATACCAAATCACAAAGGGAGCAACATAAGAAGAGGATGCTGATTAGTTGGCAAGTGGACTCTGATTGGTAGAGGCATTGACATGGAAAATGCACCAGGGAGCAGTTAACTGCCAAGTTTTTGTTCAAACTCAAACAAGCCAGTCAACTCTGAGTGGTAATGCCATGGAAAGTGGACTAGTAAATGGCTGTCCCCTAACCTTCTGCTTAGTTTAAAAAGGCACAAAGGACAGGGCCCTGTGTGTGAATATATGTAGATTATAGCACGTCTAAGTGAGCCACACTTCGAGCCTGACTGATAATGTCAGTCATTTAATGAGATCCACCTCAAATGTCTTCTTCATATTTAATCTTTACTCAAAGTTCATCTCCTTTACATTTGGATTAATTCTTGTTACCCTTCTATGCACACTCTGCAATCATTGCATATAAAATTTGCAAGAGGAAGACCAGAACTCTACGCAGTATGACTGAACTTGTGTGCTCTATAGTGCCAGCAGAACTCCATCATTGTATTTTTGTTAGCCAAAGCTTTTAATGGATATGGAGCAAAGGCAAGTATATGGAGTTAGGTCGCAGATCAGTAATGATCTCACTGAATGGTGGAACAGGCCCAAGGAGATAAAAAAGGCTCCTCCTGTTCCAATGTTCATATTTACCTGTACAACCCACTCAGCCTGATATCTTTTGCTTTGTCTCAGAAATAAAGCTGGAAAAATACAAAAAAAAAGGGCACTTACGTCCATAATAAAAAAAAATGAACAGCTTGATTTTCCACTGGGAAAGTTTGACGAAGGACTCTTGTTTATAACTTGACTAGAAGTACTGAGCAGACAAAATTTTGGTGAATGCATTGTAATGTCGTTACACTTGGTGTCCAGGACAACGCTCACCCCATTTTGAATTAAACCGATGGTTGTTAAGGTTATATTTTCGTTGCTGTTACCCTCTTATTTTCCAATGATGCCCGTTACAGTCCTTGATTAAAATCCTTTTCAGTGTTAAACCTCACAAACTTTGGAGACAATGCTCTTCTCAAACTAGAAATCGCAGGACCGTTTGCAGAAGACCAAATTCACAGGAATACAGAGGAGTACATCAACATTCAAGTAGAACAGGTTGAAGATGGCGGCAGAGGAAGAAGACGTCATCAGCAGGTCGTAGTATTTTGAAACATTAATTCTATTTCCCTCTTGGGGTCATGTGACTTGCAAGACTCCCTCTAGTCCAGCTGGCCCTGTTGTGTATTCACTGGTGTGTTGAACACTTACCGACCCTACCATGTTCTGGATTGCAAGCACTGACCAACAAGAGTGCATTTGTTACTGCGCAGTGAAGTTACAGCCCTCACGGGGTATTTGAAGTAAAATTCAAATCAGAAGAAATTGTAGATGATAGAATAACAATAACAGCATCCAATCGTCAAAAGATCGCCTTCATGGCTTGTGCCCTCTTCCCACTGCTAATTGGTACTTTAAAAAAGTGTGGCAAAAACCCTGTCTCTAAGCCTCTGGTAATGCTGTTACTGACCTGGGCGTAAGGAAATACATGAGAGTGGGGTAGCTTGCCTCATCCATTCAGCAACTGCCCCTAGCTGCATACATAAGTGATCAGCTGAGTTGGGATTGGGGGGTGGGTGGGGTGGGCAGGGGGAGGAAGTGGGCAGGGAGCTGGGTGACCGGTGTCAAAACCTGTGCCATTTAATTCAGTAGGACAATGTAATTATCATCCCATGGTTTTTCCCATTGATTCAAAATGAAAAGTTATTCCCGCAAAGCTATTCAATGCATCTCAGCTATTAACTTGTCATTAGGTTTCCATTTTGTTCAAGGTAACTCTAAATATAATACTTTAAAGGGTTAAGTACAACAATTACCTGACATTGGTTCATGTTGGAAGAATATTTTCATGCACAGAAATTCAAGGGTTTGAATCATGTTGACTGTTTTACGCTTTTCACAGTTAGTACACAATTGGACCATTCCATTAAATCCACAAAGGATTCAACTCATCAAGACAAAGACTTTTGAGATGGCTAGCAGGTAACTATTTTACTGAGTTTGTAATGACTTAACTTCTTTCTTAGCTGGTGGCCCGGTCAAAAGTGAGCTCAAGACTAATTAGGAGTAAGTGTAGAGTGTTTGTCTGGGCTTCACAAAAAATAGCCTAGACTGCTAGCTGCCATATTACATTGCTCTCTGCACCCTGATGAATGGACACCCTCTCTCCTCCAACCTACCTTTTCTCTGGGTGAGTTTGGCCTCTGGACTGTGGTTGATCTGGGTGCCCATCTTCTGCCCTCAACTCCCTGGGTGAATAGAAAGGAAGACTTGCCTCTATGTAGTACTTTTCATGACTACTGGACTTTTCAAAGCACTCTACAGCCAATGAAGTATATCTGAAGTGTAGGAGGGGAAAAGGAGGGAGGTTGATTACTTTGTGTGTGGGAGGAGGGGAAGAGGGGGACTGATTACTGTGTACAGGGGGTTGGGGGAAAGCTTCACTGAGTTTTCTGTCAATGGGAATATGGAGAGCATGGCTGAAACCTACATGAGTACATATAATATTTTTATAAAGTACTTTAAAGACACAGATTTTCATATTTATATGATGTATTATTTATTATATATTATATATAATTAAATCTGAATGTTACTATCCGGCTTTATTGCTGTTTTGTTTTTGCTGGGGTCAATTTTCAACTGTTAAACTGGGATCACATTAGAAAATAGTTTGGGAAACACTACTTTATGATATAAAAATGAGACATTAATGATGGTACTGAGACTCTCTCTCAAAATGGATGCCGGTTGACAGGACTTTTGAACAATTGAAGAGCCTAACTGAGCCCTAAATGGGGACATTGGAATTTATAGTGATATATAAGGACTTTAGGAACCAGGACTAAATGGTCAATGACCAGAGGGCACTGATTTAAGGTGAATGACAAAAGAACCAAAAGCAAAAGCTTTTTTACCCAGCGAGTGACTAGGGTCTGGAATGCACTGCCTATGAGTGTAGTGGAGGCACAGTCAATTGTGGCTTTCAAAAGAGAATTGGATAAGCACCCAACGATAGAAATATTGCAGGGTGACATTGAAAGGGTAGGGGACTGTGACCAGCTGGGTCATTCTTGCAGAAAGAGTTGGCACAGATACAAGGGGCTGTAACCATTCTGTGATTTTCTTTATGTCTGCATACCTTGATTCAATTACCCCTCCCCACCCCAGTTAAGGTGATGACAACACTTGTTCTTGGGTCTCCATTTCCAATGCCATGGAGATCGACAGTAACGTGTTTTCAAGGTGTTTGGGCTCAGTCACACCTGACAATCTGGGTGGCTAATTTGTACAGCACTAATGGAGCCCGTCTTGAAAGGAAATTTTTAAAATCTCTTTCACGGGAATTGGGCATCGCTGGCTAGGCCAACATTTATTGCCCATTCCTAATTGCCCTTGAGAAGGTGGTGCTGAATTGCCTTCTTGAACCGCTGCAGTCCCTGTGGTGTAGGTACACTCACAGCGCTGTTAGAAAGGGAGTTCCAGGATTTCGACCCAGTGACAGTGAACAAATGCCAAATTGTTCCAAACTAGGATGGTGCATAGCTTGGGGGGGATCTTGCAGCTGATGGTGTTCCCATGCCTCTGCTGCCCTTGCCCTTCAGGGTGGTAGGGATCACGGGTTTGGAAGGTGCTGTTGAAGGAACCTTGGCTCTTTGCTGCAGTGCACCTTGCAGATGGTACACACTGCTGCTACTGTGCATTGGTGGTGGTAGGAGTGAATGTTGAAGCTGGTGGCTGGGGTGCCAATCAAGCGGGTTGCTTTGTCCTGGATGGTGTTGAGCTTCTTGTGCATTATGGAAACATAGAAACTAGGAGCAGGAGTAAGCCATTTGGCCTTTTGAGCCTGCTCTGCAATTCAATATGATCATAGCTGATCCTCTATCTCAATGCCATATTACCGCTTGCTCTCCATACCCCTTGATGCCCCTAATATCCAAAACTTTATCAATTTCTTTCTTGAAGATACTCAGTGACCCAGCCTCCACAGCCTTCTGTGGTAGAGAATTCCACAGGTTGATCACCCTCTGAGTGAAGAACTGTTTCCTCATCTCAGTCCTAAATGGCCTGCCCCGTATCCTGAGACTGTGGCCCCTGGTTCTAGACTCCCCATCCAGGGGAAACATCCTCCCTGCGCCCAGTCTATCTGGCCCTTTTAGAATTTTATACATTTCAATCAGATCCCCTCTCATTCTTCTAAGCTCTAGTGAATGCAGGCCCAGTCGAACCAATCTCTTCTCTTACGACAGTCCTGCCATCCCCAGTATCAGCCTATTGAACCTTCACTGCACTCCCTCTGTGGCAAGTATACCCTTTCTTAGGTAGGGGGACCAAAACTGCACGCAATACTCCAGGTGTGGTCTCACCATGGCCCTGTATAGCTGCAGTAAGACATCCCTAATTCTGAACTCAAATCCTCTTGCAATGAAGCCCAACATACCATTTGCCTTCCTAATTACTTTCTGCACCTGCCCATTTACTTTCATTGGCTGGTGTACAAGGATACCCTTTGTACATCCACATTTCCCAATATATTGCTATTTAAATAATACTCTGCCTTTCTGTTTTTCACACCGAATTATATAACTTCACATTTATCCACGTTATACTGCATCTGCCATGTGTTTGCCCACATGCACAACTTGTCTAAATCACCCTGAAGCCTCCTTGCATCCTCCTCACAACTCTCAAGCCCGCCCAGTTTTGTGAGGATTGGAGCTGCACTCATCCAGGCAAGTGGATGCACTTGTGCCTTGTAGATGGTGGACAGGTATTGGGGAGTCAGGAGGTGAGTTACTCTCCCACAGTAAGAACAGGAGTGTTTCCTGGTCAGCCATACTGCAGAAGTCAATGGCAAACTGCTGTGGTACTTTGCCAAGCCTAATCGTAGTCCAATCCAATGGAAGTCCATGGTTGCCAATGCCCTCTTGGGGGATGGTACCTGGAGGAGGAGGAGGAAGGGGCTTTGGTGCATTACTAAGTTACAAGTGTTATATTGTTGTTATTAACCATGGGTGACTGCACTGGCACTTAAAACACAGAATATCACATATATCGTTGACCAGTGATTGCACTTCTTTTGCAGCAATGAAATTGGTGTAAGTATACAGGCCTTCCTCAAAAACAATGAAATGGTTCCGCTCTCCATTCGTCACCAGTATCTCTATGCAAACGTTGAGACGCAAGTTGCAATTGCATCCGTCATTTTGGCTGGAGTCTACGCACTTATTATATTTGAGGTAAATTCTTTCGGATCATCAGTTGACCATAGCATTACATTCTGTTCCATGTTAGAGTGTGTAAGATATAGTTGCAAGGTTAACTTTAATTTAATAAAAATTCTATTCATAAAGATGGAATTGTAATGTTCTGATTTAATCATACAACTCATTATAGCCTGTTACAGCAAAACGTCTACTGATTCATATTGAAAATCTATGTGTTAATCCTTCCCAGTCCATATATAAAGCAGTGGAACATGCAACTGAATGGCTCTGCTTATAAAATATTTATACCTATGGTAAAGTCAGTCTGTGGTATTGTACCAGCTCAGACAGTACCCCGGACTGGTTATTCATATAGGTGTGGGAGAGGTGAACTGGAGAATAGGTTCTTCATCCACATAGATAAACATTTGTGCCTCCATGTGTGCTGCCCTTCTGTTTGACAAGCCAACATTTTTAACAGAAAGAAGGAAAAGCTGTGATTCAGGAGGGAGCGTAAAGATGTGTACTGTGGCCAGTACAAAGAAAGGCTGGAGTGGAACCATCGCTTGGAGATGATCCCAGTAACTAACATTCAGGGCTCTTGCAGCTCTGAATATATTACAGAGAATTTGGAGAAGACTTAGCTGAAACACTTTGGCGGTGCACAAACTCCAAATCCAAATCTGTGGTTTAACAGGTTTTCAGTCTTTACACGCAGACTGAATTACACAGCTACAGAATTACCTTGTTTGTATGTTGCAAACGACTGTACACAGTGTCACCGAACTATGCAGAACATTTATTACACCTTTCTGTATGTATCTGAATATAATGTGACTTCGCATGCACCAGGATCCATCCTGATATGGACATTTTTTTGTTGATAATAGTAAAGGACTCTTTTAGTGAAATATTTGAATATATAAGATTTATGGAGTCCTATTGCTTTAAATTGCTTTGTGGTAGATCACAACTTTGTGTGATGGCATAAGATACGTGATAGCGAATTGGCAACCAACCTTACATTACTCCCAATGTCTATTTCAGTTGGGACAGATGTAAAAAGTTTTCGTTTTTACTTCTCCTACACAACCACAGAAAGTCACGATCACCCCCTTGAGTAGCCTATGGTGTCACCTTTGACAATACTGAACTAGTTGCACCTTCATTACCTGTCTGATTCCCAAATATTTCCTGTTTCCAATATGTTCTAAATTTAATTGCCATGGACATGAGGGGATTACAGAAACAATTGCATTGTTCTGATCTGAGTAACAAAGCGAGACTGGCATACCTCATAAACAAAGAACTGTTATTTCTAGAATGCATTGATAATTACCAGGTTTTTAAATTTATTTATTCATGGAATGTGGGCATTGCTGACTAGGCCAGCATTTACTTCCCATTCCTAATTACCCCTGAGACGTTGGTGGTGAGCTGCCTTCCAGATCTGCTGCAGACCATGTGGTGTAGGTACACCTACAGTGCTGTTAGGAAGGGAGTTCCAGGATTTTGACTCAGTGACAGTGAAGGAATGGGTGATATATTTCCAAGTCAGAATGGTGCATGACTTGGATGGGAATTTGCAGTTGGCCGCCTATTCCTATGCATCTGTTGCGCTTGTCCTTCGAGGTGGTAGAGGCCATGGATTTGGAAAGTGCTACATGAGGGGCCTTGATGCATTGCTGCAGTGCATCTTGTAGATGGTGCACATTGCTGCTACTGTGTGCAGCTGTGGAAGGAGTGAGTATTGAAGATGGTGGATGTTTTGCCAATCAAGCAGGCTGTTTTGTCCTGGATGGTGTTCTGCTTCTTGAGTGTTGTTGGAGCTGCACCCACCCAGGCAAGTGGAGAGTATTCCATCTCACTCCTGACTTGGGCCTTATAGATGATAGACAGGCTTTGAAGAGTCAAGCAGTGAGTTAATCTCTGCAGAATTCCCAGCCTCTGACTTTCTCTTGTAGCCATAGTATTTATATGGCTGGTCTAGTTCAGTTTCTGGCCAGTGGTAACCACCAGGATGTTGATAGTGGGAGATTCAGCGATGGTAATATCATTGAATATGAGAGATTTTCTCTTGTTGGAGATGGTCATTGCCTGGCACTTGTGTGGCATGAATGTTACTTGCCACTTATCAGCTCAAACTTGAATATTACCTAGCCCTTGCTGCACATGGACATGGACTGCTTCAGTATCTGAGTGGTGAATGGTGCTGAACATTGTGCAATCATCAGCGAACATCTCCATTTCTGAACTTATGCTGGAAGGAAGGTCATTGATGAAGCAGCTGAGGATGGTTGGGCCGAGAACACTACCCTGAGGAACCCCTGCAGTGATGTCCTGGAACTGAGATGATTGACCTCCAACAACAACAATCCTTTGTGCTAGGTATGACTCCAACCAGTGGAGAAACTTCCCCCTGATTCCCATTGACTTAAGTTTTGCTAGGGCTCCTTGATGCCACACTCAGTCAAATACTGCCTTGATGTCAAGGGTAGTCACTCTCACCTCACCCCTTGAGTTCAGCTTTTTTGTCCATATTTGGATCAAGGCTGTATTGAGGTCAGGAGCTGAATGGCACGGACAGAACCCAAACTGAGCACCAATGAGGTCGTCAAAGCCTGGTTCTGCCTCTTGGAAGGATGTACATAACCTGTCTGTTCAACTTCATGCAAAGCCTTTTGTGCCTGTGCTAAGATGGTAATAACCTGTTAACTGCATAATAGGGCATCTTCTGAGATTATTAGATTCCCTTACTTGTAGCTGCATGCGATTTCTGGGCAAACTACAATGATCCCAACTGATTTAGGAAGACTGCTTAATGTTGGAGATAAGCGAGAGTTATTTGGGCTAGTTCCTGGTGCGGTGCAATTGCAGGAACTGTTCAGATTTTTCAGCTCAAAAGGTGACAAGAAAGCACAGGCTGGCACAGTGTGTGCTATGGAAATGGAAAAAATAAAATCGCTGTTGCAGTTTGAGAGGATGGTGCTCTGTGATTGCTTAGGAGCTTTACTCTGAACCTGGGTTCATATTACATTGACCTGTAATTACTTCATGCTGAATGCCCAGAAGAGAGAACATTTTTCCGTTGTCACCCTGTGCGCAAGAATCAACCTCCAAAATGACAAGAAAATGTCTCCTTTTGCTACATTTCATTGGTTCTTCAAGGTAACAAAGCAAACCGATTTTCTTTTTTCCAGGCAGCATGCTGCTTTATTTTGAGAATTTTCAGCTTTATTATCCTTTCAAGCCCCACTCCAGAGACTTGAGCGCAAAAATCAAAGCTGACGCTCTACTGCAGTACCAAGGGATTGCGGCATTGTCAGAGGTGCCGTCCTTAAGATGAAGGTTTAAACTGAAGCCCAGTCTGCTCTCTCAGGTCGATGCAAAATATTACATATGGCACTATTACGATGGCACTATTACATAGAAACACAGAAACATTGAAAATAGGAGCAGGAATAGGTTATTGGCCCTTCGAGCCTGCTCCGCCATTCAGTATGACCATGGCTGATCCTCTACCTCAATGCCTTACTCCTGCTCTCTCCCCATACCTCTTGACACCTTTGGAGTCTGGAAATCTGTCTATTTCCTTCTTAAATATATTCAGTGACTTGGCCTCTACAGCCCTCTGTAGTAGAGAATTCCATAGGTTCACCAACCTCTGAATGAAGAGGTTTCTCCTCATCTCAGTCCTAAATGGCCTACTCCATATCCTGAGATTGTGATCCCTTGATCCAGACCCCCCAGCCAGGGGAAACATCATCCCTGCATCCAGTCCGTCCAGCACTGTCAGAATTTTATACATCTCAATGAGCTCCCATGTCATTCTTCTAAACTCCAGTGAATACAGGCCTAGTTGGCACAATCTCTCCTCATATGACAATCCTGCCGTCCTAGGAGTCGGTTTGGTGAACCTTCGCTGCACTCCCTCTATGGGAAGTATATCCTTTCTTAGGTGAGATGACCAGAGCTGCGCACACTGCTCCAGGTGTGATCTCACCAAGGCCCTGTACGGCTGCAGTAAGACATCCTTGCTCCTGTACTCAAGTCTTCTTGCAATGAAGGCCAACATACCATGTGCCTTCTTAGCTGCTTGCTGCACCTGCATGCTTGCTTTCAGTGATTGGTGTACAAAGGCACCCAGGTCCCTTTGTACATCAAAACTTCCCAATCTATCACCATTTAAATAATACTCTGCCATTCTGTTTTTCCTACCAAAGTGGATAATTTTACACTTATCCATGTTACACTGCATCTGCCATGTACTTTCCCACTCACTCCACTTGTCTAAATCGCCTTGATGAGCAAGGAAATTTGAATCCTGACCAATATTTACGAAAAAATCTCCAACGTGGGAGTCAAACTCGCGACCTTCTGATCCAGAGGCAAGAATGCTGCCATTGAGCCACAGCTGACTTCTTATGATGTGGCTTATTTCCACACTTTACAGTACCTGTACCGACTGATCCATTGAGAAAACCTGAATGTACTATTGCCTTTACACCAGCCTGAATTATTGAAACACTTCACAAGACATGTATTAAACCATTTGCTCTTTGTCTGGCATATTAGATAATTGAGCTGTGTGATGTTGCATCTTTTTATTATGATAGACAATAGTGGCAGCTTCCTACAATAGGTAATGAGAATGTGATGCAAGAGTCACGACTCAGAACACTATCGTTCAGCTGACAGCCTTTCTGCATCTTGCTGATTACCCCTAAGTAGTCCATCATTGAGCACCTTATGCATAAGTGAGCTGCATGAGTAATAATCTAAAAAAAATTGCCTTTGTACAAAGGCACTTGTTCAGTGGGGGAGAGTATCATCTGCCAAAATATTTTTGAGTTAAAGCTGTGAGATCCTGATAATGTACAATTCTCAAAGCTGGATGTGGTGATCCCACTGGATTTTTTTATTCCTTAACAAAAGGTATTCAACAGGCTAGATATTCTAAATGGAACGTACATGTTAGTAGAGCCATTTCTTTTGACACTTGCTGCTTCTGCATATTTTATAGACATTTAATTCTGCATAAGATTATTAAAAATTATCTGTGGATTTTCAGTTAAGAATATCTTCATGTGCCATTCAGATAAGAATCAGACCTTCTGAAAAGCAATTGGAATTTTGTTGTAATATTTCATAGCTCGCTTTACCACATGCATTTATCATTTCAATTATTTAACCGATGGTTGTTTGAGTAGGGTCAAAGTTTGTTCCTGGAATTGTCAAAGCTTTTAAACCCAGATATTAGCATTTGCTTTTAGATTAAAAGCCTAAATCATGTTTATTTCATTCAAACCAGCAAGGAGATCTGTAATCTATAATATGCTTTACAAACTGAGGCTCTTGGTAATGAATAAATTTGTGCAGGTGATATTCAACTCTATTTTCTACAATTACTCAATTACATTGATAAAAATGTTGCCTTTATTTCAAATTTACTTTTCCTTCCTCAATATATTATTATATTCTATTCCCAGTGTAAGCAAGTCTGTAAAAGCTAGAAATTACTGTGAGTGGTAATAACAGAGTGAATGTTAACATGTGATAGGAACATTACAAAGAAGGAGAGGTCACTCAGCACTTCACGTCATTCATTTAGATCATGGCTGATCTGCACCTCGATCCCGTTTACTCACCTTTGCTCCATGTCCCTTGGTACCTTTATCTAAGAAACATGTACCTCAGCAAAATCTCCAAGCATCCACAGCCTTATATGGAGGATAGGGGGTGGGGAACAAAGCTCCAGATTTCTACTGCCCTTTGTGTGAAAACTGCTTCCTGATTTTGCTTCTGAATGACTTGGCTCTAATTTTAGGATTGTTGATTCCTCGATCAGAATAAATCATTTCTCTAAATCTAATCTATTCAATCCTTTTCATATATTTAAAACACTTCGATTAGGTTCCACCTCCACCTTTGTAAGATTTTGGATTCTGGGTCACAGATACCGAAGATAGGTAATTGACTATTTGTAAGCAATTTTAAGACAGTTTATTAAGAAGCAACAGTTTAGATATGAGGCATTAACTAATTAGACAGAAAAAGTATACAACCTGTGATGGTTGAGAGCGGTTTACAGATCCCAGAGAATGGACGGACCGTTGGCACAGAGTGTACGCTGATCTCAGTAGCTTGTGATAGCAGCACTCTGCTTTGTAGTCAAAGTGTCAGGGAATTCTGCCCTCAGTCTTCCTCCTCCTTCTCTTTTTCTTCCGCTTCCACCTGAAGAAGGCGGCTACCTGATGAGCACTGCCAGCTCTCCAGGATCCCCTCCCTCACCATGACCCACCCCCTGCCTCTGAGCAGGTGGGGGCTAGTGGCTTACCCAGTGTCAGTCATCTATTTAAATCGTTCTGACCAATGGATACAGGACAGGTACCCATGCTGTCAGGTTGGTTACCTCACCCCCCCTGTTTGTCACCCGGTCAGAGTTTTAGTTTATATCTAGTTATGCTGAGGGTCATACCCTGGTCCTTTCTGAGAACTTGCGTAGATAAGAGTCCTACTCCAGGGTTTGAGCACAAAAATCAAGGCTGGTGGAGCACCTATGGAGTACTGCACTGCCAGAGGTACCATCTTTTCAGGTGAGATATCAAACCGAGGCCCCATCTGCCTGCTCGGGTGGATGTAAAAGATCCCATTATGCTATTTCAAACAAGAGCACTGGAGTTTATTCCCAGTGCCCTGGCACATGGACACAATTCTGCCATGCCAGCCCAACAGAGATACATTTAGAATGAACATGCACTAATAGTTTAGTGGAGTGAAACAGCATTGCACAGCAGCAACTGGAACAATTGATTTGTGCTATGCCATACGATGCTGTTTTTCAGGAATACACACTGCAAATGAATGGTGCCCCCAAGGACATTCAAAGTAGGAAAGGAAGCTCACAAGATTCTGTTATGAAATTTTATGCCACAATTCTTCCAGTTGGATTTAAGACTAGAAATTACTGTAGCAGAAGGAGTGGGAGATCTCTTAATGTGCACAAGACACCATCTTACCAGCTTAGGATTGTCAACATGGCAGTCTGAACTAAAGGGACCTTGATGTTTCCAAAGACTGTTTAGAGATATTTGCCTTTTTAGAAAGCTATTTAGTTAGGTTTTATACTATGCAGAAAATACCAGTCTATTAAAGACACCAATTTCTTACACCTTTTATATGCAAAAGCATATGAGCCAAGCTTATCCAACCTGTCCTCATAATTTAACCCTCTGAGCTTTGGTGTCATGCTGGTGAATCTGCACCGTGCCCTTTCCAAGGCCTATATCCTTCCTGAGGCATGGTGTCCAGGACTGAATGCAGTATTCCAGGTAGAGTCTGATTGATATTTTATGCAATTGAAGCATAATTCTTCTCCGTTGTATTCCGCTTTGTATTCCAGTCCCCTTGTGATAAAGGCCAACATTCCATTGGCACTTAATTGTTTTTGGTTCTGATGATCTTTTGGCCTCTCACTGTCCAAAAGGAGCTGTTAACCCATAATGCCTCTGAACGTCACATGAACAAAATAAGAAATCTTCCACTCTTTCTGCTACAGTAATTTCTAGTCTTAAATCCAACTGGAATAATTGTGGCATATTATGTATTCCATGAGATTTCATAACAGAATCCTGTGAGCATCCTTTCCTACTTTGAATGTCCTTGGAGGCACCATTTAGACTCTTCTCCTTCATTCAGCATCAGTTACATTGCTTTAGTTGATCCACCTATAAAGATTGTCCCAGTTGGGCTGTTTCCTTATATTCTCTCAAGACCTGCTAACATTTGCAGCCCATATACCTGAAGAACAGCATCATATGGCATAGCACAAATCAATTGTTCCAGTTGTTGCTGTGCAATGCTGTTTCACTCCAATGAACTATTAGTGCATGTTCATTCTAAATGTATCTCTGTTGGGCTGGCATGGCAGAATTGTGTCCATATGCCAAGGGTACAGGGGATAAACTCCAGTGCTCTTCTTTGAAATAGCGCAATGGGATCTTTTGCATCCTCCCGAGCAGGCCAATGGAGGCTTGGTTTGATATCTCACCTGAACAGACGGTACCTCTGACAATGCAGCACTCCATCGGCGCTACACCATCAGCCTTGATTTTTGTGCTCAAACTCTGGAGTAGGACTTGAACCTGGAACCTTGTGATGCAGAGACAAGAGTGCAATGACTGACATGGGCAAGAAAATTGGGGAATGAGAGAAATATGTACTTAAACAAAAAGTCAGACTCAAATGTAAAAGCTGAACTAAAATCAGGACTAGTGGTTACTTAGAACAGAATATTGACACCATGGCTTCTACTGCACTTGTCAGTCAAGCAATCAACACCTCCTGGTGGTTTATTTTGCTGTACAAGCAGGCCTCAGCTTCCATTTAATCATACTGACAAGACAGTGAATTTAAAGTATGTTCTGCTGTTCCAGTGAAACACATCCAATATGTTTCAGTAAAGCTCAGTGAGAAATCTGTTTTCAGTCCTGCCTATTACATCTCCAGCTGAATACAAGGGCCGTGGGTCACTGTTGCTATAGGAATTAATTGCACAATCACATGCGCCAAACCACAATTCTGGCTGCCTCTAGCATTATGTAAACATTAATGTGTGTATGTTTAATTTAGTCCACTCACCACGCATTACCAGAGCCCACATTAATGCTGTTTTATTGCAGATAAAATATTTAATGGTTTGGTAGGTGGAATGGATGTCCACTTGAGGGCAGTGCACATTGAGGTTTGAAATAAATGGATTTTTAATGCGTCTAATGCAACTGCAAGAGCTAATAATCAAAATGTTGAACTGTGCCTTGGCCAAAGTTTTCATTATTTTTAAATAATGCTAGTAACACTGAGTTGGTTGTTAATGCTCAAAGCCAAGGACATCAGAGTGATTATAGGCTTGATTCCTGACCTTGGCCATGTTGAGCGTGACTTCCAGTGGCTTGTATGTGGATGGAAAATTAGAGGGCAGAATCATACCTTGTGTGGTTTCTGTCACCACCTGGCAGTATAATAGTATAAGAGCTACACAATCAATTGCAAGAAAGAATCCAAAGCAGAAATTGAGGCAGATGTGTGTGTTAAAGCTGGGGGAAAATGTGGCAAATTGGATGGGATTAGAAAGGGAAATCCAGAGTGCATGGATATAATGGCTGGTGGTTCTACCATCTATGATGAAATGAATGGAGACAGAATTATAGTGCATTAGGTATAGCAAAATGGAGGGTAGGAGCTGGAAGTGCTGGATGAGCTTGGGGAAGTAGAATATGGAGGGAAGTGCAATTTGCAAACCAGAGTGAGAATTTTCATACTGATAAACTGTGCACCCACTACTGGGCTCTGGTGCTGCTGGGACTGCAAGGAGAAACAATGGACTGGCTGGCACCTATTGAGGGCTGCCCCTCCTCCCACCAAGGAGGCCCACTCTATGCTTGTTTAGCCTGCTGGCAGTGCATTTGGCTGCTGGGTGGGCCTCTTTCAGGTACATCGAATGCCAGCTGACTCTTGTCAAGCAATGTGACCCCCCATGAAATCCAGCCCCTAGTGATTAGAGTATTTTACTTTGAGATCCCTTTGTTTCCTCAACCCCAACTTACTGAATTTTTAAGGAGGTAACAGAGAGAGTAGAAAATGGTGATGCAGTAGATAAATTTATCCGGACTTTCAAAAGGCCTTTGGATGAGGTGCCCCATAATAGACTAATGAGTAAAGTCAGAGAATGTGCAGTCATGGAACAAGTGGAGGAATGGATTGCTCACTGGCTTCAAGACTGCAAGCAGGGAGCGTAGGAATAAAGGATAGCTATTCAGAGTGTGGTCCACAAGGATTGGTGCTGGGACCACTGTTGTCCACAATTTACATTAACAATTTGGACTTTGGAATCAAAAAGACAAAGTAATTTTCTTCCTACCTAAAAGCTTAACTGTGTTCAACTTCATTTGCAAATTATTTGCCCATCTTGCAAATTTTGTTAATGTTCTCCTGTAATATGTTACAGTCCTCCTCAGTATTAACTATCCCCCTAATTTGGTGTCATCAGCAAATTTAGAAATTGTGTTTTTGATTCCAAAGTCCAAATTGTTAATGTAAATTGTGGACAACCGTGGTCCCAGCACTGGTCCTTGTGGAACACACTTCCCACCTTCTGCCACTCTGAATAATTACCCTTTATTCCTACACTCTGCTTGTAACCTTGAAGCCAGTGATCAATCCATTCCTCCACTTGTTCCCTGACTCCGCAGTTTCTGACTTTATTCATTAGTCTATTGTGGGGCACCTCATCCAAAGGCCTTTTGAAAGTCCAGATAAATTACATCTACTGCATCACCATTTTCCACGCTCTCTGTCACCTCCTTAAAAATTCAATAAGGTTAGTCATGCAAGATTTTCTCTTTTGAAATCCATGCTGGCTATTCATTATTGTATTTCTCTCCTTTAACATAAAACCAGCTCTTTCTGCCCACCTGGGTAGATAAGGTGAGAGCAGCCAACTAAGCAATATGTGGGGAATTGAACCTATGACTTTCTGGTCTCTGTGCATCACTCTGCACATTCATGCAATAAACCATAAAGTAAGACTCCCTGTAGCCTTGATGATTGTTTGTGATTTGCTTATGTGGGTTACATAATCCAGCCTGAAATCCTCCTTATAAACAGGCCTTTTTCCTCAATAAACACACAGCTCCATAAATAACATAAAAATGGTTTGGAAAATGAATCTCTTCTCAATGATGTTCTCACATTCTCAGTTATATTGCCTCTTGTTACTTGAGAAAGGAGAAAGTTACATATTTTTTCATCATCCTCAATGCTTCAGGTCGGGAAGTAACAGGTCCTATTGTGAACATCTTTGACAGACTGATCCCAAGCAAAGGTACCAATTAAGGCTTTGCTGCCAGTTCATCATCTCCTGATCTATGTGGCTGAGTTCAACTGTGAACAATATCAAAGGAGCAATTTATCCTCCTTCATTCACACAGCATGGACACAACACAACAGTGGGAGTATGGCATTTTGGTTCATCTCTCCATCAGATATGCGCTGAGGGAGTTTGTGTACGGTTGAAGCTTACCAGTAGAGATGACCCAAAAGAAAAACAACTCTTATTGATCACATTGCCTTGGTTAAGTAAAAGCCTTTGGTATTGATCTGAATGCATTTGGAACTGATTAATGGCTGCAAAAATTCTTTTGAAAAAGGGAATGCCCTCTTTAATTGGCCTGCACAATATTAGCCAAAGTCCTAGTAATGGTCATACACCAACATTTGTGTATTAACTAAGAAAGCAAAATGCATCTGGTGATGAACAAGGCATTGAGTTCCATCTAGTGCAGGAAAATGCTCTGCAGGTTCAGAAGCAAAACGCAGCCACTTAAAGTGCACTGAAAAGAAAACTGAAAGCAAAACGAATACAAAAGCAAAATTCTGTAGATGATAGAACTTTGAAATAAGAACAGAAAATGCTGGAAATACTCAGCATTTGTGGAGACCGAAACAGGTTGCTGACATTCCATCACTGAAACACTGGGCAGAGTTTAATATGGGGAGGATCCGCCATTAGCAGTGAAATCTGGCGCCACCCCCGCCGATCAGACCTCCGGGATTCCCAACGGAATAAATGTCCAAATTGACAGCAGAACCCTGCTGCCGTGGCTCCAGGTTCCACAGGGCACGTTTAACCGCTGCACCTCCAACTGTGGGATGGATATCTGTAACCCCCCCGCCCACCCCCCACTGCCACCAGGAGCTTCTGATCAGTCGGAGGTCAGCAGCTCCGCAGTACTAATGCCACAGAGAGAAGTGGCCACTGCTGGTATTGCAGTAGGGCCCTTTCAGAGGATCGCCAATGGATCCCCAGAGAGAGGTAAGTGTGGGCGAGATGGGGGTTGTGCAGGGTGGGGTGGTGGGGGGGGTGGGGTGTGGGGTGGGTGGCAGACAGGGTAGGGTGTGGTGGCTTCCTGTGGGACACACCCTGCCTGATGCTGAGTCCCCTGATTGGGCTCAGAGTGCCTTTGAACAAGGGATTCCCTCTATAAGGTTGCAGGCAAACCCAGTAGGGTTTGCTGGGTGGCATCCCTAGATGGCGATCCCCTGTTAGCAGCGGTGGGATGATACCCTATGTAAGTGGCCACTTAAAGGGTCTCGATTGGCCTCCGGGTGGGAAGACCACCCACAAGTCCTCCCTCCTGTCTTTAATCAGAGGGAGGTGGCAAGGTAGCTGGATCTTCATTTGCACTCTTTTGCCGCACCCCCCCACCCACCACCACCAGCTGGTGGGCTGTCTACAAATGGGTGGCTTGCTGGGCTATTTAAAATGGCATTTAGGAACATTGGTGTGGACCTGGTGCCACATGTAGGCCAGACCTGGTAAGGATGGCAGATTTCCTGCCCTGAAGGACATAAGTGAACTAGGTGGGTTTTTATGACAATCTAGTAGTTTCATGATCATTGTTAATGAGACTCAAATTTTATTGCACGTTTATTAATGAATTGAGTTTAAATACCTGGCGGGGTTTGAACTTGTGTCTTCAGAGCATTAGTCCAGGCCTCTGGATTACTATTCCAGCCATGTTACCTTTCTGTTCTCTTTTCCCGACCTGAATATTTCCAGCAATCTCTGGTTCTATTTATTTAAGCAAAACTCTTGTTCTTAAGTGAAAGAAAAGTGAAAAATACACCTTGAGCACCTCTACCTTTGTTGTGAGAAAGCCTTTACATGTCCTGCTTTAGACTGGCTAACTCAATGTGGGACTGTAAATTCGAACCTGGGACTCAGCAACTGGTTAGAATGTGGTATTGCCTACCATGTGGGGTAGGTTGAGGCATTTAGAGTAGATACCTTTAAGGGGAAGCTTGATAAATAGATGGAGCAGATAGGAATAGAAGGTTATGCTGATGGGTTTATATGAAGAATGGTGGAAGGAGGCTTGTGCGGAGCATGAACATTGGAGTAGACTAGTTGGACCAAGTGGCTTGCTTCTGTGTCATAAATTCTATGTAATACATGTGCAGTATGTGTAAGTGTTACAGAACATCAGAGCCCAGATCTCTGAAGAGTGACTAATTGTAATGAGGACAAATAGCAGCTAACCAAGCACCATCATTATTTGGCTGCTGCTGTGGTGTGTCTCATCAGGTTCTGTGTGTGAAGTGGGTTCAGTTTATTTCTCAGCCAATTTCATGTTTAAAATGGTGCTCCTTTTGTGTCACAGCATCTGATGCTCTATTCATATGCCCTTCACTTTGCCTTGATAAATACGACGCAGTAACCCTACAAATAGGAATTGCTCGATGCTCTTCCTTTCTCACTACTCCCTCGTGATATTTTGACATGCCAATGTTTTAGCAGCGTTTGTGCAGCAAAGACCATGGGCAGGATTTTTTGCCCTTGGCTGCGGTGTTCGGCGGAGCGGGCGTGGGCGGTTGGGAAGCCGACCTCTGTCCGCGATTGCACCGTGATTTCAGGTGGGTGGGCCAATTAAGGCCCGCCCAGCGTGGAACGTGAGCGGCAGTGCTGAGCGCTGCCTTTGAGGGCGGGGGAGTGGGCCTAGCGCGCAGCTCACGTATCCACGAGAAAGAGCGCTTCAAACTCCCAGCGGCACGGAGCTGCTTCAGGGAGATGAAGCGCTGTTTAAAAAAAAAATAAAGGAAATAAAAATGTCATAAAGCATGTCCCCTCATGTGACTCCATCACATGAGCTAGGACATGTTTTTAATTAAAAAAATAAAGTTTTCACTTGATTTTTTATTTGCTTTAGGAAACCTCATTCTGCCCGTGGATCAGGCTTCCTAAAAAATGCAAAGGCCGCTTGGCCTTTTCGCCTGCCCGCCAACCGTTAGGTTGGACGGGCAACTTAAATTGGAACTTAATTCGCTTTTTGATGGCCTTAATAGGCCTTTTAATTGTTGGCGGGCGCGCAGCCGCTTCTGGCACACGCCCGCCGAACGAAATATCACGAGACTGCGCGATGACATCGGGACGCTCGCCCTACATCATCGAGCACCATTTTATGCTCGAGCGGGTTGGCCACACCCCCGCGCGCCCAACGTAATGTTCTGCCCTATGTTACAGTGCTGCATGGTTACAAAGCACAAATCTATCTTGGTCTAGCCTTTTGAGCAACGAGTGGGCCTTTGAGGAGTTCAGAGAAACTATGCTGAGCCAAGTTTAAAAATCCTTTCAGCATGGTGACTGGGAGAAAAGCATGTTTTATTCCTCAGTTTTAATTCAGCTTCAGTTCTGAACAGAATAGTGTGAACAGCCACCAAAGTCAGTACTAGTATTGTGCCCGACAATATGAAACCTAATTGTTTTTTCCCAGTTTTCTCTCAGTAGGCACTGCCTTTTTGTTGGGGTGAAGCGGGAGGGAGGGTGGGGCGGAATTTTATGGCCCCGCCTGCCATCAGGTTTGTCCGCTCCCGCCGAAAGTGAATGGACTTTTGGCTGGGCCACTGAATCTTCCGCGGGGAGTCACGCCATGACAGGGCCGGAAAATCCTGGCCAGTGGTTGGGGGTGGGGGATACGAAGTGACGGGATTCCTCAACAGGCCTCTGATACTACAGCCAAGTGGCTGCTTTTGAAGTGTGAGCGTAGATGCTGAAGGAACACTTTTTGACGCCGATGAATGTATGCTATTGGGGTGCGGCGCAGGCTATGAAGGCACACACTGGTTCCCTGCCTTTGATGTGCCTTATATATTTGTAAAATTCATTCATGTGGGTACTGCTGGCTAGGGCCAGCTTTTATTGCCCATCCCTAATTGCCCTTGTTCAGAATCAACCACATTGCTGTGGGTCCGGAATCACAAGTAGGCCAGGTCATGTGAGGATGGCAGATTTCCTTCCCAAAAGGGCATTAGTGATCCAGGTGGGTTTTTATGACAATCAGCAATGATTTCACGGTCATCAATAAACTTTTGATTCCAGATTTTTATTGAAATCAAATTCCACCATTTGCCATGGTGAGATTCGAACCCAGATCATTACCCTGGGTCTCTATATCACGAGTCCAGAAACAATGCCACTACACCACCACTGCACCTTAATTACCATTGGCTGCTTGAATCAGTACAGAAAGGTCTTGCTGCAAAGTAACAGAAGCTTTACTTCAGCACGTTAAGGTGTCGGTAATAATTCTAGCATCCTGATATTTCACATTGGGAACATTGGATCTGTACTATTTCATTAATTCGTCCATATGCTGAGTCCTGCACTGGATGCAGAAGTGAGCTAAAAGGACAGACAAGTGAGTAGTTGGATTTTAAGGTGGTTTTTCTAATTTTTGCTGGCCAGTCAGTTGCAAAAATTCTTTTTGTTATGAGCTCTGACACTGCCATATTTTGATCTGGTCCAATTAATTGGGAATGGAGGAATGCTAGATTGGTGGGATTGCACAAGGGAAGGACTGTGGCTGTCCACTTTTGTTGCTTTGAATTTAGAGCACAGAAACCGGTCATTTGGCTCAACTGGACTGAGACAATGCGTGGGATTTTCCTGCCCTGCCTGCCACTGGTATCGTCCAGTCCTGCTGAAAGTCAATGGACTTTTGGCTGGGCCGCCGAACCTCCTGCAGAGGGTCCCACCACAACAGGGCCGGAAAATCCCGGCCAATGTTAATACTCCACATGAGCCTCCTCTCACTACCCTTTTCTTAAGCCTGCCAACATAACTTTCTACTTTTCTCTCCCTTGTGTGCTTATCTAGCTTTCCCTTAAATGCACCTATGATATTCACCTCAGCCCCTCCTTGTGGCAACGAGTTCCACATTCTAACCACTTGGCGTGAAGCACTTTCTCCTGAATTCCCAATTGCATTAATTAGTGACTATGGGCGGAATTTCATGCCCTCCTGGGTGCCAGGTTTGGTGGCGAGGGTGCATTTAATTGGGCAGAAGAGTGGTGGGTGGGGACCCTGCTGCCTTTCTGTCTCTGCCACCAATTGAGGCCCTTAAGTGGGTAATTATTGCCCACTTAAGGGCCCCCATCCTGCCATCGCTGATATTAACCTAGTAGTGGTTGATGGGCTTGCCATGCTAGAAGCACAGCAAGCAAACCTGTGCTGCGTTGCTTGTGCGCTGTGGGGTGGGTGGGGGTTTTCTCGTTGAACACCACACCCCCCTCCCCAACATTTGCCTTGCACCATCATCCCTTTTGACATGAAATCACTCCTGCCTTCGCCCTATCACTGACCATTTTGTTCTTTTCTCCCCTGCCCTCTGCCCCCCCTCCTGGCTCCATGCTTGTTTATAAACTGTTCCAGCTATGTCTTATCCCAGTTCTGGTGGAAGGTCGTCAACCTGACACATTTGGCTCCATTTTCACTCTGTGCAGGTGGGTGGTTTTTGAATGAGTTAAACTCTCGGCTGTTAACTCCTCAGATGCTGCCTGACCTTCTGAGTATTTCCAGCATTTTTTGGTTTAACAGTTGTCAGGGAGCACAGAACTTGAGTAGTGTGGAAAAAAGACATTTTATCGAAGATTTTCGTCTTGCACTCATCAGGACAATATCAATCATACTAATGTCAGGGGAAGCAACAACTTGACACTGGTATTCT
Source organism: Carcharodon carcharias (assembly GCF_017639515.1). Taxonomy (NCBI): domain Eukaryota; kingdom Metazoa; phylum Chordata; class Chondrichthyes; order Lamniformes; family Lamnidae; genus Carcharodon; species Carcharodon carcharias. The sequence continues at coordinate 24,765,730 of NC_054477.1, forward strand.
TGGGATGATCCTGATGACTGCAAGACAAAAAGCTTCGACAAAATGTCTTTTCTCAGCAATTTTTTGTTTCGTTACAGGTTTCGAGCGGGTGTATCATTTTGCTTTTGCTCCAGTCATTGGCCTCATTACAGCAGTGGAAATGGCCCAGTAGTGGTAGTTGCCTATTAAAGGACAAACAATGTCTATAAATAAATAAATGAATACATAAGGGAAATAAATTTGCAGGACTATGGGGGGAGGGGATGGAACTGATTGGTTTGTTCTCCAGGGAGCCAGCACAGCTTCGATGCGCCGAATGGCCTCCTTCTGTGCTGTAATCATGCTACGACGCGCAGGAAGTAAAATCACTTCTCCCTGTGCAGTCAGCCACCCAAATGCAGGCCTTTATTGATGAAATATGGTGACCTAGGTTTACAGCCACAGGAAAGTGACCTGGCAGAGCAGCACAGGTTCTGTTTCAGTAACATGCTGCAGACTATCGCAGACTGCTCCTGAGAAGATAAAGATGCAGATTTATTCACTGTCTTGGAACAGCACATCATGGACTCAGTAATCCGCAACATGCCAAATGTGTACCAATTTAAGTCAGTGCTGATTCCAGGTGTCCACATAATATTGCCAACAAACTCAGTTACCAATCTATTATCACTGGTCCCGAAGGTCAAGTGAAGCTCCACCACCTGCGAATCCAGTTAGTTCTATCTGGCACAAACACACTTCTTCCAGTATTAGGGAGGAATTTTGCCCACATCCAGCAAGTGGTCTCAGCTGATGTGTTGATAGTGAAAGGAAAGACTTATTGTGTGCTTGGCTTCCTTACAGCTCATGCACCACCACTAATTAGGCTACCTTCAGCAGTCACTAGCTTCAATAACACAACAAGATCAGAGCTCAAAATTTGCAGTGAATCCTCTCGCATATCTGACAATACAGAAAAATAGCAGATTATAGCTGTGACTCCCAATGCTCAGTATCATCCCAAGATACCGGCTGCTTGTTGATGTAAGCATGCGCACGAGGCATCTCTGGATCAAATTTTGTGTCAGAGTATGACTAATTTATATATTATATTTTGCTTGGGAGTGAAATCAGTTGGGGCATTTTTGCCATATGCATCATTTCGAGAACAAAGTGTGTAAAATGGTGCAGTTTTGTGCCCTGCTGATATTGAGTTTTAACAGCAGTGGGGTAGATTTTGACTTTGTCTAATCGCATAAAATAGGTTGATAACTGTTTTACATCTCTGTCGATTTTCATTTCCATTGGAAGTCAATGGAAGTCAGTACTGCCAGCCTTTATAACCATAAGCCTGAGCTTGACATCCATCTTGCAATAGGGTCCATTCTATAGTGATTGAGGACTGGGCCCTTGGCTGATATCCGCCCCTCTGCAATTGAGAGGCATTGAGATTAATTGAGGTAGCATCCCAACTTCTGCCCTGCAGTGTCAACTTTGTCTCGGTGGAAGTATCCGAATCTCTGAACCAAATGGGCTGTGAGCTCAAGTCCCACTCCAGGGAAATGAGCACATAATTCAGATTGACATGCCACTGCAGTACTGAGGGAGTGCTGCATTGTCAGTCTTTTGGATGAGATGTTAAAGCAAGGCCCTGTCTCAGGTTGCCATAAAAGATCCCATCCCATATTTGGAAAAGAGCAAGAGAGTTCCCCCCTTATCCTGACCAATATTTATTCCTCAATCAGCATCACTAAAAGCAGCAACTACCACACTGGTGTTTGTGGGAGCATATTGTGTTTCCTACATTGCAACAGTGATGACACTTCAAAAGTACTTCAGTGGCTGCAAAGTCACTGGGTGCTTTATAAATGCAAGTTTCTCTCTTCTTATCTTGTAAATCAGTTGACGTCCACTGACTCGGTGCAACCTGCAAATGAAAGGTGGTGATCTTCCAGCTTGTACAGTTCAGTATGATGCCATGCCCTGCATTTACTCACTAACCCATATCAGGGATCATCGACAAGCTCTTATTAAAAGATTCATGTTATTTCCAGAGTGCTTTCAGAGAATTTCTAGGCACATTTGTCACAACATTGACAGTGTGCATTTTCCATTAATTGCCTCAGACTGCAGTAGCAGTCACCTGTAAATATATTTACTGTTTAAAGAAAGAAGAAACATTTCCCTAATATCCTCATTAACAACAATAAGTGCATTCCTCTCACAACTCAAACATTTCTCAGGGCGGTATGTCAGTGTTTTTCCTGTTTACAATAATATTTGTATCTTGTATCTTATTGTAGGCACTGTTTATAATTACTGTACTATACCAATTTCTCAATGAAGGAGGGGGAGGGTTAGAGAATCAACATGCACTGAAATGAACGATAGTAATTTTGAAATTTCCTTTGTGTCACCAGTTTGAGCCTGATTTTCCTGGTGAGTTAAGCTTGAGTGAGCAGGGATAGAAAATCAGGTGGGAAGCCATTCTGCCAGCTCCTTACTGCTAATGCCACTTCCTAGGTAATATTATGCATATATTACCTGCCTAAATGAATGGCGATGTTACTTAGGTTACATATGTCATGCACACCTAAATTGGTGTTAACATGCTGTGACACGTATTCATAACTGCAGCTTCATGCTTCCACCATTAAATAGAGCTTTTTAAGGTTTAGAAGCTTCAGATCCCATGACCTGCACACACCAGCCAGTGTTAGCTGGTGGATGGGCCAAAGATGATCCAAAAGGTCTCCATGTTTGTGGGGTTGGGATGAGCAGAAGTGCAGCACAAAACCAGTTTTGGCCGCTGTTGCTGTGGCTCCCATCCACTACCAATCGGGTGTTCCCCAGGGATCGATTCTTCACTGGCCTGCTTGCCCTGGGGCACTTAGTTTCTTGCTTCAGCCCGCTGGCCTATTGTAGCTGTGGCCAAGTCCTCGAACTTATACTTCTGTGAAGATGAGTGGTAGGTGAGAAGACTGGACAGAACATAAAGAACAGCAAAGAATGACTAAAAGATTAATAAGGAGGAGGGAATTAGAGTAGGAGAGAAAGCTAGCCAGAAATATTAAAACAGTAAGAGTTTTTGCAGGTATTTAAAAAGGAAAAGAGTAAGTATAGTGAGTGTTGGTCCTCTAGTGAGTGAGTCAGGGGAATTAATGATGGAAAATAAGGAATTGGCGGATGAGTTGAACAGGTATTTTGTGTCTGTCTTCACTGTAGAGGATACAAATAACACCCCAGAAATAATTGTAAATCAGGAGGTGAAAGGGAGGGAGGAACTTAAAACAATTACAATCACCAGGGAAAGGCTACTGAAAAAATTATTAGAGCTAAAAGCTGACAAGTTCCCAGGTCTTGATGGACTTCATCCTACATCCTAAAACAAGTGGCTGCTGAGATAATATGCATTGGTTGTAATTTTTCAAAATTCCCTAGATTCTGGAAGGGTCCCATTAGATTGAAAGGAAGGATACAGAAAGCAGGAGACTACAGGCCAGTTAGCTTAACATCTGCCATATGGAAAATGACCCAGACCATAAGACCATAAGACATTGGAGCAGAAGTAGGCCATTCGGCCTATCGAGTCTGCTCCTCCATTCAATGAGACCATGGCTGATCTGATAATCCTCAACTTCACTTTCCTGCTTTTTCCTCATAACCATTGATTCCCTTAACTGATTAAAAATCTGTCTATCTTAGCCTTGAATATACTTAATAGCCCAGCCTCTATGGCCCTCTGTGGAAGAGTTCCACAGATTCACTACCTTCTTGAGAGAAGGAATTCCTCCTCATTTCTGTTTTAAATGGGCAACCCCTTACTCTGAGATTATGCCCTCTGGTCCTAGATTCTCCTACAAGGGGAAACAACCTCTCAGCATCTACCATGTCAAGCCCTCTAAGGCTCTTACATGTTTCAATAAGGTCACCTCCCATTTTTCTAAACTCCAATGAGTCCGGGCCCAACCTACTCAACCTCTCCTCATAAGAAAATCCCTCCATACCTGGGATCAACCTCGTGAACCTTCTCTGAACTGTCTCCAATGCCAGTATATCTTTCCTTAGATGACCAAGCTGCTCACAGTATTCTAGATGTAGTCTAACTAGTGCCTTGTGTAGTTTTAGCAAGACTTCCCTATTTTTAAACTCCATTCCCTTTTAAATGAAGGCCAACATTCCATTTACCTTCCCTATTACCTGCTGAACTTGTATGGCATAACCTCACATTTTCCCACATTATATTCCATCTGCCAAGTTTTTGTCCACTCACTTAATCTGTCTATATCCCTCTGTAGACTTTTTGTGTCATCCTCACCACTTGCCTTCCCACCTATTTTTGTGTCATTTGCAAATATGGCGATAGTACATTCACTTCCCTCATCCAAGTCATTAATATATATTGTAATTGTGGCCACAGCACTGATCTCCATGGTACTCCACTAGTTACAAGTTGCCATCCTGAAAATGCCCCCCTTATCCCAACTCTGTCTTCTATTAGTTAGCCAATCCTCTATCCATGCTAATATACTACCCCCACCACCATGGGCTCTTATTTTATAAAGTAGCCTTATACGCGGTATCTTATCGATGCCTTTTGGAAATCTAAATATGTTACATCTACTGGTTCCCCTTTATCTACCCCGCTTGTTACCTCCTCAAAGAATTCTAATAAATTTATCAGGCATGATTTCCCCTTCATGAAGCCATGCTGACTCTGTTTGATTATATTATGGATTTCTAAATGTTCTTCTATTATATCCTTTATAATGGATTCTAACATTTTCCCAATGACGGATGTTAAGCTAACTGGCCTTTATTACCTGTTTTTTGTCTCCCTCCCTTTTTGAATAAGGGCATTACATTGGCAGTTTTCCAATCTTGTCGGACTTTCCAGAATCTAAGGAAGATTACTACCAGTGCATCCAATATTTGTGTAGCCACTTCCTTTAATATCCTGGGATGCAACCCATCAGGTCCAGGGGATTTATCACCCTTTAGCCCCATTAGTTTCCTAAAATGCTGACGTCTACTATTAAGGAGATTATATTGGGCCACTAAGAAAATCTCAATGTAATCAGGCAGAGTCAACATGGTTTTGTGAAAGAGAAATCGTGTTTGACTAAATTATTGGAGTTCTTTGAGTAATTAACAAGCAATAAGAATAAAGGGTTGTGCTGAACTTAAATTTCCATAAGACATTTGACAAGGTGCCACAACAAAATAAGAGCTCATGGTTTAGGGGGTAACATATTAGCATGGATAGATGATCAGTTAGCTAACAGGAAGCAGAGAGTAGATCATAGTGGACTATTTTCAGGTTGGCAAGATGTGACAAGTGCAGTGCCACAGGGATCAGTGCAGGGGCCTCAACTATTTACAATTTATGTCAATGACTTGAAGGGACCACATGTTTTGTTGCTAAATTTGCTGATGACACAAAGATAGGTAGGAAAGCAAGTTGTGAAGAGGACATAAGGAATCTACAAAGGAGATAGGTTAAATGGGTGGGCAAAAATTTGGCAGATTCAGTGTAAGGTGGGAAAATGTGAACTTGTCCACTTTGGCAGGAAGAATAGAAAAGCAGCATATTATTTAAATGGAGAGAGATTGCAGCACTCTGCGATAGGATCTGGGTGTCCTGGTACATAAATCACAAGAAGTTAGTATGTTGATGCAGCAAGTGATTAGGAAGGAAAATTGATTATTTATTGATTTATTACAAGAGGAATGAAGTATGAAAGTAAGGACACATTGCTACAGTTGTACAGGGCATTGGTGAGACCATATCTGGAGTACTGTCAACTACAGTTTTGTCCTCCTTATTTAGGAAAGGATATTAGAAGCAATTCATATGAGGTTCACCCAACTGATATCTGGAATGAGGGGTGGGGGTTATCTTATAAGGAAAGATTGGACAGGTTGGGCCAATACTTGGGAGGAATGAGAGGTGACCTTATTGCAACGTATAAGATCCTGATCCCTGGGCTTGACAGGGTGGATACCGATAGGATGTTTTCCCTTGTGAGAGGGACTAGAACTAGGGGACACGGTTTCAAAATAAGGGTTCCCCCATTTAAGACAAAGATGAGGAGAGTTTTTTTCTCTCAGACGGTCATGAGTCTCTGGAACTCTCTTTCCTGGAGAGTGGTGGAGGCAGGGTCAATTAATATATTTGGGGCAGAAGTAGATAGATTCTTGAATAACAAGGGGCTCAAAGGTAATCGGGGGTAGGCAGGAATGTGGAGTGGAGGCCACAATCAGATCAGCCATGATATTATTGAATGACAGAGCATGCTCGAGGGGCTGAATGGCCTACTCCTGCTTCTAATTTGTATGTTCATACGTGAGCATGGTTTGAGCCTCCAGGCAGGACCAAAACGCAGCTGAACAACACGTTCTTCTGGCCAACTGCCAGCATACAGATCTTCCCAGAAATCTCCCCATTTTTTCTTTTAGATATTGGATACCAGGATATGAAGAAGTGAGGGTAATGTCAAATCAGCATAACCAACGACTGTAGGGCAGAATTTTGCCCTGGGCATGCAGGCTTGGTGGGGGCGGGCAGGGTGGTCGAGAAGCCGACCACAGAGGCCCCGCCCGGCATGAAACGTGAGCGGCAGTGCCAAGCACCGCAGAGAGCTGCCTCAGGGAGATGAACTGATTTTGGGAAAAAAAAATTAAAGATCTTATAAATGTTATGAAACACATCCCCTCATGTCACTCTGTCACACGAGCAGGGGCATGATTTTAATTCAAGTGTAAAATTCTTACGTGATTTTTATTTGCTTTAAGAAACCTCACCCCGCCCGTCTATGGCGCGCACACGCCGAGCGAGCTATCACGATGACATCGGGGCGCTCACCTGACATCATCGTGCGACAGTTGATGCTCGGCCGGGTCACATGCACTACACCCGCCTGCTGATCTAAAAATCCTGGCCGTGGTTTCACTGGAAGAGCAATGGAAAGTCCCAACTCTGCACGTGGTCAGGAATTCCTCTTCGCTTCTGGTGAAGCTGCGGCAGCGGAGAGTGGGAACAGCTCTGAGGAAAACCCTGGATAATTCTTGCTTTAATTGAGTGGACTTGACAGACCTGGGTTCATAGAATCAGAGCATTCACAGCACAGCATCAGACCATTCAATCTATTAATCCTGTGCTGGAGCTAGCTGTTCAATTAATAAGACCATTCTAAACCTTTTTGTCTGCCCTTCCTGCATGCCCTTTATGTTCTTTGTTCTATTAACACTCCTGAGTAACTCTGCTAGATCTATGACTGGATTATTGATGTACCACTTTATTTAGGAAGGCTGAATTCTGTTATTGCTGTCATTTCCCTTGGCACTGATATTTTGATACCCGTGCCAATACTGACACAAAAAAGACATTCAGAAAACATGCTGCTGTCTGCTTTTCCATTTAAATGTTGCATTTAAATATTTAAGTACTCCATTTGAACAGGTTTGAGTAAGTGCCAAGGAGGAATGCCCATCAGTTAAAATTAATTCCAGGGCTTTGTCGCTGAACATACTGACACCAAGTAACATTCAGTCAAAATGAAGAGGAAGAAAACAGCCATGAATACTGGAAATGCACAGTAGGTCAGGTAGAAAGAGAAAGATGGGTTATTGCTTCAGTCTGGATGCTGCGTCAGAACTGTCAAAAAGAATAGTTTAGGAGCAGGGCATAATAAGGATCAAGTTATTAAGGCAAAAGACCCTTGAGTGCATTGTAACTTTGTAAAATAAGATTCTTTGAGATTAAGAGGCAAAATTGCAAATCAGAAAATATTAGAGCAAAGTATATTTTCCCCCGTCCATCAGCTATCAGCGCTATTAACTTTGCTAAGAGCTTGTGTAAAATGCAGTTTGTTTAATTATGCGACTGTTGCAAAATTATTTTGTGAGAAGTTCCTGATTTACAGCATGTTCTCCTAAATTCCCACCTTTGCACCCGTCTGCCTCGGAAGATGATGGATTGTGCCCGGGGTGTATGTCACTTCTGAATTAAGCATTGACTGTTGTGGCTTTAGAAGCTAATTTGTGAGGGGCAGACCTTCTGCAGCAGGCACAGATGAATAGCATTGGCCCAAGGTTGTCTGATGCCTTTTTCCTTCTGGTGGGCTCTCTTTTTCACCATCTGGTCATTTCTTTTGTCCTCTGCTTTTTCCGTGCCCTTCTTGACTGTTTGTATCCAGGCACCCCAGGCAGCAGCAAGGACTTCCCATGCACCGACTCCGATCCCAGTCAAATCGAGGTCTCGCTTGCAGACATTCTTGTATTGCAGATGTGGGTGATCTGTTGGTCTAGTGCCAACAGCAAGCTTACCATAGAGCATGTCTTTGGGGAGTGGGATTGTTATCATCTATTCGGCTCAAATGACAAAGCCAATGGAGTTGTTACTCACCTAAGAGGGCAAGCATGCTGGGGTTCCCTGCGTGCTGATGTACTTCTACATTCGGTACTCTCTCCTGCCAGGAGATACTATTTAATTATACACTACACAGGGAAATATACTTACCATTGTAAGAGTTAAACAAGGACTTCTATTAGTAAAACCAAAAGTCAGCAGAATTCTCCAGGCGAAACTTATCCACCGTTTAAGGAGGACGGGACAGGTGGAGCTAGATAGAGGGCCATTGATAGGTGGAGGCAAAGGAGAGATTGCCAAAGATGTCATAGACAAAAGGACAAAGGGGTGTTGATGGTAGTGATATTAGCTAAAGGATGTGCTAATGGTGACATTAAGGGTAGAAAGCAGGATGAGCAAGTGACAGATGGCCCTAGTGGGGGTGGGATGGGGGAAGGGATCGAAACAGACTCAATTTCAAATCATTTCTCTGCTCCTCTCACCCACTCTAACCTGTCTCTTTCCGAACTTGCCACACTCCGTTTTCTCAGGTCCGACCCTGACTTTGCCATCAAACCCGCTGACACGGGTGGTGATGTTATTGTCTGGCGCACTGACCTCTACCTCGCAGCGGCTGAGCACCAACTCGTAGACACTTCCTCCTACCTCTCCCTGGACCATGACTCCACCACTGAACATCAAGCCATTGTTTTCAGGACTGTCACTGACCTCATCTCCTCTGGAAATCTTCCCTCCACAGCTTCCAACCTCATAGTCTCCCAACCTCAGACGGCCCGCTTCTACCTCCTACCCAAAATCCACAAACAGGACTGTCCCAGCAGACCGATGATGACAGCCTGTTCCTACCATACGGAACTCATTTCTTGCTATCCTGACTCCATTCTCTCTCCCCTTGTCCAGTCTCTTCCCACCTACATCCGCAATTCCTCTGATGCCCTACATCATATCAACAATTTCCAGTTCCATGGCCCTAACCACCTCCTCTTCACCATGAACATCCAATCCCTCTACACCTCCATCACCCACCGGGATGATCTGAGGGCTTTCTGTTTCTTCCTTGAACAGAGACCCGAACAATCCCCATCCACCACTACTCTCCTCCGTCTGGTTGAACTTGTTCTTTCACTGAACAATTTCTTCTTAAGCTCGTCTCACTTCCTCCATATAAAAGCTGTGGCCATGGGTACCTGCATGACTGTCTCTTTATGGGGTATGTGGAACATTCCTTGTTCCAGTCTTACTAAGGCCCCCTCCCACAATTCTTTCTCTAGTACATCGATGACTGCTTCAGTGCCGCTTCATGCTCTCATCTGGACCTGGAAAAACATGTTAACTTTGCTTCGAATTTCCACCCCTCCATCATTTTCACATGGTCCATCATTGACACTTTCCTTCCCCTCCTTGACCTCTCTGTCTCAATCTCTGGTGATAGACTGTCCACCAATATCCATTACAAGCCTACCGACTCCCACAGCTACCTCGACTACAGCTCCTCACACCCTGCTTCCTGTGAGGACTCCATCCCATTCTAGCAGCTCCATCGCATCTGTTCCGATGATGCCACTTTCCAAAACAGTTCTTCTGACATGTGTTCCTTTTTCCTTAACCAAGGTTTTCCACCCACGGTCGTTGACAGGGCCCTCAACTGTGTCCAGCCCATCTCCCACGCATCGCCCTCACACCTTCCTCACCCTCCCAGAACCATGATAGGGTCCCCCTTGTCCTCACTTATCACTCCACCAGCCTCTGCATTCAAAGGATCATCCTCTGCCATTTCTGCCAACTCCAGCATGATGCCGCTACCAAACACATCTTCCCTTCATCCGCCCTGTTCGCATTCCGGAGGGATCGTTCCCTCTGGGACACCCTGGTCTACTCCTCCATCACCCCCTACACATCAATCTCCTCCCATGGCACCTTCTCATGCAACCACAGAAGGTGCAACATGTGCCCCTTTACTTCCCCTCTCCTCACAATAAACTCCAAACGCTCCTTTCAAATGAAGCAACACTTCACTTGCACTTCCCTCAATTTAGTCTACTGCATTCGCTGCTCCCAATGTGGTTTCCTCTACATTGGAGAGACCAAACGCAGACTGGGTAACCGCTTTGCAGAATACCCTCAGCCTGTCCGCAAGCATGACCCAGACTTTCCTGTCGCTTGCCATTTCAACACATCACCCTGCTCTCATGCCCACATGTCCATCCTTGGCCTGCTGCAATGTTCCAGTGAAGCTCAACGCAAACTGGAGGAACAGCACCTCATCTTCCGACTAGGCACTTTGCAGCCTTCCAGACTGAATACTGAGTTCACCAACATGAACTCTTCCCTCCATCCTCACCCCCTTCTTGATCCCCTTTTTTCTAATAATTATTATATATTTTTATAGTTTTCTTTTCCCACCTATTTGTATTATTATTTTAAAAAATTGTTTCCATCCATTGTTTTATCTCCACCTTTTAGCCTATTTCAATCCCTTGCCCCTCCCCACCCCCACTAGGGCCATCTGTCACTTGCTCATCCTGCTTTCTACCCATAATGTCACCATTAGTACATCCTTTAGCTAATATCACTACCATCAACACTCCTTTGTCCTTTTGTTTATGACATCTTTGGCAGTCTCTCCTTTGCCTCCACCTATCACTGGCCCTCTATCCAGCTCCACCTGTCCGACCCCCCTTAAACAGCTTAAATTTCACCACATTTCTATTCCTCTTTAGTTCTGAAGAAGAGTCATATGGACTTGAAACATTAACTCTGTCTTCCTCTCCACAGATGCTGTCAGACCTGCTGAGTTTTTCCAGAAATTCTTGTTTTTGTTTCGGATTTCCAGCATCCGCAGTGTTTTGCTTTTATCTTGAACCTTATACACCATAGGGCCAATATTAGCAGAACTCTCCCAACAGGCCTTGGGGATCATAAGGGATTAACTGGAATGGAGACAGAAGGGGTTGCGGGGAGGTAGTGTGGATGAGGATAAATAGATAAGGTAAAGACAAACAGTGCCAGAGATGGAGCAAGGGTAGAATGAGATAAAGAGGCCCTGCTTGGGTAAGTGAAAGATATGTACCTGGGACTGGAGACATTTGCTTATTATGTGATTATGTACTGACAAGATTGGAATTTGAATAACACATGCGTATGTGACCAGTTGTGTATAAAAAACATGGTTTTCCTGTAAACGGTATAATTCTGTTTTAGCTAGTCTAAGTCAGACTCTCCCTGCATTCGCTTGAATAAAATGAATATCTGAGTCTCCTGTGGTCAATTCTTAGAAGGCACCACAGCACCATATTAGCCACCCCTTGTTCTGTTCTATATTGTTTGAACTCTGTTAGATTGCCTCTGGATGATAATATTTGAGTTGACAATGAGTTGGTTGCCTGTTTTCCCTTTCTTCTGATTTACGTTCCAAGTGAAGACTATGTAAATGAAAATCGGAAGATGTGTCTAACAGCTGGCTCATTTTCTGCCAAAGTTAAATTTACCCAAATTTTGTCATGACTATGGGGTATAACATGAATATCAGCTCCACTGATATCATGAATGACGATGCTGCTCAAATATCCCATTCAACAATTCTAAGCTAATTTAGTAATTTTGATTGTTTAAGCTAACCCTGTCAGAAAGTCACTGAAGGGATCAAAAATGGGGTTACCTGGTCTATGAAGCATTGATTTCAAACACACTTCTACATCCTCTGTGATTGGCACCCCATCCACAAATGTTTCCCCCCTCTGCCACCGAGGCACAGTAGCAGCAGTGTGTACCATCTACACTGCAGGAACTCAGCAAGGCTCCTTAGACAGCACATTCCAAACCCACAGCCTCTAATATCTAGAAGGCAGACACATAGGAACACCACCACTTGGAAGTTCCCCTCCAAGCCACTTACTATCGTGACTTGGAACTAAGTCACCGTTCCTTCACTGTTGCTGGCTCGATATCACCCTAACAGCACTGTCAGTGTACCTACACCACATGGATTGCAATGGTTCAAGAAGGCAGTTCACCACTACCTTTTCAAGGGCAATTAGAGGGAACTCACAGTTGTGAGTCTTTGGAACTCTCTTGCTGAAAAGGTGGTGGAAGCAGAGTCTTTGAATATTTTTAAGACAGAAGTGGATAGATCCTTGGTAGGCAAGGGGTTGATAGGTTATTGGGGTTAGGTGGGACGCAGATTTGAGGTTAACTGTCAGATCAGCCATGACCTTATTATAAGGCGGAGCAGGCTCGAGGGGCTGAATGGCCTACTCCTTGTTTGTATGTTTGTAATTAGGGATGGGCAATAAATGCTAGCCTAGCCAGTGATGCCACATCTCATGGATGAATTTTTAAAAAATTCTCTCCTTCTTAGAGTCCACCTTCCTGATTGTTATGTTGGATTAAATAATTATGCATGTTTTCTGTGTGCTGTGATTTCAGATTGTTCATAGATCTTTGGCTGCCATGTTGGGATCCCTGGCAGCTTTGGCTGCCCTGGCTGTGATTGGTGATGTAAGTGTTTTCCTCATTCCCAGTACATTTCAACAGCTTTTATGTTGTATCTTTTCAAAGATCTGTCAGGAAAGTTAAGGTACGATTGATGATGTTATGGCGTGGTTTGCTCTACCAAAACACAGGTCCTTGGCTCATTGTCTGCTGATGCTTCACCCTGAGCCATTTTTCTTGGCAGTCTTTGCTGGTGGTGGTTTGCCATTGCCTTTCACTCTCGGGCAGGGTGAGGAGACACAGGCCTAAGTCTACTTTAGCTGGAACGGGAATCGAACCCATGCTGTTAATCTGAATGCCATGCTGGCCATTTAAGTCAACTGAGCTAATTGGCCCCTACAGTTGATGAAGAACCTGGACTTAGGCTGATAGTGGGAAAATATTACATTGTTCATCTAATATTCCCCACAGCTATTTTAATGAAGATATAAAACGTGATTTAACAATGAACGTAACAAAATATCCCATGGGGCAATTTCAGGATTGAAGTAGCAGGTATTTGTGAACAAAAGTTACTGATTTTTGAAATGCTGTATTATCAGTGTATGCAAATCTCTCAAGCAACTTCCTACATAACTGTACACACATGAAAGAACAGTTCGCTCAGTATGTTTGAACCAGAGAAAGAGACCTTTGATGTGGTAACTGTGCCAAAAACATTTGCGTTGGTGACTTCATGAAATTTGATTTAACCGTTGGAAAGGCATATATTTTAGTACACGTGGGCAATAAAAGTTGGCCGTTCTAGTGACACCAAACGTGCATTTATAAAATGCTTTTAACATAGTAAAACATCCCACAGTGCTTCAATGGAGCATTAACAAACAACATTTGGCATCAGGCCTCATAAGGATATATTAGGACGGATGATCAAAGCTTAGTCAAAGAGATAGGTTCTCAGGAGTGCCTACGAGTAAGAGAGTGAAGAAGCAAAGTGGAGAGGTGTAGGGGGGAAATTCCAGATTTTAGCACCTAGGCAGCTGGAGGCATTGCTGCCGATGGTGAAATGATGAAAACCTGGGATGCACAAGAGGCCTGAATTGAAGGAGTGCAGAGATGTTGGAGGGTTGCTGGATAGGAGGAGATTGTAGAGGTAGGGAGAGGGCGAGGCCTTGGAGCAATCTGAAAACATTGTGGAGAATTTTAATATCAAGTCTTAACCCTGTAATAAATTGAAAAAAACATGCTGTTCGTTCCTAACCCTCTAACATTTTTATTTCCCATTCTTCATGCTGTCCCCTACCACTCAGATTTCTCTAGGGGAAGGATAGCCCATGGTTTAGTTGATCACATTTATCACTTTATCACACAGTCAGTTATTGAGCTTTTCACTTCAATTAAGATCAACTCAACAATATCCCTCCCTCATTTTAACATAGATGGAATCAAATTAGTAAGATGTATTTTGCAAGTGGTCTCCCATAATCATGGGTAATTTTACTGAACTGACTCACCTCCCCTGACAAACCAAAGGTCTCATGGCTTTTGTCCTTCATTTTTTTTTGGCTTAAATGTTTTCTTTTCTCTCCTGCTTCTCTGTAATCTTCCATTTATCTTTGGCACTTCAATTTGAATTTAGATTCAGCATCTCCTGGCTCCCGTGTCTCCATAATCCTTCTTTATCTTTTTCAATTAGCTCAAGTCTTTTCTTGTCATGGTTTTGCATGCCTGATGGCACTTGCTGAAGCACAGCAAAATGTGTTAGTTTTGGTGAAAGGGATAATGTGGGTCCATGTCAGTTTTCAGAGGTGCATTTTGAGGTGGGTATGGATTCTGCAAATTACCACAGCTTTTCATATTGACTACAGTCTTCTTTCATAGTTTTTCTAATCTCACTTTTTTCTCCACTTTCATAAACTTTATAACCTTTGATCCTGACTTTCTGTATTGCCTATCGTCTGCACACGATATACTTATTTTTAAACCTTTTGCAACCATTTCTGTATTTATCAATGAGTCCCCGGCTTTTGATATACCACCTTTGCTTTTAGTCAGAATATGTTCAATGTGTGCCTTGTCCACCTTGCATCTAACTATCTACCCCTGCTGGCCTACTGCTTAATCATAGAATCAGGCACAGAAGGAGGCTGAGCAGCCCTGTGCCAGCTCTTTGAAAGAAATGTCCAATTAGTTCAAACCCCCTGCTCTTTCCAAGTAGCCCTGCAAGCTTTTCCTTTTCAAGTATATATCTAATTCCCTTTTGAAATTTATGATTGAATTTGCTTCCGACACACTTTCAGGCAGTTCGCTGCATAGAAAAAAATATCCTCATCCCCTTCTGACTCATTTTCCAATTATTTTAAATCTGTATCCTTTGGTTACTGATTCTCCTGCCAGTAGAAACCGTTTCTCCTCATTTACTCTTTCAAGGCCTTTCAGAATGTTGAAGACTTCTATTAAATTGCTCCCTAATCCTTTCTGCTCTAAGAAGAACAACCTCTGCGTCTCCATTTTTCCCAAATAAATGAAGTCCATCGATCCTGCTATTGTTCTAGGTAAATCTACCTGGGCAGCTTCTCCAAAACCTTGACAAATGATCTGCCAGCTCTTCCAGTTAATTAATGTGTTTGATCTCCTTTAACCCCCACTTGAGTTAGCTAATGGAGTAGCTATGTGTTGCATAAACCTCCACTTAGAGCTGGAATGTGAATGATGTAGGCAAATGAGAGATGTAGGTGAACAACAAAGGCCTAATTGCTTGGACTGCTGGACTCTTCAATCGTTCCTCCAAGCTGCTTCACCCAGTTGTTTCCACATAGCTGCGATAATTACAAAGGGCCAAGTCATTAGATCTGACCCAAGCTGGGGGGAAAAGAATAGCGACAGGGTTTGAAAATCAATTGATGAACGGTGAACTTCAAGAAACCTTAATTTCTATTCTTGTGGTTGACGACTTTGATCTTCTGCAGAAAGACAAATTGGCTCACAGAGAAAGTACATTTTAGCTAAGTTCAGCAGGCTGAAGGGAAAATCAGTTTTTGCTCCTGAATTCAGTAAATTTTAATTCTGTGCTGAAAGCACTCGATGAAGATGATCTGATGTTTAGAAAAGAACTTGCATTTATGTATCCTGTCTTGGCTAGGCTCAGAAACCTATTAGGTGTGCAAAGAGACCACTTAGCGACATGACAATGAGTGTGATTTATTAGGCTAGGCCTCAACTGTATTGTCTTCAACTCTGGGCACCACACTTTAGGGAGGATGTTTAGGCCTTGGATAGGGTCCTAAAAAGGGTTACTAGAAACAGTACAGGGATGGGGGGCTTTGGCTATGTGGACAGACTGAAGAAACTAGGGTTGTTCTGCTTAGAGTACAGAAGGTTAAGAGGATAAGGAGCTGTTTCCAGTGGTATTTGGGTTGGCAATCAGAGAAGATAGATCTAAGGTGATTGGCATCTTTCTTACAGAACGAATTGTTGTGATTTGTAATGCACTGTCTGAAATGTTGGTGAAGGCAGATTAAAGAGTAACCTTCAAAAGAGCATTGGCTAAATATTTGAAGGGAATTATTTTACAGGGTTATGGGGAAAGAGCAGGGGAGTGGGATAAATTGGATTGTTCTGCAAAATAGCTGGCACAGGCACGATGGGCTGAATAACCTTCTATGCTGTATGCTTCTATGTTTCTATGGCCAGTAATGTTCTGGATGGCAGGGTTTCCCTACCCACCATCCGAGGAGTTAGTCGTGAACAGATTGCTGCTGATCCTGGCTTTCCAGCAGACATTTAATGAACCAACAAGTTGGAGATGGGACTTCTGCACCTTACTCAGGAGGAAGTCCCGCCTTAGGAAGGTGCTGGCTAATTTGATTGATCTGATAGATCTTTAGTCCCAGCAGTGCCAGAAGCTGCAATAGACAGGACTGGGACAGTAAGCAGACCCCAGAGTCCAGGACCTGGTATGTGTGAGGTCTCAGGGTGTTGGGGGAAGTGAGGGCAGATGGGAGTGGGGGTGCTGGTAGAGAGGCCGGCGGGTTGGTTGTTGGGCGTGTGGGGGGGTGGGGGGGTGGTGGGGAAGGAGCACTCATGGAGGCCAGACCCTTTGGGGGTTCAGGGGGGTGCCATTTTGAAAGGCTGTTCATGGGCCTGCCTGAGGCCTGAGCAGGATCACTATTCCGGCTTCTCCCCGACCCCTGAAGTCCTCTTGCCAGCCTGAAAATTGAGGCTATTAAAATTTGTAGGTGTTCCCCTTTTCTCTCAGAGACTCTCCCCAGTCTCAGGTTTGTGAAACCAGATTCACAACTGTATGGCTTGAACAGAATGACCAGCGAGACAAGTTTCTTCTGAAAGTTCACAATTGCTTTATTGAATCACCCACAACCCCACAGTACAAAACCCCCAAATTTAAAACAACCCAGTACCCGACATGAAGTTATCACGACTCAAGCTTAAACGTACAAAAGCCCTAACTCCACACACAATCCCCAAGACTCGGTTTAAACCTACAAAAACACAGGCAAAACATCTTGTCCTGAAACCTTAAGAAAAAACCCACAAACCAATATCACCAAGAAATGGCTGCAACAAGTTACAAGGCACCAGCAAAGAAAACACCAAGTTTTTGCCTCAAACCTTCACAAAACTCTCAGATCAATATCACTACGATTTGGCTGAAACTTACAATCCCCAACACGGCTGGTCTGTCTGGTGTTGACGGTAGGCCTGAGTCAAAGTGACAAAACTCGACTCTCCTCCTGACTGCAGCCCAAAACCTTTATGCCACTGTCACCACAATATGACTGAAAACACTCTCAATCCCCAACATGGCTGATCTGTCTGGTGTAGAATGTCGCCCTGAGTCAAGGTGACCAGACCTAACCCTCCTTCTAACTGCAACCCAGATACTCAGACCTGTTCTTCTTTTATAATAATTTAACTCAGGCATGAGTTAATAATTTAACTCAGGATGTGGTGGGGGAGCCACTCCAGGCCTTGTTCATCCCAGATTACAGAAAGGTCAAGGCAGGAGGGAGCCCAGTGGGAACATAAGAACTGGGAGCAGGAATAGGCATTCTTCTAACGTCCATTTAGTTGATTCCATGCAAAGTCCAGACAAATGCCATCAGCTCCTGCTGGTTGAAACAATATGGAGTTTCCCATAGAAGATGTATCTAGATGAATATTATTGGTTCCCATTGTATGAGTGATTCTCCTGCTGTTTGAGATGGCATAGTAGCAGCACTTGGCTCCAAAGTTAATGAGGCTTGGAAGACCCTATTCTAGTACTCTTGCCTGTGGTGCAGTCCTTAGTTGCATAATTCCTTGAGTGTATTGTCCTTTGTGCTATTGTATTAGGTAATCAGACTTCTTGTTTGCATTAGTTGATGGCAGGTAATAGCATTCCCCTGGTACAGCTGTTCCCTGATAGCCAGTCAATGTCCAAACCCTTTTGATGAGTCACTGTTTTTTCACTAAATGTCCGTATTAAGCCCTTGTTGCACAGCCCTGTACTGCTAACCACAACTTACCTTTTTTGTAATCTATAGTTCCAATCATGAGGTCAAAACAAGCCCATGGGTTTGAAATTATGTTCCATAAATTTCCCAATTGGAGGGGATTTCGATTTTAAAAATTGGCCACTTCAGGGCCTCAATTGGGGCAATGATGTGGTGGGGGAGCCACTCCAGGCCTTGTTCATCCCAGATTACAGAAAGGTCAAGGCAGGAGGGAGCCCAGTGGGAACATAAGAACTGGGAGCAGGAATAGGCAATTCAGCCCCTCGAGCCTGCCCTGCCATTCAATACAATCATGGTTGATAAAAACAAAAAAACTGCAGATACTGGAAATCCAAAACAAAAACAGAATTACCTGGAAAAACACAGCAGGACTGGCAACATCAGCAGAGAAGAAAAGAGTTGATGTTTCGGGTCCTCATGACCCTTCAACAGAACTGAGTGAATATTAGAAGAGGGGTGAAATATAAGCTGGTTGAAGGTGGGGAGGTTGGGGGGGGGGGGTGCGCGGTGGGGGGAGAGAAGTTGGGGGGGGGGTGATGTGGTTGTAGGGACAAGCAAGCAGTGATATGAGCAGATAATCAAAAGATGTCACAGACAAAGGAATAAAGAAGTGTTGAAGGTGGTGATATTATCTAAATGAATGTGCTAATTAAGAATGGATGGCAGGACACTCAAGGTACAGCTCTAGTGGGGGTGGGGTACAGCTCTAGTGGGGGTGGGGTGGAAAGACTAGCAGGGAATACAAGATTTAAAAATAATGGTAATAGGTGGGAAAAGAAAAATCTATATAAATTGTTGGAAAAAACAAAAGGAAGGGGGAAGAAACGGAAAGGGGGTGGGGATGGAAGAGGGAGTTCAAGACCTAAAGTTGTTGAATTCAATATTCAGTCCGGAAGGCTGTAAAGTGCCTAGTCGGAAGATGAGGTGCTGTTCCTTCAGTTTGCGTTGGGCTTCACTGGAACAATGCAGCAAGCCAAGGACAGACATGTGGGCAAGAGAGCAGGGTGGAGTGTTAAAATAGCAATCGACAGGGAGGTTTGGGTCTTTCTTGTGGACAGACCGCAGGTGTTTTGCAAAGTGGTCGCCCAGTTGCAACCCCTGCCCCTTCACGTCCTCTCTCCTCACCGTCCAAGGGCCCAAACACTCCTTTCAAGTGAAGCAGCATTTCACTTGCATTTCCCCCAACTTAGTCTACTGTATTCGTTGCTCCCAATGCGGTCTCTTCTACATTGGAGAGACCAAACGTAAACTGGGCGACTGCTTTGCAGAACACCTGCAGTCTGTCCGCAAGAATGACCCAAACCTCCCTGTCGCTTGCCATTTTAACACTCCACCTTGCTCTCTTGCCTACATGTCTGTCCTTGGCTTGCTGCATTGTTCCAGTGAAGCCCAACGCAAACTGGAGGAACAGCACCTCATCTTCTGACTAGGCACTTTACAGCCTTCCGGACTGAATATTGAATTCAACAACTTTAGGTCTTGAACTCCCTCCTCCATTCCCACCCCCTTTCCGTTTCTTCCCCCTTCCTCTCGTTTTTTCCAATAATTTATATAGATTTTTCTTTTCCCACCTAGTTCCATTATTTTTAAATCTTGTATGTCCTGCTAGTCTTTCCACCCCACCCCCATTAGAGCTGTACCTTGAGTGTCCTGCCATCCATTCTTAATTAGCACATTCGTTTAGATAATATCACCACCTTCAACACTTCTTTGTTCCTTTATCTGTGACATCTTTTGATTATCTGCTTCTATCACTGCTTGTGACTATAACCACACCACCCCCCCACTTCTCTCCCCCCACTTCTCTCCCCCCACCCCACCCCCCCATCTTAAACCAGCCTATATTTCACCCCTTTTCTAATAGTCACTCAGTTCTGTTGAAGGGTCATGAGGACTCGAAACGTCAACTCTTTTCTTCTCCGCCGATGCTGCCAGACCTGCTGAGTTTTTCCAGGTAATTCAATCATGGCTGATCTCATTTCGGCCTCAACTCCAATTTCCTGCCCTCTCCCCTTAACCTTTCAACCTGTTACTAATTAAAAATCTGTCTATCTCCTCTTTAAATTTATTCAGCATCCCAGCATTCACTGCATTCTGAGGTAGTGAATTCCACAGATTCACGACCCTTTGAGAAAAGTAATTCCTCCTCATGTCTGATTTAAATCTACCACCCCTTAGCCTAAAACTATGGCCTCTCATTCTAGAATGCCCCACAAGGGGAAACTTCCGCTCCACGTCTACATTGTCTATCCCCTTTAGCATCTTAAATATCTCAGTTAGATCTCCTCTCACCCTTCTAAACTCTAGTATAGGCCTAAACTGCTCAATCTCTCCTCATAAGACAAGCCCCACATCTCTGGAATCAATCTAGTGAACCTCCTCTGAATCACCTCCAGTGCAACAACATCCTCCCTCAAATAAGGGGACCAAAACTCTGCACAGTACTCCAGGTGCGATTTCACCAATGCCTTGTACAGTTGCAACAACACTTCCCTATTTTTATACTCTATTCCTTTAGCAATAAATGCCAAAATTCCATTTGCCTTCCTTATTACCTGCTGTACCTGCATACTAGCTTTCAGCGATTCATGCACGAGGACACCCAGATCCCTCTGCACTGAAGCATTCTGAAGTTTCTCTCCATTTAAATATTTTTTTATTTTTTATTCTTCTGAAGGCCATACAAAGAATTTTATGGTCACCTCCTGCCTAAAAACCTGCTGACGGAGGATCGTATAATTCTACCCTATAATTAATTGCAGAAGCTGAGAGCTCAACCCTAAACTTTGTCTGTACTTTGAAGGATTTCTGTCAAAACTCCCCATCTGTTTGCCTTTTAATACTAACAGAGCCATTAAGTAAAGTTCCATGAATAATTTATTTGACATGCTTGAATTGGTATTAGCAAATTATAGCTTTGTTTCTGTTCTTTTGTGATGGAAAAATGTAAAAGTTGACTTGCATCTGAGAAGAATGTGAAAGCAGAAGAAAGTAGAGCTCATACTACAGTGGAAGAATTTCTAAATAGATCCATGGGATTAACTATGAATTTTATCCTTTTGATTGCAGAGACCAAGCATGGTCAGAGTTGTGGATTGGATTGACTATGAAACACTGGCGTTATTGTTTGGAATGGTAATTAAAATTCTTTTAGCTGGGATTGTTTTATTCATGCATGCACAGTTTTTTTTTCAAAAATACATCTTTTTCAAGCAGTTTAACTGCAGAGCATAATTTAATTTTTACCCTCAATCTCACCATCTGTTGGTTTGCAAAACGTTTCAGCATCTGCGCAAATATTCCTGACAAAAAAATTGATTTTCTTTGGCTGACTGAGCCCAGAGTTTACATGTTCATGTACTTCAATCTCAGGAAGTAAGATGTGGGTTCTCAGGTGTTGCAAAACATATGCTTGAAATATGGGAGCATGCATCAATCAAAAGCCTAGAGTATGACTCTTTGAAGTCTGTAATTCATTGTGACAATCTTGTGAAAACAACCAAAGTAGCAATTCTCAAGGGCAACTCATGTTTGACCTTCCCTGTGGATTGCAAAGGGTCTTGTGTCAGTTGTTAATTACACAATAATTGAGTTTAATTATATGCTGCTAGTGAGCATTCATTGGGGTTTCACTTGAGCATATATAAAGAGGCATTTACTGAAACTTTGGGACGGTTGAGTCTGGAGGCAAATGCTTGTAATGTTTTATCCTGTAAATAAATGGAAGACTTAGCAAAGATTGGCTCCAGTACTATCCTTCACCAACTTGCTTTCTGGAATATAAGATCAGTCACAATCAGGGAAGAAAAGTTGACTCTGTTATATGTTCAGTAAGCTTCACAAAGAGATTCTGAGTCTTGTATGGTTGAAAATTAAGTGTTTAGTGATAACACATAATAGAGTATAGCCCAAGCTATGAGCGAACCAGGTCTTCTGTCCAGTCCACAACTGGACCTAGTCTCAGGTCATGTGTCTCTTTACATTACAATGTGGGTGGCACCGTTCCCTAGTCCCACATTAACCCTTGCTATGCCAGATACCATTATAATACAGACTACAGCGGCAGGGTGTAATATGGTTGCATTGAGATTCAACTATAGACAAGGATGTTTCACTTAATGAAGTGATAGGTGGCCAAATCTAAGGAACCACTGTGTTGGGGCTTGGCGCTTACATAGGACCTGGGTCTGGCAACACCTCAATTTTAAAGTTCTCCTCTTTGAGTTCAAATCACTCCCCCCCACCCCCCCTATTTCTGTAATCTTTTTCAGCCATACAACTCTCTGAGCGTTTTCCAATTCTGGCCTCTTGGTCATCACTGATTTCAGCTGCCTAGGCCCTAAGCTCTTGGATTCCCTCTTCAGCCTCTCTGCCTGGCTTTCCTTTAAGTCACACCTTAAAGCCTACTCCTTGGATCAAGCTTTTGATCACTTGCCCTCATATCTCTTTATGTGGCTCAATGCCAAGTCTTGTCTGATAATGCTGTGTGAAGTGACATGTGGCATTTTTGTTCCATTAAAGGTGTTGTAGAAAGTTGTTTTTACTGTTAGCAGTGAATATGTAAGCATATTTATTTGAAAGATTTTGCTTTTTTTTTATAGCAAAGCTGTTTTTCTTTATTCTTTTATGGGATATGGGTGTCACCGGCAAGACCGGAACTTGTTGCCCATCTCTAATTGCCCTTGTACTGAGTGGCTTGCTAGGCCATTTCAGAGGGGAGTTAAGAGTCAACCACATTGTTGTCAGTCTGGAGTTAGATGTAGGCCAGACCTGTTTTATGATCCCAGCTGATGTTACTACTGGACAAGGCAGGTCCCTTGGTGGAACGTGGCTTGATAGATCCTAACTTATATTTTTTTGTTTAGAAAAGTGGAGGGCAGCCACTGAACAGAGTCTGCTGATAAACTTTTAATGAAAGAATAAAGCATTTATTAAACAAGAAGAGATTAACTATATTACATTGCTCCTTCACCCACAACTATACCTTTACAGACATATACAGATTCATAATCATAACACAAGTTACAAAATCTACCTTATACTCTAATGCTCACAATAAGTTCACAGTCCATGTGAACCAATGGGATACCTGTGGTTGGACACCCCACACTCTGAAACCAAGTGACAGATGCCACCCCAAACAGATGCTATGGATCTCTCATCAACTTCCCCCCAGGTGCTTGTCACACCGTGAGTCAACCAGTCTCACTGAACACCATCTTTCTCCCAAGGATTTGCACACTCAATGCTCGAAGTATTCACCTTGGAATCTTGTCCCAAATTATAATTTCACTTGGATGTTTTCAACAAGGATCCACCTCCAAGGGTTTGAACTCTCCTTCCGATATTCTCCTCCCCTGGATCTCTACATGCCTTCAGGCTTCACCCTCCATACACACTCTCCGGTATTCAGCTGCACCAAGCAAGACACCACTGCTTCAGAGACTCGTAGTAAAAGGTCACCCACCTTTGGCTGTCTCCTCAGATCTTCTGGCTTCTAGCAAGTGTATTTTGCCTTGATTCTGCTCCCTGTAGCTATCTCTCTTTAATTCGGAGCCCTTTCCTCTGTTCCTTACTTTAACTTCACTGAACAGGACCTGAAGAATCATAAGGACTTGAAAAGTTAACTCAGTATTTTTCTCCACAGATGCTGCTAGACCTGCTGAGTTTTCGCAGCATTCTCTGTTTTTGTTTCAGATTCCAGCACCCGCAGTATTTTGCTTTCATCTTAGGATCTGTTCCAGATTCCTGTCCTTGTCCATTGAATTAACTGTCATCTTGGGACCTTTTCCTATACTACTTCCTGGCTTTGGGACATTCTTCTTTGTTCTTTGGCACCTGCTTCCTGCAGTTCCCTCTCCTGTGTCCAGCTTCTCCTGGTACCTGCTTTCAACTGAACTCAAACTGCTTTTCTGTTTCTCCCTGTTTCTCTGTAGGTCTCCTGTTGCTAGGAAACTGCATATTTTGTTTCTATTTGAACTTCCCTAAACCCTTGGTAGCACAGCTCTCCACCACAAGGGTCATAAGACCTCATTAAAATGCAGGTATGCAAACAAATCTCCAGCCCCACTCTAAAATGAAGTCAAAATCCTGGCTTCATGTTTCTAACACACAAATGAAAAAAAGTAAAATAAACTCAAACTTATTCCTAACACACACTTAGAAAACTGTCTCTAGTTCCTAACACCAGGCAAGGATAGCAGATTTCCTTCTCACTATTGAGCCAGATGGATTTTTATGACAATCAACAATGGTTTTGTAGTCACTATAATTCCAGATTTTTATTAATTGAATTTAAATCACACCAGCTGCTGTGGCAGGATTTGAAAGTACACCCCCAGTAGATTAGCCTGCGACTCTGGATTACTAGTCTAATGACATTATCATGACACCACCATCTGAGACAATTTTAAATGGGTTCCTTCCTCCCTTAAGAGTCTGAAGTTGCTCATGCAAATATACTTGTTACTTGCAACTGCACAGCAGTAGTTGAATTCATTAAGGTGAAGGTCCATGTGACTGCAAGACTGGTCACTGGAAAGTTTATATAACCACCCAACATACCCCAAATTGACACAGTTGGTGGAACTTTCCACTCCCACCAGCAGGGGGAATCACAGTGGACAGGGGCACTTAATTTGGCGGGAGGCAAAAATCTGTTTCCCGACAACAGGATACGCTGTTGGAATTTTGTTTCTCCCGACTTTCAAGGTGGGGTTAAAGGCGGGTCGAGCTCCCGGACGAACGAGGTCAGGAACGCCATTTACATGCGTTAGCATATCATGCATGTTCATTAAAATGCCACCTTGCAGGAATTAAACTCCCCCTCCAAATTAAGTTCCCCATCAGCAAGAATTTAGCACGTTCAGTTTGACAGCTGTATATAAGTGGCCTGCACCTGGCAAGCTTCACCTCTTCCATGCCTTTGAGATCCGTGGATGTTGCTTTCTTCTTCGTGGGGACCTTGCATAACTTCACTTGAGTGCCGTTAGGAATTGCTGCGCCAAGGCTGGATGAGGGAGCCAGGCGGATGCTGGAAGAAGGCAGGGGTAGGGTGGAAGGGTGGAATGAAGGCTGGACAGGGGAGGCAGGCCTATGGGAAGAGGGTGGGGAGGGGAATTGCCAGAGGGAGTGAGGGAGAGTATCCGGGGAAGCGGGTGGTGAGAGTGTTTGGGAAAGGGAGGCAGTGTTTTAGAGGGTGGGGTCAGTGGCATCGGCGGTGGAGTCCTGGTGGGGGGAGAACTCAGGGTACTGGTGAGAGGAGGGCACAATCACAGTCAGAGGTGGGAGTGGGATGAAGTAGGGTGGCAGGTCCAGGGTGAGAGACTGGTAGGTAAAGGTCTCATCGCGTGGATTCATGGAGGAGGACAAGAGAGGTGGCTCAGAGAATGGGAGAGGATAGGGTCAGAACGGGCATGGGGATGGTAACATGTGCTGGGGCTGAGGGGAGGAAAGGTATGTGGAGTTGGATTGTGATAGCATCCAGGGTACTGGGAGGAGGTTCAATGGTGACAATGGGGAGAGGAATGGTGATATTGGGTAGGTATATGGTGATGAGGGGAGGTTAATGGGTGACAGGGGGAAGGTAGAAGGTGGTGGAGCGAGTTTGAAAGTTGACACACCATTTTTCCAAACTGACATTGACCAGTCAGTGAGATCCCTCGAGGTGGGAGGAGGGCCTTTTTGGGTGGGTGGAGTTTGAGGTCAGCACAAGTGGCCGACCAAAGGGACACCCTCATAATTATGAGGAAGCTGGATGTCAAAGATGCTTAGTTGTGTTCTCCTCTCTATGGTGAAGCCTGCATTGCAGCAGGTTTGTTCCCGACTCATGTGTTTCATAACACTGAGGTCCCAGCAATGTGTGGAGCTGCTGTTCATTCAGTGCCATTTGCCATTGGCTGCAGTCAGCGGCAGGGATGAAGGGAGGGAGGGAGGTGGAATGCCTCCAAGAGTCACAGATGGTGGAGGGCAGCCAATTCGCGACTCTAAACCTCAAGGGATCATGCAGTTAGTCTTTCTATGCTGCCAAGGCAATGGTCTCTCTATAGAGTTCCGATGGTAGTGGAGACAAGCAGAAAAGTATCTGCGTGAGGCTTCTTGCAACTGGCTCTCATCGCCCTGGTCAACGAGCAATGTCTCCATGCACATTCATGTATGAGTGGGAGGAATAACCATCTCTGGTCCCCAAGGATGTCCTTTACCTGGAAGGGGGTGGTGTGGGGATGCGATGTCTAGACTCAGACCTGGTGAAGGGCTTAGCATTTGCCTGCTAGCTTTGAGATAGAGGGAAACTTGTAAAGGACTTGATGTATCACTTCATTTCACTCGCACTTCCACTGAGGCACCAATGAAGCAGGTTGCAGGCAACCCTACCTTGGCAACGTATCTCATCTAGTTGAGGAAAAAGAGGGCCCTGGCAGGGCCAGTTGGGGAGAGGGCCTGAGCAGCAAGAGGCGGTGGGGCGGCTATAAGGTTAAGAGGCTGGCAAACATGGACCGCTGCAATGGCAAACATTGGTCCGACCATGGGTGTATCGCAGGCAGTGCTCTTGTCTAGAGATGACTGAAAAGCAATGCCGGAGACGCCTTTTTATGTCTCGGGGTGTTGTTGGTCACATCTGGCAGCTTCTCCAGTACAAGCTGCAGCTGTAAGGATGCTGTTGGAGTAATGTGGGGATCCTAGCCTGCGCTGAGTGAATGTCTGGCTGGGTGACCTTTAGTGCCAGGATCTTCAACCTCATGAGGCAATGGTGGACCAGGTGACTTCCTAGCCCCCATCGCCACGAGATTCACCAAACCTCTCATGGGTGCATAATTAATGAACTGAAAAGCAGAAGATTGTGCGTGTTCACCTATCCCGCTGCCCAGCGAGAATCATACCCACTTTCCCGCCTGGACTTAGTCTCCAGAATGGAAAATTCTGCCCAATGATTTCCTGAAAGCTCTTTGCAAGCGGAGGCCTGTTTTGGAAAGTTTGTTTTTGAAAATAACACAAGCAACTTATTGCATGCTCGGGTGGAATGTGTCAGGCTGGTTCACTGAGCCAGCCGTACTCAGCCTTTTAATGGCCCATTGTTAATGTTATTAGTCCAAGTCCGGAGCACTGGTTTTAGTTTCAACCCTCTTACTTTGCAATTTACCTCAGGTCCAACAGCAAACAAAATAACCCAATGTACTTTGTATCTCCCTTGTGGAGGAAATTGATTGGTGGTCAGACCATTTAATGAAATGCCAATAAAAGAGAGTTGATTTGTGATCAGGAATGATACATAGCTTATATAGCTTCTGTCTCATCAAAATAAAGAGTGTCCAACCTCAGCCAAATATTAAAAGGCTCAGATTCTGTGAGCAGCGGTGTAGCAATTTGTGGTGTGAATTTGCCTAATGTTACTTTTGTTCCTAAGCCCAACAATATTGATGTCATCAAACAGACTAATCAGCCAATCACCTTGAAGAATTCCAACAGGCAGAAAAGCAGAAAAACATTCATTATCCTTCATACTTATCATTCCTACAAAACAGATGAATTGTCAGCTCAAATAGATATGTATCACCTGATTTCCATTATAGAGATGTGTCTGAGAGATGACCAAGATCGGCACCTGAATATTCAAGGGTACTTGACATTTCAGAAGGACAGGAAGCTAGGAAAAAGCGGTGGGGCAGCCCTTATATTATCAATTACATTAGTACAATATGAGAGATTACCTTAGTTCTAAAGATCAAGATGTAGAATCAGTTTGGGTAAAGGTAAGAAATAGCAAAGGTAAGAAGTCACTTGTGAGAGTGGTTTATAGGCCCCCTAGCTAACCACACTGTGTAGGACCAAGTTTACAGGAAGAAGTAATGGGGGCTTGTGAGAAAGGTACTGCAATAACCATTGATGATTTTAATCTACATATTGATTGGATGAATCAGATTGGCAAAGGTAGTCTGAAAGATGAGTTCATAGAGGGTTTTTGGGACAATTCCTTAAAGCAGCACGTTCTAGAGCCAACCAAACAACACGCTATTCTAGACCTGGAATTGTACAATGAGACAGGATTAATTAACGACATCATAGTAACGGAACATCTGGGTAGCAGTGACCATTTATTGACTAAAATTTCGCATTCAGTTTGAGAGTGAGAAGTGTGGGACCTTTACCCTTCCTGATATATAGTAATGACCGAGATCTTGGTGTACACGGCACAGTTTCAAAATTCATGGATGATACAAAACTTGGAAGCCTTGTGAACTGTGAGAAGGATAAGGTAGAACTTCAAAAGAACATTGACAAATTGGTGGAATGGGCGAAACAGTGACAGATGAAGTTCAATGCAGAGAAATGTGAAGTGATTTATTTTGGTATGAAGAACATGGACAGATAATATAAAATAAAGAGCACAACTCTAAAGGGGGTGCAGGAGTAGAGTGTCCTGGATTTAAATGTGCATAAGTCATTGAACGTGCAGGACAGGTTGAGGCAGCAGTTAATAAAGCATACAGTATCCTCGGCTTTATTAATAGAGGCGTGGAATACAAGAACAAAGAGGTTATGTTGCAATAAAAGCAAAATACTATGGATTCTGGAAATCTGAAACAAAAACAGAAAATGCTGAAAAATTCAGCAGAGTTACATTTCAAGTTCATACGACTCTTCTTCAGAGCTGAAGAGAAGTAAAAATGTGATGAAATTTATACTGTTTAAGGAGGGTGGAGCTGGATAGAAAGCCATTGATAGGAGGGGACAAAGGAGGGATTGACAAAGATGTCATAAATTAAAGGACAAAGCGAGTGTTAATGGTAGTGGTTAGTGCTAAAAAAAAGGTGCGCATAGTGGCATAAAGGTAAGAAAGCAGAATGTGATCATGTGAAAGAACAACATGGAACAAGTGACTGATGGCCCTACAGGGCTGGGGCAGTGGTGGGGGGAAAAATGGATAGAAATGAGATAGAAGGGGGATAAAAAAAAGGGATAAAGCCACGGATGAATGAATAAAAATAAATGGATAAAAAATAAAAACGAATGTAGATAAAAGGGGATTAAAAAAGGGGGTGAGGATGGAGGAGAGAGTTCATGGTCTGATGTTGTTTAACTCAGTGTTAAGTCCGGAAGGCTGTAAAGTGCCTAGTCAGAAGATGAGGTGCTGTTCCTGCAGTTTGCGTTGGGCGTCAGTGGAAGATTGCAGCAGGCCAAGGGCAAACATGTGGGCATGAGAGCAGGATGGTGTGTTGAAATGGCAGGTGACCTGGAAGGTCTGGGTCATGCTTGCGGACAGACTGCAGGTGTTCTGCAAACCGGTCACCCAGTCTGCGTTTAGTCTCCCCAATGGAGAGAAGACCACATTGGGAACAGCGAATGCTGGAGACCAAATTGAAGGAGATGTAAGTGGAGCGCTGCTTCACCTGAAAGGAGTGTTTGGGCCCTTGGACGGTGAGAAGGGGGGAGAGAAAGAGGCAAGTGTTGCACCTTCTGCGATTGCATAGGAAGGTGCCGTGGGAAGGGAATGAGGTGTTGGGAGTGATGGAGGAGTGGACCAGGGTGTCCCGGAGCAAATGGTCCCTATGGAATGCCGACAGGAGTGTGAAGGGGAGATGTGTTTGGTGATGGAGTTGGTGGAAATGGTGGAGGATGATCCTTTGAATGCTGAGGCAGGTGGGGTGAAAAGTGAGGGCAAGGGGACGCTCTATCATGGTTCTGGGAGGGAAGAGAAGGGGTGAGGGCAGAGGTGCAGGGAATGGGTCAGACACAGTTGAGGGCCCTGTCAACCACCAGGGGGAGGGAAACCTTGATTAAGGAAGACATGTCAGAAGAACTGTTTTGGAAAGTGGCATCATTGGAATAGATGTGACAGAGGCAAAGGAACTGCGAGAATGGGATGGAGCTTTTTATTTTTATTCATTTATCTGTGGCTTTATCTCCTTTTTTATCTCCCTTTCTATCCCATTTCTATCCTTTTTCTCCCCACCACTGCCCCCTCGCCCCCCCCACCCCATCTCCAAAAGGGCCATCTGTTTCTTGTTCCATGTTGTTCTTTCACACAATGCTGCCCTTGTTCTGCTATTATCACGTTCCACTTTCTTACCTTTACGCCACTACCAGCAACTTTTTTTTAGCACTAACCACTACCATTAACAGCCCCTTTGTCCTTTACTTTATGACATCTTTGTCAATCTCTCCTTTGTCCCCACATATCACTGGCCTTCTATCCAGCTCCACCTGCCCAACCCCCCTTAAGCGGTTTAAATTTCGTCACAGTTCCACTTCTCTTCAGCTCTAAAGAAGGGTCGAACGGACTCGAAACGTTAACGAGGTTATGTTGAACTTGTATAAGTCACTAATTCTGCCTCGCCTGGAGTATTGCATCCAGTTATGGGCACCGTACTTTAGGAAAGATGTGAAGGCATTGGAGAGAGTGCAGAAAAGATTCATGAGGATGGTTCCAGGGATGAGGAGCTTCATTTATGAAGATAGGTTGGAGAGGTTGGGGCTGTTTTCCATGGAAAAGCAAAGGCTGAGAGAAGATTTGGTAGAGGAATTCAAAATCATGAAGGCCCTGGACAGCGTACATAAGGAGAAAATTGCTCACTCGTGAAATAATTAAGAACAAAAGGACACAGGTTTAAAGTAATTGGCAAACATCCACTCCCTCCACCACTGATGCACAGTGTGTACCATCTACACGATGCACTATAGGAACTCACCAAGTCTCCTTAGACAGCACCTTCCAAACCAATGACCATTACCATCTAGAAGGACAAGGGCAGCAGATGCATGGGAACACCTGCACCTGGAAGTTCTCCTCCAAATTGCTCACCACCCTGACTTGGAAATATATCTCCGTTTCTTCACTGTCACTGGGTCAAAATCCTGGAACTCCCTCCCTAACAGCACTGTGGGAGTACCTATGCCACAAGGGCTGCAGCAGTTCAAGAAGGCAGATCACCACCACCTCCTCACGGGCAAATAAGGATGGGCAATGAATGCTGGCCTCTCCTGCGACACCGTCAATGAGTTAAAAAATACAATAGTGACATGAGGAAAAACTTTTTCACGCAGCAAGCGGTTAAAGTCTGGAATTCACTGCCTGAGAGTGTGGTGGAGGCAGGTTTGCCCAAGACATTCAAAAGGGAATTAGACTGTTATCTTAAAACTGAAGAATGTGGAGGATTATGGGGAGAAGGCGGGAGAATGGCACCAGGTTAATTGCTTGGAGAGCCAGTGCGGATGTGACAGGCCAGTTGGCCTCCTCCTTGCTAAAACAGTTCTGCGATTGTGTGATTCTGTGATCCAAGTCAAGTGTTTTAAACTTAAATAAAGGCAATTATAAGGGCATGAAGACAGAGCTGGCTAAAGTGAACTGGGAAATTAGATTAATGGGTAGGACAGCAGAGATACAATGGCTGACATTTAAGGAGATATTTCATAACAGCAAAGGTACATTCCAGTGAGAAAGAAAAACTCTAGGGGAAGGATGCACCATCCCTGGCTAACGAAGGAAGTTAATTATTGTAACAAATTGAAAGAAAATGTGTTTAATTCTGCGAAGATTAGTGGTGGGTTAGAAGATTGCACAAAATTTAAAAACCAGCAATGAATGACTAAAAAAAAATGTAGAGAGAGAAATTGGTGTATGAGAGGAAGCTAGCTATAAATATAAAAACAGAGAGTTAGAGTTGCTACAAGCGTTTAAAAAAAGGGCAAGAGTGATTAAAGTGAGCGTTGGTCCCTTAAAGGGTGAGACTGGGGAATTAATAATGAGAAGCAAGGAAACGGCAGAAGTGCTGAGCAGATATTTTGTGCCTGCCTCTGACACAAATAACATCCCAGAAATAATTGTAAATCAAGAGGTGAAAGGAAAGGAGGAACTTAAGACAATTGCAATCGCCAGGAAAAGGCTACTGAGAAAACTACCAGAACTAAAGGTTGACAAGTCCCAGGAGCCTGCATCCTCACACCTTAAAAGAAGTGGCTGGTGATATAGTAGATACATTGGTTATAATTTTTCAAAATTTTCTAGATTCTGGAAAGATCTCATCAGATTGGAAAATAGTAAATATAACTCCGATGATCAAGAAGAAAGGGAGACAGAAAGCAGGAAACTACAGGCCAGTTAGCCTAACATTTGTCATAGGGAAAATACTAGAATTCATTATTAAGAAAGTTATACTTAAAAAATCTTAATGCAATCAAGCAGAGCCAACATGGTTTTATGGAAGGGAAATTGTGTTTGACTAATTAATTAGCATTCTAAGAGGAGGTACCAAGCAATGTGGATAAAGAGGAGCCTGTAGATGTGGCATACTTGGATTTCCAAAAGGCATTTGATAAGATGCTACATCAAAGGTTGCTATGCAAAATAAGAGCTCATGGTGTTGGGAGCAACATAATAGCATGGATGGAGAATTGATTAACTAAGAAGAAGTAGAGAGTGGGATAAATGGATCATTTTTGGGTTGGCAAGCTGTAAGTAGTAGAATGCGCTGGGGCCTCAACTATTTGCAATCTATATCAATTACTTGGATGAAGGGCCTGATTGTATGGCTGCTAAATTTGCTGATGACACAAAGATAGGTAAGAGAGTAAGCTGTGAAGAGGACATAAGGAGTCTTTAAAAGGATATAAATGATTGGCAAAAATTTGGCAGATGGAGTATAATGTGGGAAAATGAAAACATGTCCACTTTGGCAGGAAGAATAGAAAAGCAGCATATTATTTAAATGGAGAGAGATTGCAGAACTCTGTGGCACAGAGGGACCTGGGTGTACATGAATTACAAAAATTTAGTATGCAGATACAGCAAGTGATTAGGAAGGCAGATAGAATGTTGTCATTTATTGCAAGGGGAATGGAGTTTAAAAGTAAAGAAGTTTTGCTATAACTGTGCAGGTCTTTGGTGAGACCAAATCTGGAACACTGTGTACAGTTTTGGTCTCCTTATTTAAGAAAGGACATAATTACATTGGAATCAGTTCAAAGGAGGTTCACTCGACTGATTCCTGGAATGAAGACGCTATCTTATGAGGAAACTTTTGATGGGTGTGGTCTGTATCCATTGGAGTTTGCAAGAATGAGAGGTGATCTTATTTAAACATTTAAGATCCTGAAGGAACTTGACAGGAAGGATACTGAAAGGATGTTTTGTTTTGTGGGGGAGACTAGAACTTTAAAAATAAGTGTTCTCGCATTTAAGTTGGAGATAAGGAGAAACTTCTTCTCTCAAAGGGTCGTTGGTCTTTGGAACTCTCTTCCCCCCGAAGGTGGGGGAGGCAGGGTCAGTGAATATTTTTAAGGCTGAGTTAGATAGATTCTTGATTGACAAGGGAGTCAAAGGTTACAGCAGATAGACAGGAAAATAGAGTTGAGTCCACAATCAGATCAGCCATGATCTCATTGAATGGCGGAGCAGGCCGCAGGAGCCTAATGGCCTATTCCTGCTCCTAATTCAAATGTACACACATTCACAATATTTTTAACATTGTACAGGGATTGCTAAAAAAAGCAAAATGCTGTCAAAGCTTTTCATCTTGCATTCATCAGGACAGGATCACAATAACACCAAATCTCAAAGGGAACAACATCTTATACTGCATGACAAGAAGATACTGATTGGTTGGCCATTGGACTCTGATTGGTAGAGGCATTGCCATGGAGAATGCAGTAGGGAACAGTTAACTGCCAAGCTTTTGTTTAAATTCAAACCAGGCAAGTCTTCTTTTATTGGTCAAGGCATTGCCATGAAGAATCAACCAGGGAATGGCTACCCCCCAAGCTTTTGTTTGGTGGAAAATGTGAAATGCATGGACATGTTCTTTCTGTTTGCATGTGTGAATATATGTAGTTTCTAGCATGCATAAGTAAGCCACACTGTGAGACTGACTGATAATCTTAAATTGGTTGTCAGTGTAATTCTCAGAATAATTGGGATTGTTCAATAAGTGTTGTCCAGCTGCGGAATCACATTAATGTTGAACATTATGTTCTGAATTTTAAAAGCATGGGCTGCTTGTGTATGGTCAGTACTTTGCCTGTTACAAACAGCCGAAGGGATGTGCTGTTTGAAACAACCACCAGTCGCTGGAATGTATGACATTCATACCTGGCATCAGACCATTACTGAAATTCACATACCACTTTACTCATTTGTGTGCTAAGCAGAGTGTCTTTTTGGTTTGACAGCAGTATTATGTTAGTGGAGAACACTCGTGTTGTTATATTTGTCAGGCTCATAGTGTGGCTTGCTTATTTGTGCTAGGAGGTACACATATTCACACACAGGCCGCAGTCCATTGTAAATGAAAGAATATATCCACGTTTTGCACCTTTTCCTACTAAACAAAAGCTTGGGGGACAGCCATTCCATGGTTCATTCCCCATGGCAATGCCTTATCCAATCAGAGAATACTTGCCTGGTTTGGATTTAGACAGAAGCTTGGCAGTTAACTGTTCTTTGGTGCATTCTCCATGCCAAAATTTCCACCAATCAGGATCCACCAATCTTCGTCCACTTTTCATGTAGTATAAATTATTGTTCCCTTTGACATTTGGCGTTCTTTCAATTCTGACCAGATGAATGCAGACAAAAAGCTTTGACAGCATGTCTCTTTTCCCTCAAGTTCTGTACTGCCAAGTGACTGTTTGCACAGGGAGCAAATGAAAGATTGGTTGTTACACCTGGGATAAACGTAAGAACTAAAACGTCATCAGTGAGCTTTGAAAAATATTTTGAATACTTTAAAAATTAATAGTTTTTTTATCATGATGTTAAAATTTGACATTCCCCAAATGTAAAATTAACTTTTCAGTACCAGAGCAGTTGTGCCCGAACTTAGTAGACTGGTATAAAACCAATGACACCTCATTCAATAAGGTGTAATGTTTTTCTAGAGTTTTTCTAGAGACTAATAGTGTATAAGTCAAAGTTCGCATCAATTCAATGATTTCCAATTGATTTACATCTGCATGGACTTCAACAGCACTCTCTGTTTGGGCCCCAGGGAATCACTGACAACATCTGGATTTCCACATCTGCGCATTTGAAGACATCAGAAGTTGCTGTCAGTTTCGCAGTTGTAATGATGGCGAACGTTAACAGTTTTGCTGTCATTGCAACCTTAAAATCTAGACCAATATATATAAAAGAATACCAAAATCAAATTACCCATTCTGTTTACAAAGCTGCAGCAAGCTGTCATATTAATGGATTATTTGTTGCTTTAAACACGATTAGCGTAATTGGAACAACACAGGATATCATAGCATTATTCATGCCGACATTCAAAGTGATCCTTGTGCAAATGCTATCCTCAGCAAAACTGTCAGCGTTATCAGCACTTGCTGGATATTTAAAATAGCAATTTCCAAATAATGTTCTCAGAAGTGCACCTGTAAGTGTTCCAGCATTGCTGCAATGTTAGGATGCCCCACTGTAAAACCTGCATATACCATCAGAAATCCCATTTTGTTGTTAAGATAGAAACATAGGAACACAAGTAGACCATTCAGCCCCTCGAACCTATTCCATCATTCAGTTATGTCATGGCTGATGAACCTCTTAACTCTATCCCCCTCCCCTTTGGCTCCATAGCCCCTAGCACCTTTGTTTGGTAAAAACCTATCAATTCCAGTTTTGAAATGCTCAGTTGGTCTAGCCTCAGCAGCTTTTGGGGAAGAGAATTCCAGATTTCCACTTTGTGTGAAGATATTCTGGCTGTGCCCCTGAATGGCCTCAACCTAATTTTAAGTTTATGCCTGTAAAGGGTTAACATCAGAAGCATACATGATGTTGATGTAATAATGATGTCAGATCACATGACTGGGAAGTAATCGAGATCTGGAAGAGAGCAAGAAGCTCTTACCTTGTGTGGAGGTCCAAATATGTAAATACTTGCTGTAAATAAATAGTTCTGGTTGAAAAGACTATGGACTCGAGCAGCATACTTATGGAAGACTTGACAATCCCTAAACCCCATCTAAACATCTACTACATAACAAAACAATGCCCATTTTGTTTTTACAGGGTGTATGACTGCTTGATGTCACTGGAACTTTGCTGG